>NC_054379.1:163983666-164291791 GCF_017654675.1 Xenopus laevis | reverse complement strand
ATCTCTCTAAAGGACTGATATCAGCTGCTTTAATCTGCCCGTGTATGTGACCTGAAGGGACCCTAAAATTAAATTTGTGTGTCATAACATAGCACAACTCCATCATATTCGACACTACCCAAGATTATTTCACATAAATCATTCTCTCACTATTCCTTAATCTGCTGCTGTTTAATCCCTTCATTTTCTCTTTTTTGTTTCCCCTGTTTTCTTCTCTCTTCTCTCTTTTTCTCTATAACCCTCTCTGATGCCTCCACCTTCTTATCTGTTTAACATTCTCAATATTTTCTACTTCTCTAACTATATTATATTATACCTCTGCATTTTATTTGCATGCAGAAGTGGAGAGGAGCAAAAGAAAACTCCTGCATCCTTACTGAGGGGAAACTATGTCACAGAAATAAAGAAGTGAAGGGATGGGTGGCTGTGCATCTCTCCCCAATTCCAGCACTGCTTACGAGACACCAGGTAAAAACCCAGTGGGCCCCTCCAACCCAGACCTGCACCTACCTATAGCCTGTGCTGCCCCCTGTATGCATGGAGACCCGGGGGTTGCAATTGAGTTGGAGGCCTATAGAGTAGTTGTAGCAGAGGCAGAAGAACCAGGTCCAGATTTGTGGAGAGGCCACCAAAGTCTTCAAAAATAGACTATGTGCAGTAATCTATTCCTGTTGGTTATAAATAAATGCCTTGTAGACAACATTAGCAATGGGTATTTACTTCTAACCATGAGGTTTGCTGTTGGGTCAATATCATATGGAAGTTTTTGTTCATGGTTAATGGACTTATGATTTCTTTGTGCCGGTATAACAGGGTAAATGCTCTTCTCCAGTGTGACTTCACCAACTTTCATTCCCTGCAAAGCAGAACTGGTTGACTTTCCCAGCAGGAACCACCGCTGATGTCCAACTAGTATTACTTATTAAAGCTTTTTATATCAGTGGTGAGACCCTCCATAAGGGTGAAGCCAATCTGTAGCAAGAAATCTGACTATGGGATCTGTTATCCGGAAACCCATTATCCAAAAAGCTTTGAATTATAGGAAGGCCATCTCCCATAGACTACATTATAATCAAATAATTACATTTTTTAAAAACTGATTTCCTTTTTCTCTGTAAGGGCAGAGACACACGTGGAGATTCGGAGAGATTAGTCGCTCAGTGACAAATCACCTCTTCTTCAGGCGACTAATCTCCCCAAACTGCCTTCCCGCCGGCTAGAATATAAATCCCTGGCAAGATGTCACTTGGAGCGTTTCGTTTTCCAAAGTCGCCCGAAGTTTCCTCGTGAGGCAACTTCGGGCGTCTTCAGAAAACAAAGCGATTTAGATCCTAGCCGGAGGGAAGGCATTGCGGTTAGATTAGTCGCTTGAAGAAGAGGTAATTTGTCGCTGGGCAACTAATCTCCCCGAATCTCCACTTGTGTCTATGCCCTAATAACTTGTATAATAACTTAATAGACTTAAGGCATACTATACCTCCCAACGGTCCCATTTTTCACGGGACAGTCCCGATTTAAGGCATACTGTACCTCTCAAAGGTCCCGTTTTTTACGGGACAGTCCCGATTTTCACAGCTCATTCCGCAGTCCCTGATTGTTACTGAAAGTCCTGGATTGTTACTTTCTCTTTGATCTCCTGCACGGAACAAAAATACAAAGTTTCTAAAACGTAATTGGCTTTTGGCAGAGAGCCCAGACTACGCAGGTGCGCTTAGATACATTTCTAACAATTTAAGAAAAGTAAGAAACAATTGTAACAATTGAAGATGAGCAAAGATACAATTGTAGCAATTTAAGATAAGCAGGTCTATTGGGGAAACTGTGACTTGCAACTTATAAAGGGCAATTCACCTTCATTAGCAAAACTGTAATAACACATAAAAACCACAGAAAATGTGTTCAAACTTTCATAACTTGGCCAGTTTTGTAAAATGAACATGGTAATCAGGGGGCGTGGCCACAAAATTGGGCGTGGTAAAATTGCGGCAAATCTTTTTGTCCCTCTTCCTATTTCCAAAATGTTGGGAGGTATGCTTATGGTATGCTGATCCAATTTACAGAAAGATCCCTTATCCCTTACCTGTACTTTAAATCCCGTCTGTGTGCACCAGCCTAAACGATATTTTCCTTTCCGTCTCCTTTATATCCAAGGCCTAGAACAGCAATGGGGCCACCGCTAGTTATTCTTTCATTCACAGGCAGGGTTTGTGCTGTATCAACGTTAATTCTTTATTGTCATAAAACAAGCAAAGATACTGTATTGACACTATATTCTGTATTATGAACTGTAATGAGTGTTTATAAAGGATCTGGCTCTGCTGCAGGGATGGACAGGTTTCCAGGGTAGATTTATGGTCGGACACTCTCTGTGCTGGAAATACAAGGGCAGAGCTTAGAATATTCCATTATAAACACTCACTTTAACCAGACACAACAGGTTGGCTCAGCTGAAGCAGGTGCCGGGGTACAAAAGGACCTTTATACCCGGGGAGTATTTTGGGAACTTGTTTAGTAATACTGACTACAAAACTGAAACACCAAGGCTTCTTATGTGTGTGTTTCATTTATGTTATGATTATAATTGGGAAATATCTTTGCCCAATAACATGCGAATTTTATATCTGCTCAGATGGTTAATAATATTAGATTAACTCAGAGTTAGCTATGATCAAATCCTATTCTTAACTCACATCCAATAAAAGATACAGCGCAGAAATGGTCATCTTATTTAAACACAGACATATCTCCTGAGATCTTAGTATCTTCTATTAACGATTTCGACAAATTAATATCATCTGAAACTTGGAGAGACCAACATTTTCGACTAATTCATCTTGCCTATAAGGGCTCTTACACATGAGCGTTTTTGCCTGCGCTCCCCTGCGTTCCGTTTTTCGGCGTTCAGCCGCAGGGGAGCGCAGGAATAGACGCATTTAATTATTTCCAATGGGGCTGTACTCACACAGGCGCATGTAGGCGCCGAACGCAGGAAAAATGCAGCATGTTGCGTCTCAACCTGCGTTTGGCGCCTACATGCGCCTGTGTGAGTACAGCCCCATTTGAAATAATTAAATGTGTCTATTCCTGCGCTCCCCTGCGGCTGAACGCCGAAAAACGGAACGCAGGGGAGCGCAGGTAAAAACGCTCATGTGTAAGAGCCCTAAAGGTTTCAACTATAATTCTAAGAACAGTCATTTTCTTACAAATTGTCCTAAATGCTCTTTTCACAAACCCAGCTTTATTCACAACTTATGGGATTGCTCCTCGATAAACTCTTTCTGGAAATTAATTGAGGGTTATTTCAATTCTTCAACTAAACTACAAATTAATTTGAACCTACAACTTGCTATCTTACCTTCAGCTTCAATTCAAATTCTATAAATTTTCCAACTCAGCTAACTGATTCACATAATTTAAAATTCTTAAAGTTACTACTGGCTGCTGGTAGAAGAGTATTATTAAGGAACTGGGTCCAAGCTTACCCTCCTACACTAAAAGAAACCATAGCTGAACTACAAGACCTATGTGTTATGGAAGCAATTTCATACAAATTCAGTAACTCGAAACAACGTTCCAAATTCATGTCAAAATGGAAAATATTCTTATATACCCTAGATGGCATTGAAAGATGTAAAATACAAGTGCAACTCCGACACATGACTCTAATTGATAAGGCCATGATCCTTCTAGAAGCAAGTGAAATTTATTTCTGTTTTTAATGTACTTGTGTGTTTTGTTTTTTTTTTGTTTTTTTTTTTCTCTCTTTTCATTTTGATTACTATTTACATGCATTATCCTGTATATGGATTTTTGTGATTACTCATTGTCATTGTTCCTGTATCATTCTTTAAAATAAAATAAATAAATAAAAAATAACGTGTGAATTACTGAATGCAGCTTCACCTGCAGGGAGATTAGATGCCCCTGATGCACAAGAGAATATCTGCAAAACTCAAAGTAATCAGCTAATTTGCTGGTTTCATTTGGGACTGGGGTTACCTACCTCCCACCATTTGAAAAACACAAAAATTGTTTGGCCACGCCCATTCTATGGCCACACCCCCTAATCACCATGTCACGTTTACAAAATTTGGCAGGTTATGAAAGTTTGAACACATTTCTGGGAGTCATGTTTTATGTGTTATTTAAACTGCTGATCTCAGTTCTCCAAGTAACCTGCTTATCTTAATAGTTAGAATTGTTTCTTTGCTTATCTGAAACTGTTATCCAAGTGGAGCTGCTGAGAGTTCTGGGCTCTCTGCCAAAAAGCCTCTTATTTTAATTAAGTTTCAGAATTTTTGTATCTTTTTCTGTCTCAGTGCAGCAGAAAAAGAGAAAGTCGGGACATATCAGTAACAACCCCAGGAGCTGTCAAAATCGGGACTGTCCCGCAGAAAACGGGACATTTGTGAGGTTTGGGGTTGCCACCTTTTTGTAGGAATAAAAATGGCAGCACATGGGGGCAGGGTGATGACATCACTGGGCAGTGAACAGGGGTGGAGTGGGATAGGGAAATGGATGGGGTGGGCATGGGCAGGGAATAGGTGGGCCTAACCATATAAGGGGTTATTTGGCAGCAGAGAGGGTCAGGGAAGGGAGGGATTTATTGAGTAGTGATGTGCAGGTCGGGTAAAACCCTAAACCACCCCCTCGCTCCCCCACCCGGCCGGTGGTAAAGATCATTTGGACCCATTAATTCAAGACCAAAAGAGTCAATTAGTGTAGGACTAAATAACACAGTAATCAAAGGCTTTACATGCTGATCAGCTGGGTCACCCCAAAAATTGTCCTAACAGGTCTGCACTTGCTCATGGGTGGAATTAGGAGAAGGCAGGGGAGAACATAATTGGAGATCAACCAACAGGCAGAAGAAATGAGGAAGAAAGATAATTAGTCAAATGATGGGGGGGGCAGGGTCAGACTGGACCAGCAGGACACCAGGAAAAATCCCAGTGGGCCATGGCCTGAGACCTGCTCCCCCAATCGGCTGCCCCCTAAAGAAAAGATCAGGGGGCAGGAGTTTATATGCATTATATGTCTCTAACAGTAATGGAGCTAGGACAAGCACATGTCGCTTATAGAGCTCAATCGGTAGCCCATCAGCGCCAGGGGCTTTTCCGTTTGGGAAAGACTCTATAGCCTCTACAACTTCTTCTTTAGTAACTCTGTTTTCAAGGAAGTCCCGATATTGGGGGATGAGTATAGGCATGTCTAGGCCTTCCAGGAATTCGTCTATGTCCTCTAGGGGTTTGGTCAATTTAGAAGAGTAGAGGTCAGTATAGAATTGAGTTAGTGTGCGATTGATTCCTTCAGCATCTCTTAGGGTGACCCCCTCTCGCTTCTGTATGGCCCCTATTGTGGGAGGGGTAGAGTGCTGTTTTACCAGCTGCGCGAGCATCTTACCACCCCTCTCCCCTTGCTCATATACTTTCGCCTTAGTAAAAAGCAAATTTCTCTGGGCTTTCTGTGTCATAAATATATTATATTCCTGTTGTTTTAGTTTAAGTGAATTCAAATTATCCCCAGTTGGTTGGAGGGCCACCAACTGTTCCGCCTCCACCACCACTTTTTCAAGGCTCTCCTGCTGTGCATATGCTGCTTTTTTAAATGCCGCTATATCAGCCCCTAACTGCCCTCTGAGGTAAGCCTTAAAGGCATCCCAGACCACTAGTGGGTCCGCAGTACCCCGATTATGGGAGAAGAACTCCTGCATATCAGCCTCCAGAGAGACTTTGTTGTCAAGTATGTGCAGCCAAACCGGATTTAGGGACCATCTTAACACTTTTTCCTTCTGCTGTACTTGGATAGCCAGTTCTAAGGGAGAATGGTCCGAAATCCCCCTGGGGAGATATTGAACAGAGATTATTTTAGGCAGTAGGGGCTTATCAATAAGTGCATAGTCAATCCTAGATAGCGAAAGGTGTGATTGGTAGAGATGTCGCGAACTGTTCGCCGGCGAACTTGTTCGCGCGAACATCGGGTGTTCGCGCTCGCCGGAAGTTCGCGAACGTCGCGCGACGTTCGCCATTTTGGGTTCGCCATTGTTGGCGCTTTTTTTTGCCCTCTCACCCCAGACCAGCAGGTACATGGCAGCCAATCAGGAAGCTCTCCCCTGGACCACTCCCCTTCCCTATAAAAACCGAAGCCCTGCAGCGTTTTTTCACTCTGCCTGTGTGTGCTGAAGAGATAGTGTAGGGAGAGAGCTGCTGCCTGTTAGTGATTTCAGGGACAGTTGAAAGTTTGCTGGCTAGTAATCGTTTTGATACTGCTCTGTTATTGGAGGGACAGAAGTCTGCAGGGGTTTGAGGGACATTTAAGCTTAGGTAGCTTTGCTGGCTAGTAATCTACCTTCTACTGCAGTGCTCTGTATGTAGCTGCAGTGGGCAGCTGTCCTGCTTCTGATCTCATCTGCTGACTGCTGCAATAACAGTAGTCCTTGTAAGGACTGCTTTTATTTATTTTTTTGTTGTTTTACTACTACTACTACTACTACTACTATAAGAGCCCAGTGCTATTAGTCTAGCAGTGTTGGGGAGTGGGACTGGTGTGCTAATCTGCTGCTCCTAGTAGTTCAGCAGCACCAACTTTAATTTTTTTTTTTTAATATTCATTTTTTTTTTATTTTACTTTTTTTTATTTTACTACCGCTGTAGTAGTGTATAAGTTGACCTTTTAGGCATTATTTGCCCTGTAGGCATTATTTGCACACTGTTTTCTTCAACCCGCCATCGAGCTGTGTGACCTTGTTCACATTCTGTCTAAATATCCATAATATTACCGTCTCCAGAAAAAACACCGGAGTCACTTTTTTCAAGCAGCCATAATATATTTTACGTAATCCGTATCCACCGCTGTAGTAGTGTATACGTTGGCCTTGTAGGCATTATTTGCACACTGTTTTCTTCAACCCGCCATCGAGCTGTGTGACCTTGTTCCCATTCTGTCTAAATATCCATAATATTACCGTCTCCAGAAAAAACACCGGAGTCACTTTTTTCAAGCAGCATTCATATATTTTACGTAATCCGTATCCACCGCTGTAGTAGTGTATACGTTGGCCTTGTAGGCATTATTTGCACACTGTTTTCTTCAACCCGCCATCGAGCTGTGTGACCTTGTTCCCATTCTGTCTAAATATCCATAATATTACCGTCTCCAGAAAAAACACCGGAGTCACTTTTTTCAAGCAGCCATAATATATTTTACGTAATCCGTATCCACCGCTGTAGTAGTGTATACGTTGGCCTTGTAGGCATTGTTTGCCCAGTTTTTTTGGCCGCAGCCACTGAAGCACAGAGGCCAGAAAAAATATGCCATATAAATGCTGAAAATAGTAATTTTTTGCCATACGTTGACTCAACGTATATGGCAAAAAATGACTATTTTCAGCATTTATATGGCATATTTTTCTGGCAACTGTGCTTCAGTGGCTGCGACCAAAAAAATGCATATTTTCTGCATTTATATGGCATAATTTTTCTGGCCTCTGTGCTTCAGTGGCTGCAACCAAAAAAATTTATATTTTCAGCATTTATATGGCATAATTTTTCTGGCAACTGTGCTTCAGTGGCTGCGTCCAAAAAAACTGGGCAAACAATGTCTACAAGGTCAACGTATGGCGAAAAATTACTATTTTCAGCATTTATATGGCATATTTTTTCTGGCAACTGTGCTTCAGTGGCTGCGTCCAAAAAAACTGGGCAAACAATGCCTACAAGGTCAACGTATGGCAGTTGTTTAAAGAGAACAGTAGATTACTAGCCAGCAAAGCTACCTAAGCTAAAATGTCCCTCAAATCCCTGCAGACTTCTGTCCCTCCAATACAGAGCAGTATCAAGCAGATTACTAGCCAGCAAGCTTACTATCATCTGTCCCTGAAATCACTAACAGCTCTCCCCCTACACTATCTCTTCCAAGCACACACAGGCAGATTTTTCAGATACATTTTTGCCCTTGATCCCCCTCTGGCATGCCACTGTCCAGGTCGTTGCACCCTTTAAACAACTTTAAAATCATTTTTCTGGCCAGAAATGTCTTTTCTAGATGTTAAAGTTCGCCTTCCCATTGAAGTCTATGGGGTTCGCGAACCGTTCGCGAACCGCTCGCATTTTTGCGCAAGTTCGCGAATATGTTCGCGAACTTTTTTTCCGACGTTCGCTACATCCCTAGTGATTGGGAAAAGCAGGAATATTGCCTAGCCATGGGATTCAGGTACCTCCAAACTTCCACCATCCCGAGCTCAACCACCAATTGCTGTAAATCAGAGGTTTGTGCGTGAAGGGGCTGACCAGACCTAACCCATTTGTCCAGAGCTGGTTCCATCAGTGTGTTGAGATCCCCCATGGCTATGGTATGAGCAAATGGGTGCTGTGCCATAAACTGTGCCAGCTCTACCATACATTCCCTCTTGTAGGGTGGTGGGATGTAAATACTTGCTAGGATTAGTTCCATATTGTTAATATGACAATGTATAAAAATATATCTGCCCTTAGCGTCTGATTTAACTGCACCCAGCACAAATGGAACCCTCTTGTGAATCAATATTGTTACACCCGAGGAGTGGGTCGTATACGTGGAGTGGTAGGCCCACCCCACCCATGGCCTTTTCAGGGCCAATGTTTTGCTCCCTACTAAATGCGTTTCCTGGAGGAAGGCAATTGAGGCATGCTTTTGCTTGAGGAAATCCATTACCAACCTCCTTTTTATCGGACAGTTAAGGCCTCTAACATTCCAACTTATTAATTTCTCAGCCATACTGACCTAAGTGTTTATCCCTTTGACACGTACACACAGTAAGTAATTTCCCCACAGACTTGTAGCTTGAGCATATACAATAAACATTAAACTTCAAAATTCCCCACAATTTCCTCCCTCCCCTTCCACCCCGTTCCCTGTTGGGGGGCAGAATTGGTCCCGAAACCAAACACATAATGTAAACTGGGGTGGCCCTTAGGCCCGGTCCAACCTTTAGACCGTGAACGTACAGTCAAGTGCTTAACCTGGGGGCAGTCGGAGCAAAAAAAAAACCAAAACACACTGCGACTCCCCCTCTCCGGGACATTTAGCTAGATCCACAAGACAGTTCGGTGATGGTACGGTTGGTGAATTCAGTAAGCCGGCTATGAGGCAACAATTCTTTATAGCCCCAAGAAGATCCGGCAACATGGCAAAAAAAAAAAAAAAAAAAAGGGGGGAACAGGTTGAGTTGCCTTATCATTTTTCCCCTTGCAGCAATTGTAACACCCTTACTGTCCAATGTAGAAACAAGGCCACAGTACAATTCACATCAGGATCGGGGATAATGCACATAATTGGACCACTATGGGTAGCCAAATCTGGGGTGCTGGTATTGCGCAGACCGGTGCACAAAAAATCGGGAAACAATCGTTACATCTAATGGTGTCGGGCGAACCAAGGAGCATAATAAAAAGGGGTTATCTGAACAGTACCTGTACCGGGTATCTTGGTCGAGACCATCTTGGGACTGCGTTCTGGGCTATTAGGATGCTGGCACATTCTGGGCATCTAGCCACTTGCTGGCTTCTTGTGGCAAAGTGAAGAAATGCGAGGCACCATTCAACAGAACCCGCAGCCGCGCGGGATACAGCATGGCGTAGACGAGTTTCGCTGCTCTAAGCCTCCTTTTCACTTCAATAAATTTCGCTCGCTGGCGTTGAACTTCTGCGGAGTAGTCTGCATATATGGAGATCGTTGTCGCCTGGAATTGCAGAGTTTCTTTCTTCCGCGCCATGGTAAGTATGTTATCACGGTCCCGGGCATTCAATAACCTGGCAATTAAAGGCCGCGGTGGGGCCCCTGGTGGATTGGGCCTAGTTGGAATCCGGTGCGCCCTTTCGACAGCAAAAGAGGAGGACAGGTTGGCCCTGCCGAAATTGTTTGCCAGCCATTCCTCGATAAATTGCTCGGTTTGCTCCCCCTCCGCCTTCTCTGGAAAACCCACAAAGCGCAAATTGTTTCGCCTGAGACGGTTTTCTAAGTCGTCCATTTTTGAGAAGCCACTCACAGCCATTCTATGCACTTCTGCCACGCGGTCAGGGAGAGGTGCGCAAGTATCCTCCAGTGTACTCACTCTTTGCTCCACCTCAGTAGTTCTCTCCCTTAGCCGCTGCAGGTCCTGCTTGATAATAGAGAGGTCCAGCTTTATTTCGTCCGTTTTGGTACTGATAAGACTGGTGCAGGTGGCCTTGGAGTCTCTTATTTCCTGCAGGATTTCTTGCAGTGTAGGTTCAGGCGCTTGTTGCTGTGGGGGAGGAGAGGGAGACCTGCTGGGTGATCTTTGAGCGCCATTTTGCTTCTCCTCCCGGGCAAACCTGTCCAGCCTGTTCACCGATGTTGAGGCTCTTTTCTGAGCCTTGTTCTGCCCCATGAGGACTCTTTGGGGTAGCTGTAGCCAGTCTAGCTCGTCTGAGGCCGTCTTGAGGAACTTTTCAGGGTCTTAAATCAGAATAATTATTGCCCGGAGAGAGGAGCACTCCTGCACACGTCCGTTCACATTGAGCTGCAAGCCACGCCCCCCAATAAAACATTTGTTAAAGCAAATACCATGGAACCTTTGTTTGATTCCACAAAGTACCTAAGTAAGTATCAGCAGAATAAACGCTGAATTCCTCAGCGTTCACCAAGAGGAAAAGAGCCGCACTTCCGGTGTACGGCAGAAATTGCAACGACTGTCTGCAACAGGAGCCTTCTACTCTTACATCAAGAACCGGTGGATCTCTCACTACCCGACCGGCATAACGATAGAAGAGGGCAGCCGCACCAAATTACAACCTTTCGGTTCTTACACACTCGGTTTGAAAACCATTTCGGTAGCGCTACCGAAATCCGATCGACTAAGACAAGGATAGAGCCGCTAGAACATTCAATGCGCAAAACCTGACCGCTATTTGTGAGTAGATCGTGTAGCGAAAGTTACCCTTATTACAAGGTTAATACACTATCGGGATTTCTTCTCTTCCTACTTTTAGGTATTTAAGGGAATCATTCCAACAGCGCACTGTTTCCTGCTTAATTTTCCATTAAATAAACCCAATAGGCTGGTTTTGCTTCCAATAAGAATTAATTATAGTTTAGTTGGGATCAAGTACAAGCTACTGTTTTATTATTACACAGAAAAAGGGAATCAGTTTTTAAAATTTGGGTTATTTGAATAAAATGGAGTCTATGGGAGACGGCCTTTCCATAATAAGGAGCTTTCTGGATAGCAGATTTCCGGATAATGGATCCCATACCTGTATAAATGAGGCCTGTTATTGGTTTTGTACAGTCAGCGCAAGGTTAAGACTATTAGAGGCCTAGACAGGGCAGTGATTGGGGGCCACTCTGCCATGTTTGTCTGTTGTGATATTTTACTGAGAAATAAAAAATGCCTTTGGTTATGGTTTTATGTGTCTTTCTTTATTCCCAAATATGATATTAATGTTATTAGGCCAAAATAATCATCTCACTTCACACAGACCCGCCTCAAGCCAACAATCCTCTGGCAGAAAGTCTTAGTGTTTCTCCCAAAATGTTACTACTACAATGTGAGTTGCCAGAATCAGAACGTTACAACCACCGCCAATTCCCCAAAAATGCCCGGCCTCACTCGGGGCAGTTTCTAGGAAATCTGTCTCCCAGGGGCACGAATAGGAGGAGCGATGTCCTTGATGTTACATTAGTCATGGCCAACTGAATACTGTAGACTTGGCTGATTTTGTTTTCTTTTTAACTTTAGATAACAATTGGCTTTTCAAAACAAGTTCTTTTACTTTCTTCCTTGTTTCAGGAATTATTGGTTCACAAAATGAATGTCGGGCTGGTATGCCTGGGACCCTCCTGGATACCTTTCACTGTAGGCCCACTCTCTTCATTTATTTTATTTATTCTCTTGAAGACTTCTCCTCACAGTCTATTATCTATCCTTCCCTTCTCATATAGACGTGAGGGAATGGCCTTGGGATAGACATACAAGGCAAATAATTGGGGTAAACAGGAGGGTTCCCTGACACCTGGACCCACAGAGAGTTTTCTTTGTTTCCCAGTGGGCCGGTCCTACACTGTCAGAATTCAGTGATGAGCTAACAATCAATGTGGGTCATGATCGGTTCCGATGGCTGGGCTGAAATAAAAGTCTAATAGTGCCCAGTGTATAATGCAGCTCCCGTATTGGGAATCTGTGCAATAACCAGAGGTAAGCAGGGCCGGATTTATACATAGGGCGCCCCTAGGCAAGTGTCGGACTGGCCCACAGGGATACCAGGAAAAGTCCCGGGGGGCCAAGGTGTCAGTGGCCCCTCCTGCTGATAAACATTTGGCCTATTTCATGGCCATTCCCTATTTCTATGAGAACAAAGAGGCTAAATAGATGTAATAATAGATTATAGTGTGTAAAGAAAAGAGACTAGGAGAATAGAGGTTGAGTGAGGAGAGGAAGAATAATAGTACTGAGTGTGGCCCCTGGTCTAAGGTTTTTGGGGTGGCCCCTGGTCTAAGGTTTTTGGGTGGGCCCCTGGTCTAAGGTTTTTGGGTGGGCCCTGGTGTCCCAGTCCGATACTGCCAGTGTCGGACTGGGGCACCTGGGGCCCACCAGAGAACCTGATCTGAAGGGCCCCTCCATATACTTACGAAAGCCCACAAGGGAAAAAAAAGGAAATGCATACTAAAGTGAACATTTTTATTTATATACTATTAAACAACATTAAGTTACCATAAATATATTAAATAACCTTATTACCGAAAAAGAACAAAGTTTTTTTTATAAGAAATATAATTAAAGCACTGTACACGCAGTATAAATGAGTATAAATCTTAGTCACCTAAAAAATACGTAATCACACAGAACAGAGCAACTAATCTCAAATGAGTAATTTTTGCAAGAGGGAAGATGATTTTGCAAAGTTATCAATTATATTGTCATAAATTAAATTATTTGCTATGTCCCTCTCAATGTTAAGCAGCAGAAATGATTCTAGTAACTCCTGTCCAATCATAGATCTTAAACGTGTTTTTACTATTTTCAGCTTAGAGAACACTCTTTCACATGACACCTGAGTGCAAGCCAAAGTTAGTAGTGTTTTATACACAGCAAAGAGGTTGGTGTATGCAGAAGAGTGTAAGTTGTGGTCGTAGAGAAGCCTGTAGCAACAAGTCAGACAGTTTTCACACACACTCTTTTTTAAGTCACTGGCTATTTCCTCCTCATCATCACTTTCCCCTATAGTGACAGTGGCTGTTTGGGGAAGGCTGGGTTTTTTTAGCAGTGGGTAGTTGTCTTTAAAGTTCAAAAGCTCAGATTTTAACTGAACAGTATCCACACCAGCCAAATCAGCAACTGTATGTAAGGATTCTCCTGGAATGTCCTCTTCCCTGATGTTGCTAAACTGTCTAGGGTCTAGAAATGCAAGATCTTGTATGAGCTTTTCATTTTTAGAAAATTTTTGGTCAATGCTGTTTACAGCCTGATCTATGACTGCATAATATGTCTGGACCTCAAATCCTTTCAGAGGATCTACAAGAGGCTCATCTGCAGCCAACTCCCCAGGCATCCTTTTTTTCCTTGCTATTCTTTTATGTGGGAGACTCTTCTCTAGCTCAGCACTGACAGACATCTCATCAAGGGAATGGTCTATCTTTTCAATAAAAGCATTTGCCAGACTCACAAGCTTCGGAAATGATGGTCTCAGTTTCTGAAATTGGCTTTTAGCCATTTCAACCATTCTCCAAGCTTGCAAAATGTCCAGCCCACTAGTCTGAAGGTAATCTGATACAGGTGTGGCTATTTCAAAAATTTGCATGAAGAGAAAAGAAACAAGCAATGTTTCATATCTTGTCCAACCATGAATTAGATATTTTGCCTCACTGATCACTTTGCTGTCAAACTGGGTGGACAAAGAAATGTGCTCAAGACAGCAAATCAGTGTACTGTACAACTCTTTTGACTGATCAGTGCAGGACCCAAAAATAGTACTGAGTGCTCTCGGCTTACTCCACCATCGGGTGGCACCAATTTTTTTTAGTCTGGAAAGTTTTTCCTGCCCTTGACGCAGGGTAGAAACTTGTTCTGTCCACACAGACATCCTCTTGTACGACTCAGAGAAAAAACATGCAGTCTTCTCTAAAAGGCCAAACAGTGATTTTACAGGGATTACACACTGGGTTATATCCACAATTACCAGATTCAGTATATGAGCATAACACCATGTATAAACAGAACTGCAGCTCACATTTCTTATATGGGCCTGAACGCCATTGTAACACCCACTCATGTTTGCAGCACCATCAAAAGAGCAACCAATGATGTTACTGACACCCAAAGATACCTTTTCCAGCTGATCTTTGAGAGATAAGTAAAGTGCTTCTCCTGTTGTGCTCTTGACATTTATGAGAGCAATAAGTCTTTCATGTACATCTCTCTCTCTCACATATCTCAGAATGATGCTACATTGTTCCATTACACCTACATCCTGGGTGCTGTCCATTTCCACACTAAATTTCACTGCATCTTTAACTTCCTGGCTAATTATTTGCTTTACCATCATTCCCATTACAATGATCAGGTTATTTATTGTAGTTTTACTTAGGAAAGTAACTAGGCCTCCTCTCCCTTTGCTCTCAGGGTGGCGCTTTTTCCTTTCCTCGCTCATTGCCACTACCTCTTTGACATGATTTTGTAGAACACTGTCATATTTACTAAGAAGTAAAACCAACTCGAGGAAGTTACCATGGTTCAAGTCACTATTAAGTAAGGCATGTGCAGATTCATCCTTTCCTCTGTAAGCCAGGCCAAGTTTTGCAATATGCTGAATAATGTCAATTAACCTCATTATGACTAAACGATTATGCCTTATTTTTTCCTTTTGTTTGTTAACTAAATTTACATTGATCAGTGTTTCAATGTCGCTTTTCCTTTCTGCTGTCAAATAAGATGTTACTGATGCCTGATGTAGGACAGATTCCTCATGTTCCTTGACTCTTTCATTGACATGCATTCTATTAACTGGCCAGCCACTAATAAATATACTTCTCCTGTTAGTACAGAAAGCCATGCAGGTTGAGCAGTAAAGTTTTTGGTCATCAACACAAAAAGAAAGCCATTTTCTCTGAATTGCACTTCCACCAGGCACTGATCGGAAATATACTTTGTGTGCTTGGAAAGGAAGTGTGTGAGTAGCATCTGAAAGTGGCTGAACTGGGTGTGCTTCCATAAAATGTAATTTAACAGAAAGATTGCAGGTTTGGTCTGGTGCCTTAAATGGATTACACTGACCATATGTGGAAGTAACAGGGGAGAGCACATTAGGCTCAGCTGAACTTTCTGAATCTGAGTCTTTATCAGATTCTACATGAATGGTAGAGGAGTCTTTCTGTTCACCTTCCTGTTCTCTTATAAGCCAAGAGGGCCCTTCATATTCCTCCTCAAACCTAGATGATGATGATGCAGCCATTGCTATTGGTAGAGGGGCATCTTCATGGGTTAAGGCCTGAAGCTCTGCAGAGCTCTGACATGGCTGGCCTTTTGGTTGCCATAGCTTTTGTTGCCCTGGTGCAGTCCCTGCATCCACTAGCCCTTTTCTGGAAGCCTGTAACCTTTTTTCTGAACCTGTTTTATACTTCTTTTTAGGGATGGCTTCCTTGCTTTGATCTTTTGAATCAGTAGCTCTTTTAGAAGACATTGCAGATCTCCTATCAATAAAGAGTGTATTCTGTGTATTAGTATCCCTAACCCTAAATAACCTGAAAAACTGTGATAAAAGCAAGAGAACATTGAGCTTCAAACGGACACACCATGCACAAAAAAACATGCCATCATGCTGCGGCATCATGCTTAAAAACATGCCAAAAAGAAGGAATCATAGCATGCATTTTGCTTCATAACAACAAATGACAAGCCATAACAGATATTTCTTTCTTTCCCTGATAACGTCAGGGTACAATCTGTCTGCCTATCATTGAATAACTTTTTTCACAACAACCAGTCTTACTTACACCAAGCAACTCAATGATTTCAGAATTCTGCAACAAAAATATGTTATATTTAAAAACACAAAACTGTAATTTTATCATCAAGCAAAATCAGTAGCAAGCATGCAATTGCCCAAATAAATGTATATTTAATATATACAAGTTTCGGCATAAACAGATAAATACATAAACATACAACTAGGGATGCACTGAATCCACTATTTTGTATTCGGCCGAACCCCCGAACCCTTCATGAAAGATTGGGCCGAATACCGAACCGAATCCTAATTTGCATATGCAAATTTGGGGTAAGAAAGGAAAAACATCTTAATGTCCTTGTTTTGTTACAAAAAGTCATGAGATTTCCCTCCCCACCCCTATTTTGCATATGCAAATTAGGGTTAGGGTTCGGTTCGGCCAGGAAGAAGGATTCGGCCGAATCCTGGATTCCGTGCATCCCTACATACAACTATAGATTACAGTAGCCTTGGATATTATTATTGTCCAAGAAAGCATCCAAGCCCCTCTTAAAGGCATTAACACAATCAGCACAAAATCACAACATCTTCTGACATTCCCCAACCTCACTGTCCTCACTGCGAAGAACTATATGCACTGCTGCAGGTTAAAATTATGATGGTCAGTTCAGTATTTAGTAATGACTTACTTACTTGACTGGTGGGAATGTGATAGGGCCTACTGATAGTAAGCTCCACTGGGGCAGTTACTTGTGGGAATTTGAGAGGGACCTTAGATTATAAGCTCCAATAGGGCAGGGAGTGATAGGAATGTGATAGGACCTTCTGATGGTAAGCTCCACTGGGGCAGTGACTGGTAGGAATGTGATAGGGACCATAGATAGTAAGCTCCATGGGGCAGGGAGTGATGGGAATGTGATAGAGCCTTCTGATAGTAAGCTCCACTGGGGCAGTGACTGGTAGGAATGTGAGGCAGGAACTGATGTGATTAAAGGAAAACTATACCCCCCAAACAATGTAGGTCTCTATAAAAAGATATTGCATAAAACAGCTTATATGTAAAATCCTGCTTCATGTAAATAAACCATTTTCATAATAATATACTTTTCTAGTAGTATGTGCCATTGGGTAATCATAAATAGAAAATTGCCATTTTAAAAAATAAGGACCGCCCCCTGGGATTGTAGGATTTACCGTACTCACAAACATACCAACAAACTATACATGTTAGGTCACATGAGCCAATTAACAGACAGAGTTGTGTCTTTTGCTTCCACATTTCTTGCTGTTACAGTTAGAGCTGCAGTATTTCTGGTCAGGTGATCTCTGAGACAACACACAGACCATTACTAAATGGTGACTCAAGGCAAGAGATGTAAAAGGACAATATTTACTTAAATATATATTCCAGTTTGGTAAGATTCTTTAATATGCCACTTAATATAATATGAACTCTCTCTTGCTTAAGTGTTCATTTTGGGGGTATAGTTTTCCTTTAAGATAGGGACGTTAGATTGTAAGCTCCATGGGCAGGGACTGTTTAAAATGTGATAATACCTGCAAAACACAACTGAAGCTTGAAAGGCAGCCCATGTTCAAATAAAGTAGGAAAACTATATTGTACACAAATTTTACACCAGTACTCCATCAGCTTTATGAATTGCATTCCATTTAATCAAATTCATGTTATAATGCATTAATCAAGTAAAAAAAATCATTGAGCATTTCATTTATTTTATCTTTTTTATTTTAGCATTTTTATTTCATTTATTTTATCATTTTTATTTTAACCATTCCCATCCCAGTCAAATAATAATTCTTATCTCAGGTTCAACAAAGGTAGACAGATTAAGCAACTACTGGCAAAGACTGGAGATGGTCAGATTAAAAAAAAAAGTCAATGTGGGTTATGAGTCTTATTGAGGCCAACATAGTTCATAGTCCATACACATCCCCCCCCCCCAACCCCCAGTGTGGTTAAGGGCAGGCCGACATTGTCCATTCCCCCCCCCCTTAATTATTTGCTCACCAGCAGCACTGCCACTGTAGTATATTCTCCAAAAAAAAAGGCTAGCAGAGCACAGGAGACAGGGAGAAGGACTGCAATAGTCATCCCAACTTGCCCAGCGAAAGTGAATGATGCAGCCAGGCAGGATCGACCAAAGCAGCAGCAGTAGGAATATGGCAGGCTTGGCAGCAGCCAGCAGTACCGCTTGCTACCTCGCACGCTCCCTCTCACAGTCACACTGACACTGGACACGGCGCGTCTCTCTCCTCCCCCACAGGACGTTCCGTGACGTCATCATCAGGCGCGGTTGCACAGCACAGCAAAGGTGGATGTCATGCACGCACGGCACAAGCAGCAGGATCAGTGTGTGATGAGCACGCAGGTTTGACAGCGGCAGCCGGCAGGCAGCGCGGTAGGAGCGGCAGCACTGCAGGGCCCATTGCCCCGTAAAAAAAAAAAACGGAGCGCTAACAAAAAAAATTTAAAAACTAAAAAAATAGAGCGTGGTCGTGGGGGCCCACAAGGACTGGGGCCCACCGGGATATTTCCCGGTGTCCCGGTGGGCCAGTCCGACACTGGATACTGCCCTAGGCCCGGACCACTTATTGCACCCCTTTCCGATTCCCGCCATCCCCTTAATATGCATGCACAAAGGGGCAAATTTACTAAAAGGCGAAGTGGCTAATGTTGCCGAAAATTCGCCAGCATGACGCCATTTCAGCACTTTGCCAATTTACTAACGGGCGCTGGTGTAATTACTCTAGCGAAGGAGATAGACTCTAGCGCAACTTCGCAATCTAACGACAGGTGTATTTTTGCTCTGGCGAAAGAGTGTCACTACGTAAATTCACTACGTTTTTGTTTTTACTGAACGTTACCTCTTGTGTCAGACTTACCTTTGCCACCTCAGACCAGGCGAAGTGCAATAGAGTAGATGGGACTTCCTCAAAAAATAGTTGAAAAATTTTCGAAGTCCCAAAAACACTGGCGACTTTTCCTTTTTACAGGGTGATAGGTTGAAAAAGATTGTACATTTTTTTGGCGTTCCCTCCTTCCCCCCTACATTATGGCACATAAACTATACACTGGGCTCATGTGTAGGGCAATATAACAACTCAATTTTATTAAGGTTCCCTGGACTTGTGTAGTGTAATGTATTTGCTGCAACATATACGTCCATTGAAATTTAACTTCCGGCCGTATGCAAATGATCTAACGCTAGTGCAACTTCGCAACTTAGTGAATTAGCGCTGTCTGTGCGAAGTTGCGCCTGGTAAATTGTGGAGAAGGCTGCGAAGCTGTCGCTGGCAAATTTTCGCCCATTAGTGAATTCCCCCCCATTGTTTTATCTCGTTGGGTCCAGAGCATAGGGATTGGTGCACAAGAGATTTGAAGAGCTATGTCCCCAGTGATTCTGAACCCCTTGTGATGTACTGGGTGACATGCCGCCCCTAAAATTCTGCCGCCCCTAAAATTCTGCCGCCCCTAAAATTCTGCCGCCCCTAAAATTCTGCCGCCCTAGGCCAGGGCATTTGAGGCCTTTCCACAAATCTGGGCCTGATGGCAAGTAGATTATGATAGAGAAAGGGAGTAAGTATGCCACAAGAGTTTGTCAGGTTAAAGGGGTTGTTCACATTAGAGTTAACTTTAGTAAAATTTAGTAAATTAGTATAATATTCTGAGACAATTTGCAATTGGTTTTCATTTTCTATTATTTGTGGTTTTTGAGTTATTTAGCTTTTTATTCAGCAGCTCTCCAGTTTGCAATTTCAGTAATCTGGTTGCTAGGGTCCAAATTTCCCTAGCAACCATGCACTGATTTGAATAAGAGACTGGGATATGAATAGGAGAGGCCTAAATGGAAAGACGAGTAATAAAAAGTAACAATAACAATAAATGTGTAGCCTTACAGAGCATTTGCAAACTGAAAAGAGTCAAAATTAGAAAGTGAATATTTTAAAGTGATACTGTCATGGGAAAACATGTTTTTTTTTCAAAATACATAATTTTTCAAAAGAGCAAACAGATTTTTTTATATTCAATTTTGAAATTTGACATGGGGCTAGACATATTGTCAATTTCCCAGCTGCCTCCAGTCATGTGACTTGTGCTCTGATAAACTTCAATCACTCTTTACTGCTGTACTGCAAGTTGGAGTGATATCACCCCCCCCCAGCAGCCAAACAAAAGAACAATGGGAATTAACCAGATAACAGCTCCCTAACACAAGATAACAGCTGCCTGGTAGATCTAAGAACAGCACTCAATAGTAAAAACCCAAGTCCCACTGAGACACATTCAGTTACATTAAGTAGGAGAAATAACAGCCTGACAGAAAGTAATTCCATCCTAAAGTGCAGGCACAAGTCACATGACTGGGGCAGCTGGGAAACTGACAATATGACTAGTCCCATGTCAGATTTCAAAATTGAATATAAAAAAATCTTTTTGCTCTTTTGAAAAATGGATTTCAGTGCAGAATTCTGCTGGAGCAGCACTATTAACTGATGTGTTCAGGTCCGGATTTGCGGCAAGGCCAAAATAGGGCCGCATTATGGGGACCTTCGCGTCCCCATTCAACTACACCAGCTGCGCCGGCGTTTCTTCGCCGGCGCGCTGGGAAGGCGGGCGCTATGACCGCGCGGCCGTCTGGTCGGTCCGCGCGGCCTAGGGGAAGAAATCCGGCCCTGGATGTGTTTTGGAAAAAACATGTTTTCCATGACAGTATCCCTTTAAAAATAAATAATGAAGACCAATTGAAAGGTTGCTTAGAATCGGCCATTCTATGACATACTAATTAACCTAAAGGTGAAGCAGCCATTTAAGTGTTTGTGGTAGGAGTGTAGACTTTAATGATAACTTCGACTTGAAAACTGGAGCACTTACCACGTGGGAGTCTTTTTTGTTG
Organism: Xenopus laevis; assembly: GCF_017654675.1. Lineage (NCBI taxonomy): Eukaryota > Metazoa > Chordata > Amphibia > Anura > Pipidae > Xenopus > Xenopus laevis. The sequence continues at coordinate 164,270,934 of NC_054379.1, read as the reverse complement.
TTTTTTTTTCTGAATAAACTCTAGTTTCTAGAAATGTTTCCTGTTGTGATGATGCTAGCGTTACTAAATTTATATCACTTTGTCTGCTGTTTCTACCTGATCCGTTGCTTGCGGTTCCAACCACATGGTGCGGAAGCTGAATGATTCACACTATGGAGCAATCACTCGGGAAACCGTCACTTTATATTTATGTCTAAAGCATCTTATCCACGTTGATATCAATGGACCGAATAACCTTGAACTCAGCATGTAAAAAAAAAACATGCAATCAGCGCAGGTAAATGTGGGCTAGTGATGGGCAAATCTGGGCCGTTTCGCTTTGCCGAAATGTTCGCAAATTTACCGTATAAATTTGCGAAATTGCAAAAAGCTTGCGAAAGGCATTAAAGTCAATGGGCATCTAAATAATTTTGATGCACGACAATTTTATGCGCACGACTATTCTGACGCGTGACAATCACCGCAAATTTGTGTCTGGTAATATTACACAAGCCCCACTGATTTGCCACAGAGTGTAAGTGACACAATTAGGTGTGATATTCACAGTAGTTACACTTTCTTTCCCTCGTGACTTCCCTAACACAATCCAATCATATAATACATATCTCTAGTGATGGGCGAATTTGGGGCATTTCGACGGAAAATTTGGGAATTTCCTGCGAAATTCATGAAATGGCGAAAAATTCACTAAACTGTGCCAGTGTCCGTTTTCACTGGGAATTTTTGAGGCAATTTCTCGAATTTCTTCACCAGTGGCGAATCGCGGGAATTCGCAGCGAATTTGCGCCTGGAGAATATATTCGCCCATCACTACATATCTCCAAATTCTATAATATTTTATCACTTTTCTTATATAGGGACTGATTTGTAATTCTGTATATAGTACAGGTATGGGACCTGTTATCCAGAATGCTCCGGACCTGGGATTTTCCAGGTGATGGATTGTTCTGTAATTTGGATCTTCATACCTTAAGTCTACTAGAAAATAATTAAATACACCCAATAGGCTGATTTTGCTTCCAATAAGGATTAATTATATCTTAGTTGGGATCAAGTACAAGGGAAAAAAGAAAAAGGAAATCATTTTTAACAATTTGGATTATTTGGATAAAATGGAGTTTATGAGCTGCACGCTGCGTCTGTATCAGACAGTCGTGTCCCGTCGGATCAACGCTGCGACTTCATCCAACATTTCTATCTCTTACCTTATTTCTGTCACATTCTTTTTGTCGCAGCGCGTCAGATCGCGCCAAAAACGTCCGTGTAGTCCTACACTAAAGCTGAAGGCATAAACGATAATACAGGTATGGGAACCGTTATCCAGAAACTTGTTATCTAGACAGTTCTGAATTACGGAAAGGCTGCCTCTCATAAACTCCATTTTATCCAAATAATCCAAATTGTTAAAAATGATTTTCTTTTTCTGTTACAATTTTAAGCCCTTCTGATAGTTTTAAATGTTATTAAATGTCTCTTGAAAAAGCACCCCATTTGGTTACTAGAGCCAGTACAGTCTACCTAACAAGCTATTCAGGCTCCCTTTCTATCAGCCTGATTTAGTATGGATGGACAAATCGGACAAAAAATACCTTGTTTGGTGAGGCGGTTCACCTTTAAATTAACTTTTAGTCTGTTCTACAATGGCTGATTCTAGGCAACTTTTCAATTGTGTTTTTTTTTCTTTTTTATAGCTTTTAAATTATTTTCCTTCTGACTCTTTCCAGCTTTCAAATGGGGGTCACTGACCCCATCTAAAAACAAATGCTCTGTAAAACTACACATTTATATTTTTTATTACTCATCTTTCTATTCAGGCCTCTCCTTTTCATATTCCAGTCTCTTATTCAAATAAATGCATGGTTGCTAGGGGAATTTGGACCCTAGCAATTAAATTGCTGAAATTGCAAACTGGAGTGTCTACATCATGCTAAAAGTTAATTTAAAGGTGAACAACCCCTAAGGGTATGTGAGATTTAAGAGAATTTCCCCCACTTCCCTCCCTTAGAGGACCTGCAGGACCATCTAGAGTAGCACTTTATAAATCCATTAAGGGTCAGGGCACACAGGCAGATTTGGGGAGATTAGTCTCTCGGCGACAAACCTCCTCTTCTTCTGGGCGACTAATCTCCCCGAACTGCCTCACGAGGAAACTTCGGGCGACTTCAGAAAACGAAGCAATCCGAGTGCCATCCCGCTGGCTAGAATGTAAATCACCGGTGGGATGGCACTCGAATCGCTTCATTTTCCGAAGTCGCCCGAAGGCGATTTACGTTGTAGTCGGCGGGAAGGCAGTTTGGGGAGATTAGTCCCGAAGAAGAGAGAATAATCTCCCTGAATCTGACTTTTAAAAGTTAAAATATTTCCAATGGGTGAAAAATCATGAAAAAAACCCGCTATTTCCAACGAAACGCAGATGATATTATTCTCATTGACTTTAAGACGTGCCTTTAATTATAGGGATTCAATGATTTCCCTAAGGCAAAAGTCATGATAATTAGCCCCACCCTTCTGCCTTTGAAATAACAAGTTTATACAGTAAATATAAATATATATAAAAGGAACGACAATAAAACCCAAGACTAATTATATAAATTAACTACTTAATCCCCTTAGTTTCCTTCCTATCAATGTTATTAATACAATTACACATTTAGGTGCTTGGAAGACTTTTACTAGACAATTAGTCTGGTCAGAGGGTTTGAAGGTCGATGAGTTTATTCTTCATTGTACAATTATTCTGGTTACATGTAGGAAGTCTGTTGTTAGAGGGACAGATTTGGCCAGACAGTGGGACAAACCAGGGTCAGACTGGGCCAATGGGACTACGGGAAAAATCCAGATGGGCCCTGGCTCTTTTGGCTTCTGCTGGTCCAGACCCTGCACTCCTTCTTCTTACCTCCCTCCTTCACCCCTGTTTGTCAGATTGGACTTTGCGGCTGGGGGACCCCTAAAGTGGGCCCCAGAGGGCCTCCTATTCTGACGCTGGGCCACACTTGGAAAATCATTTGACCCCTGGCCAATAACTGGATCACATAAATTATTTATCTTTGTTCTGCCGCTTTCTAGTTTGGAGTTTCAGTAGCTATCTGGTTGCTAGGGTCCACTATAACCTGGCAACAAGGTAGTGAGCTGAACAAAAGACTGGAATATGGATAGGGAATGGCCTAAATAAGAATATATTTTTTTAAAAAAAAGGAACAATAAAACTGTAGCCTCATAGAGCAATAGATTTTGGCTGCTGGGGTCAGTGACCCCCATTCAAATGCTGGAAAGGTTCAGAAGGCGGCAAACAAATAAATATATATACAAAATAAAAAATGACCTCCCTCCTTGACCCCTGTAGGGGGCGGGAGATTGGCGGCAGATAGGACGTTGCATCTGGGGGGCCTGGGGGATGGGTGGGGGGCCCTGATGCTGAAGGCCTGGTGGACCATGGGTTCCCCCAGTCCGATGCTGGGCCAAACTGGAATGATCATGTGACCCCCTGGCCAATAACTGGATCACATAAATTACTTTTCTTTGTTCTGCAGCTTTCCAGTTTGGAGTTTCAGTAGCGGTCTGGTTGCTAGGGTCCAGTATAACCTGGCAACCAGGTAGTGAGCTGAACAAAAGACTGGAATGTGGATAGGGAATGGCCTGAATAAAAATATATTTAAAAAAAAAGTAACAAACTGTAGCCTCACAGAGCAATAGCTTTTGGCTGCTGGGGTCAGTGACCCCCATTCAAAAGCTGGAAAGATTCAGAAGGTGGCAAAATAAAAATATATATATACAAAATAAAAAATGAAGGCCACTTGAAAAAGAATAAGGCATTCTATAACAGACTTAAAGTTAACTCAAAGGTGAACGCCTCCTTTAAAGCAGACAGACAATTATTGATATATATTAAAAAATTGTGTTTTCTCTACAATATAAAAAATAAATAAAAACCATGTTTTTATATGTATAAAACACTTACAGACTTGAGGACAGGCAGCAGTGGGTGGGATACTAGACATTCCCGGAGAGTAGAACTGGAAATAGAAAGGAGAATCTTTTTTACGACGCACCATAAACAATTAAATAAACTCAGCAATTACTTTCCTTCTTTTGTTGTTGCTCATTAGCCGACTGGCACTCACATTCCTAATTGGTAAATTGTTTGTGGCCATAAAAGTCGGGACCTTAAAGGGTTACTAGACTGTATCATTTGGTTATAGTCACTTTCTACCACTTAAGCATAATTGCTGCTTATTGTAAGGAAATTAAATAGATAATAAGCATATGAAACCCAGACATGCCAGTAAAATTACTGCAGAAGTGATGGGTAGTCTATTAACCCCAAACATGCCAATCAGATCAGTGCAGAAAATAGCCAATCAGCACATTAACCCTAGACATGCTGGTAAGATGCGTGCAGAATACAGATAATCAGCACATTAACCCCAGACATGCCAGTAAGATGCTTGCAGAATACAGATAATCAGCACATTAACCCCAGACATGCCAGTAAAATGCTTGCAGAATACAGATAATAAGCACATTAACCCCAGACATGCCAGTAAGATGCTTGCAGAATACAGATAATAAGCACATTAACCCCAGACATGCCAGTAAGATGCTTGCAGAATACAGATAATCAGCACATTAACCCTAGACATGCCAGTAAGATGCTTGCAGAATACAGATAATAAGCACATTAACCCTAGACATGCCAGTAAGATGCTTGCAGAATACAGATAATCAGCACATTAACCCTAGACATGCCAGTAAGATGCTTGCAGAATACAGATAATCAGCACATTAACCCTAGACATGCCAGTAAGATGCTTGCAGAATACAGATAATCAGCACATTAACCCTAGACATGCCAGTAAGATGCTTGCAGAATACAGATAATCAGCACATTAACCCTAGACATGCCAGTAAGATGCTTGCAGAATACAGATAATCAGCACATTAACCCTAGACATGCCAGTAAGATGCTTGCAGAATACAGATAATCAGCACATTAACCCTAGACATGCCAGTAAGATGCTTGCAGAATACAGATAATCAGCACATTAACCCTAGACATGCCAGTAAGATGCTTGCAGAATACAGATAATCAGCACATTAACCCTAGACATGCCAGTAAGATGCTTGCAGAATACAGATAATAAGCACATTAACTCCAGACATGCCAGTAAGATGCTTGCAGAATACAGATAATCAGCACATTAACCCTAGACATGCCAGTAAGATGGTTGCAGAAAATGGACTGAAACATTAACAAACGGGCATTTCTCCTGTCATCTTAAACTCCTTAAAAGAAGTCAGAAAAAATTAAAGATGGGCATGGGTTCCATCTTTAATTTTTTGTTTTTTTTGTGTTCTTCCACTTCTATTTTTGACGCTGGTGACAATTCTGATGCCGGCGACAATTCCAGGCGCCCATTGACATTAATGGGCGTCAGCGTTTCGCGGGAAATTCACAAATTTTTCGGCGAAACGGGAGAAATTCGCCCATCACTATTTTTTAAGAGAGAGAACCCCTTGTTAATCAATTTTCGTTAGTTTCCCTCATCAATTTATAAAGTTGATTTCCGTGATAATATGAATTTCTATTAATAAATTAAATTATCAACTCAAATTCCATTTTGTTGGTAATTTAATTTATTAATAGAATTTCATATTATCACGGAAATCAACTTTATAAATTGATGAGGGAAACTAACGAAAATTGATAAACAAGGGGTTCTCTCTCTTCTTTCTCTTCACAAACTCTGGAAATTTGATGTTTAGTAAACGACCCCCTTATAGTCGACCAACAGCACTAGTCCTGAAAGCTTGCAATTAAATAACCTGCTGATGTACCTTTACAAAAGCACCCACATACAGCCACCCCTGCTCCTACAGACTGTGTCTTAAGGTGGCCATAGACGCACGATAATATCGTACAAAACTAATTTTCGTATGATATTCGGTGTGTGTATGGTAGGAGACATGACGACCGATATCAGCAGAAAACGTGGATATTAGTCGGCTCATCGATAGGGTCGTATGGAAAATTTTGATTGGTCGCCTTTGAAGGCACCAAACATCGGCCATTGTTAGTGCTGAATGGTCAGATCCAAGTAGAATTCTATTGTTTCTATATATATATCTGATGATTCAGCTCTACACGTGTGTATTGAAATTAAATGGATACTGTCAAGAAAAACATGTTTTTTCCAAAACGCATCAGTTAATAGTGCTGCTCCAGCAGAATTCTGCACTGACATCCATTTTTCAAAAGAGCAAACAGATTTTTTTATATTCAATTTTGAAATCTGACATGGGGCTAGACATATTGTCAATTTCCCAGCTGCCCCCAGTCATGTGACTTGTGCCTGCGCTATAGAATGGAACTACTTTCTGGCAGGCTGTTATTTCTCCTACTTAATGCAGTTGATTGTGTCTCAGTGGGACCTGGATTTTACTATTGAGCGCTGTTCTTAGATCTTCCATGGAGCTGTTATCTTGTTACCTTCCCATTGTTCTGTTGTTAGGCTGCTGGGGGGGGGAGGGAGGGGGAGATATCACTCCAACTTGCAGTACAGCAGTAAAGAGTGACTGAAGTTTATCAGAGCACAAGTCACATGACTGGAGGCATCTAGGAAACTGACAATATGTCTAGCCCCATCTCAGATTTCAAAATTGAATATAAAAAAATCTGTTTGCTCTTTTGAAAAATGGATTTCAGTGCAGAATTCTGCAGGAGCAGCACTATTAACTGATGTGTTTTGAAAAAAACTTTTTTTCCCATGACAGTATCCCTTTAACGATCTTTCTTGAAATGATCTTTTCCAGGAAAGATCGAAATTGTAACGACAATGGCCACCTTTAAAGGGTCAGGGCACACGGGTAGATTCGGGGGAGACACATCTCCTCTTCTTCAGGGCGACTAATCTCCCCGAACAGCCTTCCCGCCGGCTAAAATGTAAGTTGCCAGCGGGTTGGCATTCGATGCGATTCGTTTTTCGAAATCGCCCAAAGTTGCCTCATGAGGAAACTTTGGGCGACTTTGGAAAACGAAATGATCTGAGTGCCATCCCGCCGGCAATTTACATTCTAGCCGGCGGGAAGGCAGATCGGGGAGATTAGTCGCCCCGAAGAAGAGGAGATTTGTCACCGAGCGACTAATGTCCCCGAATCTGCCTGTGTGTCCGGATCCTAAAGAGATGAAAAGAGAATATTCCACGACTGAGTCTGTTCTTAGTTGCACTCGATATGTATTTTGCCTAAACATCCAGTTCAAAGGGGTTGTCTGAATAGGAATGTCTACACAGGGTATTGTATTGCATGTCACAATGGAAAATGAAATACAACCATCACTACATGGGTTACATGAGCACTGAGTATTACGCAGGAGACAGAGCATATATATTATACATACAATCATTTCCTTTATCATTGGTAAATTCCTCTATTATGTCACAAAAAAGCCCCTGTGACTCAGTGTCACCCTGTAGAGAGGCGTCGTGCTGGCAGTGGGTGCTAAAGGTGCTGCCCATGTCTCAAGCACAAAATTCCCCACTGAAACATATTGTGTGTTGTGTTTAGTACATAGCGATGTGTAACCCTATCATCATCATCATCATCTTTAACAAATATATCAAGCTGTAAAGGAGAAGCTCCATGGAAATGTGTTAGCAGAAACAATCATTTTGGCAGCTCCTACTCATATATACTCAATAAAGGCAAAAGGAGTCAGGCCTACTGAGTATATATGAGTAGGTGCTGCCATAGTGATTGTCAAATATCTCAATGCACTTAGCCTTAAAAGGGTGGTTCACCTTCAATTTAACTTTAAGTATGTTATAGAATGGCAAATTTTTAGCAACTTTTCAATTGGTCTTCATTTTTTACTTTTATAGTGTTTGAATGATTTGCCTGAATGATTTGTCACTGACCCCATCTAAAAAACAAATGCTCTGTAAGGCTACAAATATATTGTTATAGCTCCTTTTTTATTGCTCATCTTTCTATTCAGGCCTCTCCTATTCATATTCCAGTCTCTTATTCAAATCAATGTATGGTTGCTAGGGGAATTTGGACCCTAGCAACCAGATGGATGAAATTACAAACTGGAGAGCTGCTGAATAAAAAGCTAAATAACTCAAAAACCACAAACAATAAAAAATTGTAAATTGTCTCAGAATATCACTCTTTATATTATACTAAAAGTACATTTAAGGGCAGAGACAGGCGAGACGATTCGGGGAGATTTAGTCTTTAGGCTTCGTTTTCCGAAGTTACCTGAAATTGCCTCACGAGGAAACTTCGGGCGACTTCGGAAAACGAATTGCCATCCTGCTGGGGATATAAATTCTAGCCGGCAGGGTGGCAGTTTGGGGAGATTAGTCGCCCGAAGAAGAGGTGATTTGTTGCCGGGCGACTAATCTCCCTGAATATTCTCGTCTGTCTCTGCCCTAAGGGTAAGGGCACACCTTTCCTCATGAGGCAACTTCGTGCGACTTCGGAAAAGTAAGCACCACGTGTGTGCCATGGCGCAGGCATTTTTTTCATTTAGCCGGCGGAAGCCGTTCGGGGAGATTAGTGGCTCCAAAGATGAGGCGATTATTCGCCAGGCAACTAAATCTCCCCGAATCGCCTGGTGTGCCCTTACCCTAAAGTTGAAGAACCCCTTACGGCTAATGACTGATTGTGCCAACAAGATATATAGATACTATAGGGGTCATTTATGAAATCCCAGACTACAAGCGCTAGGGGGAGCACCATTTTATTTTCTCTGGGATATTGTTTTTCTTTCATTCCCTTTATTTTTCGCTTGCTGGTGTGACGTGTTTAATATGTGATGTAATATTATGTAATATGCTTAATATATCATGCCCGTGAAGAGATGTCATTTTAGATTTTCAGTCGTGAGATTATTACTTGGCTTTACTTTTCCTTTAACTGTGCCCAACAAACATTTTTAATAGGGGTTTCCCAGCAGGTCTGGATTTGTGGAGAGGCCACCAAGGCCCGGGGACTAGGGCGGCAGGATTTTAGGGGGCGGCGTGCTGTTCAACCACACCCACATTGGTTCAGAAACACTGGGGATGCGCAGGGGATACAATCATTTTTTAAATCTCCTGTGCGCCGATCCCCATTGCTCCGGTCCCGATGATGAAAATTTAGCGAATAAAAGGGGGGGATGGGGGCGACCAATAACAGCGGGCCTAGGGGTGCCCGGTATGTAAGTCCAGCCCTGTTTCCTAGAATAAAGGTGGCCATACATTGGCCCGTGTATGGAGCCCCCCGACGGGCTTCACCGATCGAGATCTGGCCGAAAGTCGGCCAGATCTCGATCGGATGGGACGAAAAATCCCGTTGGATCGCGGCCACATCTGTTCGTTGATGCGGTCCCGCGATCCGACCCCCGTTTCCATGCGTTTTTCAAGGTGGGCATATCGGGGAGAGATCCGCTTGTTTGGTGACATCGCCAAACGAGTGGATCTCTCAGTGTATGGCCACCTTTAGTCAACATTTACATTTACGTGTCTTTCAGGCTGTTCCAGTGAGACTTTCTATAGCCGCTTCAGGGCTTGGCGGCTCATACAGGCCACGGGGCTACTCACTGCTTCACACCAACACAAATGGGCAGCACAGTTAAGCTCTTTAAACCTTTCATCACATTCTTTGGCTCTGGGGGAAAAAGGGTTTGTGGCTCTGCAGCACAGCGTGTGTGTGTGTATATATATATGTGTGTATATATATGTGTGTGTGTGTATATATATATATGTATGTGTATATATGTGTGTATAAATGTGTGTGTGTATATCTTTATGTGTATATGTGTGAGTGTTTAGAGGGGAGAGAGAGCTGTGAGCAGAAGGAGCAGCTGATGTGAGAACGTGATTCTCTCTCTCGCACTTCCGTGTGTTTCTCGCACATTTGCTCACATTTAATCAGAGACTGACTGATCATTGCACAAGTTGCTCAACTCAACACATACGGCACCTTCCTCACACTTCCCCTGTCTGCTGCTCTGAAGAGCTGGGAGGCTTAGCCCGCAGCCTTTAAAACGGTGGTTCACCTTTAAATGAACAGTAACAGCAAAAAATTAAAGTGTTTTAAAGTAATTAAAATCGAATGTACTGTTGCCCTGCACTGGTGTTTGCTTCAGCCATTCAAGCACAGGATACACAGCAGATAACAGATAAGTACTACTATAGTTTATATAAACAAGCTGCTGTGTAGCCATGGGGGCAGCCATTCCAGCACAGGATACACAGTAGATAACAGATAAGTACTACTATAGTTTATATAAACAAGCTGCTGTGTAGCCATGGGGGCAGCCATTCAAGCACAGGATACACAGTAGATAACAGATAAGTACTACTATAGTTTATATAAACAAACTGCTGTGTAACCATGGGGGCAGCCATTCAAGCACAGGATACACAGTAGATAACAGATAAGTACTACTATAGTTTATATAAACAAGCTGCTGTGTAGCCATGGGGGCAGCCATTCAAGCACAGGATACACAGTAGATAACAGATTATTACTACTATAGTTTATATAAACAAGCTGCTGTGTAGCCATGGGGGCAGCCATTCAAGCACAGGATACACAGTAGATAACAGATAAGTACTACTATAGTTTATATAAACAAACTGCTGTGTAACCATGGGGGCAGCCATTCAAGCACAGGATACACAGTAGATAACAGATAAGTACTACTATAGTTTATATAAACAAGCTGCTGTGTAGCCATGGGGGCAGCCATTCAAGCACAGGATACACAGTAGATAACAGATTATTACTACTATAGTTTATATAAACAAGCTGCTGTGTAGCCATGGGGGCAGCCATTCAAGCACAGGATACACAGTAGATAACAGATAAGTACTACTATAGTTTATATAAACAAACTGCTGTGTAACCATGGGGGCAGCCATTCAAGCACAGGATACACAGTAGATAACAGATAAGTACTACTATAGTTTATATAAACAAGCTGCTGTGTAGCCATGGGGGCAGCCATTCAAGCACAGGATACACAATAGATAACAGATAAGCTTTTTTTTTTACATGAGCGACAATTTTTCTAAGCACAACTATTTTGTCCAAATTAATTAAAGTCAATGAGCGTCCAGATAATTTTCGCCAGCAAATTTTTGCCGCAAATCAATGCCTGCCGAATAAATCCACCCATCACTACCCCTGGCAAGTCTGGGCCTCACACCACCAGTTGTCTTTCCATACACAACACAAGTTATGAGAATGTTTCCAATACAAGGTCACACACAAGGGTAGGCCGCAGCAAAATACGGCAAAACTCCTTTTGACATGAAGCACGCAAAGTTGCCCGAAATATCAAAACGTGCCTAGTTGGTCAAATAACATGATCCCATGCAACAATAATATTAGGAGAGGCCCTTATTGGAGGTAGGGTTGCCACCTTTTTTGGAAAAAAATATCGGCTTTCCTATACTTATCTGTTTTTTTCCTATTAATGACATTGGCATAAAGCACTATATTTATTTAGTAAAATTCTGGCCAGATGGCAACCCTTATTGGAGGATATCAAATCTAATCCCCCTTTAGCACCAGTCTGCATTGTTGTAATCGTTTTGTTTGGTGAAGCTAAGCAGCCATTTTTTATTACAATCTGACCACCAGAGGGCAGTGTTCCAATGGAGTCCATTTCCTGTGGACTCAGCAAGTCCAGGCAGTATGGATCCTCCCGTTCATATGAGTAGAATAGAAATATGGAGCTAAATAAAACTCCCTGCACAAAACACGCAATGTCACCTTTTACATTAAAGGAAAGTGAATGTAAAGGCTCTTTATAAACATGAGTTAACAGTGTCCCTTTAAGGAAACCAGATTTTGCAAACAAAACAGGGCTTAGGGAATTAGTGGCATTCTGAGCTGTGTGTTTACAGAGGGAGGTGTTTTCCCTTTAAATGAAGAATCCCCCATTCTACCAACATGCAAATGGTGTAGGGTCTCCAGACAGAAGCAGTGGTGGAATTGCATGGAGCGAGCGCATTTCTTTGACACTGGCATTATGTAACAGTCGAGCCGCGGCGAAATGCATCTGGCAGCTCCAGAAATAGCACAGCCCTGGGCTCAGCCAATCAGCTGCTGCAGGATAAAGTTGGCTGCTCTGCAAACACTTGGGTCTGAGCTGAAACTTCTGCTGCACTGGGCTTGTGGACTGGATTGTCTCTGTTAAACAAAAACACACACAGGGGGTTGGGCACTTGTGAGCTTCCCCCAGGCCTCTGCCTTGGCTGCAGCCAAGACAAACAATATTCTCCTCCCCTTCGCTTTAAATATCAAACTGGTTAAGACTAGATTGTTCAAGCTTAGGCTTTTGGCAAGCACTTCCTAAAGAGAAACCCTCTGCCTCAGCTCTCCTCTCGCCTCCACTGTGTGTCGGAGCTGTGCCGAGAGTCTCTGCTGAGCCAGATTCAAGCTCTGCCCCCCCACATCCTCCTCCTTTGCCTAAAAAACTGAGAAAAACAAGAAAAACCGGCCAAAACATTGGTTCTACTGCAAGTTCCTTGCATGAAGCAAATGCTTGGCTGCTTGCCGGCCTCTCCCCAGTGTCGTTTTTCAAGCCCACTAATGAACAATCCAGGCTGAGCCTGTTGTTGCCTTTTAGTTCGGTGCGAAACGCGTCACCACGTCACTGAAAGCTGCCCGACGACTTTCTAAATAGGAAACAAGCTGGGCTGGCCGCAGGCAATTTAATGACATTCCATGGCAGGCTGTGCCCGAAATATCAGATTTCTAGGCTTTATATATGTAAAAACAGAGAGAGCGATTAATGCAATCATGTTACAAGAGACTTATTACATAACATTTAAGTGTGTAGCTGCCATCTTTAAACACAGGCATGTTTCACGCAGGAATGCATTTTGTATTTGGGTCAGTGCCATGAAAATAAGATGTTTCCTACTCCGTGTCGTATCTCACAGGAGCCGCTGTTTATACCCAAAGGTTCCTAGAACTGCAGCCATAAGATGATGGGATAAGGGCGTGGGTCTCTGTCAGATAAAAGGGCAAAACGCAAGGCTTTCTTAGCAAAATATGGATAACGGGTGAAAATTTTGGGGTGTATCACTCCTGCAGGAAAGGATATCCTCTTTGCCCCCACAACCGTTTGAGCATTCAGCTGCATATGTGATCTGCAAGGGCACTGGACTCTTATTCTCCAAGAGCCACAGTCATTCAGATCTTGTCACCAAATACAAAATATTTGGTTTCTGTCCGTAGGTTTGAGCCGCTGAGGAGGCATTCAGTTTTGTGGGAACTTTAGATGCACCACAATGTGTTGTGTGGCCTTGTACACTTTTTCAGTGTTACTGGTGGGGTTGCCACCTCTGTGTGACCACCATCAATGACATCAGAGGGTAGCGTAATGATATCAGGCATGGGGTGATGATGTCATAAGCTAGGATTGTAGCAAACAATCTTCCTTTTTGCCCCAGACTCTCTAGAAGTGTAATGCCCAGTGTTGGTTGGAGGGGTCGGCACCTCTTCTGAAATACCGCAGCAAGAAATTTACCAAACACTTTAGGCAGGTGTAGCGCGGATATCCCCTGCACTTTTATTAAAGTCACACGATGTAACGTTTTGGGGCGTGCCCCTTCGTCTGACAAAATAAAAGTGCTGGGGATCTCCCGGCTACACCTGCCTAAAGTGTTTGGTAAATTTCTTACTACAAGCTAGGATTGGGCAGATCAGGGTTCCCAGCAGCAGAGTTTATTTCCAGGTTTCAGAACTCTATTGAGCAGAACAGGGAAAACTTGACTGTATGGTCAGAACCTACCAGCCTACTATCAAGTTTATTCTATGGCACAACCTTGAGGACCCCGACCACATTACCCTTGAGCCCAGTTGTAAGGATGGAGGTAACTACATAACCTACTAAGCTGGTGCGGAGGGAACAATGAAAAGTTAGTCTGAAGGTGTTCTAACTAAGCTTGTGTGTTCCTTACAAAAGCCCACTTCACCTGCCACCTACTGCCACCCCAGTCCTACTTTACAACAGGGGTCCCCAACCTTTTTTTTGTGAGCTACATTCAAATGTAATTGGGGGGCAACATAAGCATGAAGTCTCTGGGTGCCAAATAAGTGCTGTGATTGCCTATTTGGTAGCCCCTATGTGGACTGGCAGTCTACAGGAGGCTCTGTTTGGCAGTACACCTGGTTTTTATAAAACCAAAACTTGTCTCCAAGCCTGGAATTCAAAAATAAGCACCTGCTTTGAGGCCACTGGGAGCAACATCCAAGGGGTTGGTGAGAAACATGTTGCCCATGAGCCACTGGTTGGGGATCATTACTTTAGGATGTGCTTTATTGCATTAAATGATTAACCACTCATTGACAAGGAGTGAAAGGTCTTAAATATTTACATTGCTCAGATCCAAGATAAGGAATCTGTAATTTTTTTGAGTATTGGCTGCACATGGAAGTCCATGCAGAGTGGTCAGAAGACAACTAGAGAACTGTCCTGATGGAACAAAAGACCCCCTTAGTGCTTGCCGTGCTCCTCAGACTGCCCCAGTCGTCTTTCTATGACATCAGCATTTGCATACAATTTGGCACCCAGCAATAGCTCAATTGGATAGTTGGCTCACTAAGTGGAAAAAGCTGGACGGCACAGCTGTAGAGCCAAGTGTCAGTGTCGTGTCTACCCCCAAGACATGGTATTTCAGGACTCCTTCCCGTTATTCTTGGTACAAAAATGCAATATGCAGTTGTGCACCTTTGTTTTATCACTTTCAGTTGTTCAGAAATCGTTTTCTGATTTTTGGAATAAAACCGTGAGGCAAGAAAGAAACACTGGCACCACTAAGCCCAGCAAGACGAGGGAAATAGCGTAGCTCTCATTGGCTCAGCACACAGTTCTAAGACTGGATCCTAAAATCACTAACCCTCTGATTGCCTTTCTCGGAAACAGGGGCCCCCTTTGATTGTAGAGTCAAACAGATGAACAAGCTTGGGTTATGCACTGCATGGCAGTGGTCCAGGTTACTCCCATGGGTGCAGAAGATGCCAAGAAGAGAGTCTCTGTTCTTTCAGTTTCCCAGGATATTCGATTGGCATTTCTGTGCATGTTCTAATGCCAGTGCCTAAACTGCTTAAAGAACAGTCGTCTGTCTGTCAGTGACTAGAGATTTCGTCAACATCAACATGTCTGCATGTGCCAAAGATGCCAATAGAGATGCCCCAGCACTGAGGTTGTATCAAGATGGGGTATTAGCTGCCAAGCCAGCACCCCAAGACCGAGTCAACAGCTATAAACTGGGAATTGATGTCTCCACTTCTATCAGGTTTGCCTAGGCCCCTATTGGGTTGTGATCATTGGACAGATCTCTGCAATCAGAAGACCTGGAGGCACAATAGCTTCTTGTGCTGAATCATGGGCTGAATCATCTGCTCCTTTTTGAAAGAGCCCTATTGTTTATTATTGTGTTAAAAGGGGTTGTTTGCCTTCAAATGAACTTTTAGTATGATGTAGAGACCATTTGAAATTGGTTTTCATTTTTTATTATTTGTGGTTTTTGAGTTATTTAGCTTTTTTTTCAGCAGCTCTCCAGTTTGAAATTTTGGCAATCTGGTTGCTAGGGTACAAATGACCCTAACAACCATGCATTGATTTGAACAAGAGACTGAAACATAAATAGGAAAGGCCTGAATAGACAGATGAGTATCAGCGCTGCACAATAAGGTGGCGCTCTATAAATACCTTTTATTAATAATAATAATAATAATAATAATAATAATTAGGGATGCACCGAATCCACTATTTTGTATTCGGCTGAACCCCCGAATCCTATGCAAAATATTCGGCCGAATACCGAACCGAATCCGAACCCTAATTTGAATATGCAAATTAGGGCTGAGAAGGGGAAATTTTTTTCACTTCCTTGTTCTCTGACAAAAAGTCACGCAATTTCCCCCACCCCTAATTTACATATGCAAATTAGGATTTGGATTTGGTTCGGCTGGGCAGAAGGATTTGGCTGAATCCGAATCCTGCTGAAAAAGGCCGAATCCTGGCTGAATCCGAACCGAATCCTGGATTTGGTGCATCTCTAACAATAATAATAATGTTATAAAAAGTAGCAACAACAATACATTTGTAGCCTTACAGAGCATTTGTTTTTTGGGTTCAGTGACCCCATTTGAAAGCTGGAAAGAGTCAGATGAAAAATGCAAATTATTAAAAAAATATATAAAAGAAAGAATAATGTAGTCCAATTGAAAAGTTGTTGAACCACTCCTCAGAATGAACAAAATTAGTGATGGGCGAATTTGCGCCATTTCGCTTCGCCGAAAAATTTGCGAATTTCGCACGAAATTCGCAAAACCGCTAAAAATTTGCGAAACGGCGCCGGCGTCTAGTTTTTGACGCCAGACGGTTTTTTTGACGCCGGCGCCCATTTTTGACGCCGGCGTCCGTTTTTTTCGAAAAAAATTTGACGCCGGCAATTTTTTGTGGCGAATTGCGCAAATTCGCCGCGAATTCGCGCCTGGCGAATAAATTCGCCCATCACTAAACAAAATGTCTTGAGTTGGTGACTAGTTGATCACAGCAGCAGGACATTGCCCAAAAACAGCTCCATTAGGTCACCCTTTGGGGGTCTGCTCCATCTTTATTTATCCACTAGACCAGGGGTACCCAAACTTTTTTTAACTGCGAGCCATATTCAAATGTAAAAAAAAGTTAGAGAACAGCATAAGATTGAAAAAAGTTCCTAGGGGTGCCAAATATGATCTGTGATTGGCTATTTGGTAGCCTTTATGTTGACTGGCAGCCTATAGCAGGTTCTGTTTGGCAGTACATTTAGTTTTTATACAACTAAAACTTGCCTCCAAGCCTGGAATTGAAAAATAAGCCCCTGCTTTGAGGCCACTGGGAGCAACATCCAATGGATTGAGGGGCAAAATGTTGCTCACGAGCTACTGGTTGGGATCAATGTGTTTTAAGAAAGTGCTCGTCAATATAAGGATATCTCCCTTTCCCTATTGCATGCTAATGATTTCCAGGTGTGAGTAAATAAAATGAGCTCAGTTACACAGTGTGCAATCAGGTATATACTGAGTCGGAAGCTGCTGTTCAGGTTGCAGGGAGAGATCAAGCAGCTGTAGGTATTGCCTGTAACATTTCATTGTGGTTCAGCTTCGGAAGGGCTCACTTCCCACAGTGAAAATGAAAGGAAGCGGTGGTGAGTATGTGTTTGTATATAATAATGAGCCGTGGGGAAGGAAGTGAATTGCAAGAACAACACAAGTTACTCGCGGTCACATAATAATAATGGCTCTTGTATTGCCGACAGCAAATTTGCTGCTATTCAGACCTGCGTTTTAAAGGCAGTGACATCAATAGGAATCTATGCAATATTTTAATCTGCTGAGTCGGTAAACGTGATTGACATGGACATTGTCTTGTTCTTTTTTTACAGGATCACTTTCATATTTTAGCATATTTTATATAGTGAACTTATTGCACGAGGCTAAAGTTTGAGCTTGTCAATAGCAGCAATGATCCAGGACTTCAAACTTGTCACAGGGGGTCACCATCTTGGAAAGTGTCTGTGACACTCACATGCTCAGTGGGCTCTGATTGGCTGTTGAGAAGCTAAGCTTAGGGCTCGTCACTAATTATCCAGCAGAAAATGAGCTTCCCTGGCTGTAATATAAGCTGATGCTACAGGTTTGCTGATTATTCAATTCTGATGCTAATTGCACTGGTTTCTGTGCTGCCATGTAGTAATTATGTGTATTAATTACTAATCAGCCTTATATTGTGACATTTCTATTCTATGTGTACTGTATATTGTGAGTGGGTCCCTAAGCTCAGTAAGTGACAGCAGCACAGAGCATGTGCAGTGAATCAGCAGAAAAGAAGATGGGGAGCTACTGGGGCATCTTTGGAGACACAGATCTTTACTGCTAAAGGGCTGTGGTTGCCTTGGGCTGGTACAGAAGCACAAAACATCATGTACAACATTTCTACCTACTTCTTTAGTTAAAGGGGTTGTTCACCTTTTAAATTAACTCTTAGTATGATATTCTGACACAATTTGCAATTGGTTTTCATTTTTTATTATTTGTGTTTTTTGAGTTATTTAGCTTTTTATTCAGCAGCTCTCCAGTTTGCTATGTCAGCCATCTGGTTGCTTGGGTGCAATTTACCCTAGCAACGGTGCATTGATTTGAATGACAATATGGAATAATAATAGGGAAGGATCTGAAGAGAAAGATGAGTAATACAAAGTAACAATAACAATACATTTGTAGCCTTACAGAGCATTTGTTTTTAGATGGGGTCAGTGACCCCCATTTGAAAGCTGGAAAGAATCAGAGGAAGAAGGCAAATAATTCAAAAACTATAAAAAATAAATGATGAAGACCAATTGATAAGTTGCTTAGAATTGGCCATTCTATAACATAATAAAAGTTAACTTGAAGGTGAATCACCCCTTTAAACTTTAGTTCTCCTTTAAGAGGAAATGTCAGATTTGTTACTGTAACAAACAAGGGAAAGTTGTGCTCACCACTAGTTTTTAAAAACATTAGGCGGGGGTGCAATGAGGCTGTGACCACAAAATACATATAGAAAAATACAAGATTCCTCTGCACTCAACCCATTATCAATATATTTAAGACAGAGACATTTTGTGCTACTGCTACTGAAAAATGCCTTACCCTTTAAACAAAACAGGGATTGTTTGTCCATATATTGCAATATATTTAAGCTGACCAACTACGTCAAAGTCATCCCATATCTGGCCAGTCCTATGCTCAATTTTCATCTGATTCATTAAGAATTCTATGGTTTAATTATACATTTTATAAAAGGGGCGAATACGTTTTACCTGCAACTTACTTGCTGCTTTCAAAGTAAAACTCCCAAACTTGGCTGCCCTTTTATTAGACACCAGTGGGATCACCTGACTATAGTTGGAGGGGGTGGGAGCTACAACATAGAGCTGGTCACTGCTCTTGTAGAACTATAACAAACAAAACAAACTGTTTTGTTTAAAGGGTAAGGCATTTTTCAGTAGCAGTAGCACAAAATGTCTCTGTCTTAAATATATTGATAATGGGTTGAGTGCAGAGGAATCTTGTATTTTTCTATATGTATTTTGTGGTCACACCCTCATTGCACCCCCGCCTAATGTTTTTAAAAACTAGTGGTGAGCACAACTTTCCCTTGTTTGTTATAGTTCTACAAGAGCAGTGACCAGCTCCATGTTGTAGCTCCCACCCCCTCCAACTATAGTCAGGTGATCCCACTGGTGTCTAATAAAAGGGCAGCCAAGTTTGGGAGTTTTACTTTGAAAGCAGCTAGTAAGTTGCAGGTAAAACGTATTCGCCCCTTTTATAAAATGTATAATTAAACCATAGAATTCTTAATGAATCAGATGAAAATTGAGCATAGGACTGGCCAGATATGGGATGACTTTGACGTAGTTGTTCAGCTTAAATATATTGCAATATATGGACAAACAATCCCTGTTTTGTTTAAAGGGTAAGGCATTTTTCAGTAGCAGTATGCACAAAATGTCTCTGTCTTAAATATATTGATAATGGGTTGAGTGCAGAGGAATCTTGTATTTTTCTATAAAGATTTGTTACTGTGACACCCTTACCAGCTGACTGGCTAAGAGAGGATGCTGGGAGATGGATATAAGTGACAGCTGGAGCTATTTCGCCCACTGAACAGCCAACAAACCATGGGTTACATCATGGATCCCCGGGCTCACAAGTAACATGTTGCTCCACAACCCCTTGGATGTTGCTCTCAGTGGCCTCAAAGCAGGTGCTTATTTTTGAATTAGTAGAGTCTCCTGTAGGTTGTCAGTCCACATAGGGGCTACCAAATAGCCAATCACAATCCTTATTTGGCACCAAACCGGATATCTGTAGAGCAGGCATTCAAATATGGCCTATGACTAAGGGTTCATAACACAAAATGCGTCAGGCTGCTTCTTTGTGACATTAATAAAGTCTTCACTTGTTCTTATCCACCTGGTGGAACATTGTCTTATTTGAGTGTCTGCTCTATAGATATTTCGTTTTATCCCTTTGCTGAAGGCTCAGGGCAGTGCACTCGGGCCTCTTCCTTGATGAGGTGAGTTGTCTCACTCTTTTGGACCCTCCTTTAGTCACTTATTTGGCACCCCAGGAACTTTTTATCATGATTGTGTTGCTCTCCATCTCCAACTACATTTGAATGTGGCTCACTGGTAAAAAATGTTGGGGACCCCTGGGTTACACAGACCCTCACTCTAATCTGGGAGTCGGTAGCCCTTAAACAAGCAGGAGCAGGAGTTGTACGGATGTCAGTTTCTCGAGAGTGGAGTGGAAAAGGCATCAAAGTTAAAAAAAAGCTGGCAACTTTTCCTTTTTTTCAGAGTGATAGGCTACAAAAGTCCTTAATTTTTTTTTTTTTTTTTTGTAGCCGGTTTTCTCTGGACATTTTCTAACATATGGAACATTAATTTTACAGTGGGCTCATGTGTAGGGCATTATAACAACTCTATTGTCTTTATTAAAGGATAACTAAAGCTCAATAAGGAAATAGAACTAGACTAGACTTATGTAATGAGGTTCTGTACCCACTCATGGCCACCATATCCCTTTAACAGGGAAGATCTGTGTCTGAAGGTGCCCCCATCTTCTTTTCGGCAGATTCCCATCACATGCTCTGGGTTGCTGTCACACACCTGAGCTTAGGGACCGACTTTATATATACAGGTTGGGGATCTATTATCCAGAAACCCGTTATCCAGAAAGCTCCGAATTAAGAGAAGACTGTCTCCCATAGACACGTTTTATCCAAATAATCCAAATTTTAAAAAATAATTTCCTTTTTCTGTGTAATAATAAAACAGTATCTTGTACTTGATCTAAACTAAGATATAATTAATCCTTATTGGAAGCAAAACCACCCTATTGGGTTTATTTAATGTTTCCATGATATTCTAGTAGACTATCCTAATTACAGAAAGATCCATTATCTGGAATAACCCTGTACCTGTACTATATAAAATTCCTGGCTGTTTACTTCTACACATTAGATGGCAGCATAGAAACCCCTACTGTCTGCATCAGGATTCATTAAGTGTTCAAGTTCTTGAACAGCAGCTGAGATCACACTGAGCATGTACAGTGCCCCTGACTCTCCAAAGATGACCGAGAGCCAAGATGGGGAGCTCCTACAATAAAATATGAAGGTTGAGATAATTGCTGTTTTAGGGTTGCTGAACCTCTAGGCTGGGGGTTATTTATTAAAGTCCAAATGCCAAAAAACATGATTTTTTACTAAAAAATCTGAATTTTAAGTGGTGAAAAAAACTGGAATACTTCGAGATTTATTAAACCCAAAGGATGGATAAAGTCAAAATCCGAAAATCCGGCGTCTCAGACCTGCCGAGGTTTTATATAAGTCAATGGGACAGGTCCCTATCCTATTTGGTCTGCGCTGGAATTAGCCTGAAAATCTGGCTATTTTAGGCTTTTCGGGAAAAAAACATTTGAATTTTTCGCATTTCGCATTTGGTCAGACTTTTGGTCAGACTTTTTTCATTAAAAAAAGTCGGATAAATTAGGACTTTGATAAACAAGGCCCCCCCATGTAGTATCTAAAATAAAAATACATTGCTAGTTATATTTTTGTTTAGGCTTTAGCTGTCCTTTAAATGACATTGCCACCTGGTAGTCCCTTAGCTCCAGGCTAATTGGAGAATGTTTCACTAGCCCCAACCCTACCTGCCCAGTGCTCAGTGGGGCTACTTCTCCTTCCAGCACTTTGTTGAATCGCTGGTGTGAACAAGCCTCGAGGGCTGCTCAGTTATTTAGGATCCCAAAGCTGAGAACCTCGGTTCATTTACAGTATCAGCTCTTTGCGAGCCCAGGCAAGTCATTCTCTCTCTCCCAGTGCCGCAAGCAACAACAAAAAGAATCAGATTACCGTATATACTCGAGTATAAGCCGTCCCGAGTATAAGCCGAGGTACCTAATTTTACCTCCAAAAACTGGGAAAACTTATTGACTCGAGTATAAGCCTAGGGTGAGAAATGCAGCAGCTTCTGGTAAGTTTCAATCAAAAAATTGAGGGGTTCTGCTCCCATTGGAGGTGCCGACGTCTCGTTTTTGGATGCTGGCAACCATTCTTGGACGCCGGCGGATATTCTTGGAGACTATTCTTAGGCGCCGGCGACTATTCTTAGGCACCGGCTACTATTCTTAGATTCCGGCGACTATTCTTCAGCGCCGGCGACTATTCTTAGGCGCCAGCGACCGTTTTTGCGCTTGACCCGAGTTTAAGCCGAGGTAGAGTTTTTCAGCATATTTTGGGGGCTGAAAAACTCGGCTTATACTCGAGTATATACGGTATAAATTGTGCCCGAACAATGATATAAAACTTTATCTGCGCCAGGCATTTCTCTGAATGTTATCACTTGGCACAACCGGGATCTGCATCTCATCAAGTTTCTTTACTAAATAGGTTGTGATTACTGCCGTTCCCAGTTGAAAAGTAGCAAAGTCAATAAGTAGATTTATTATATATATTATTGTATAGATGATCTGGTTTGTTTCTCTGATACCCACTTGTACAAACAGGAGATCAAATAATGAATGAAGAGTGCTCTCCTAGGCTACATGTGTCGTTCAGCATTTATATAGGACACACACTATAGCTCTTCTGGTTTAAAAGTTATTAAAGTTTCAAGGTGTCAAGTTAAAAGTTGACAGACAGCTGGTTAATGACGGTAAGGGTAATGTCACACCTGGAGATTCGGGGAGATTTAGTCGCCTCTTCTTTGGGGCGACTCATCTCCCCGAACGGCTTCCATCTGTCTGGCTGCTATGATGAAAAAAGCCTGCGGCATGGTACTCGCGGCGCTTCATTTTCCGAAGTCACCCGAAATTTCCTCTTGAGGCAACTTTGGAAAACAAAGCGCCGCGAGTGCCATGTCACAGGCGTTTTTTCATTAGAGCAGGCGGAAGACAGGGGGAAGCCGTTCGGGGAGATTAGTCGCCCCAAAAAAGAGCCGATTAGTCGCCAGGCAACTAAATCTCCCCGAATCTCCAGATGTGACCTTACCCTAAGAGTGGAGGAAGCACGAGACTGCCTGGTTAGGATGTCAGTAGACACTTAGGGGCAGATTTAATAACCAGTGAAAAGTCGCCACCGTCCACTTCGTACCCAGCGCAACACTTTGCCAGGCGAAAATTCGCTCAGACAACGCTAGTTCACTAACATGCGGTGTTTTGTCCTGGGCCCGGAACGCTGGCGACTTTTCGCTAGTGGTACATCGGTAATGCAAACATTTTAAAGTAAAGACACACTAGCGGTCATTTCTGCTAAGCAAAAATTCGCTAGAGATCTTGAGATCAGATTTATTTGCTTATGGCGGGGAATTCTTGATGTTATATGTTGCAGAAATACTTTACATTTACATAGTTTATTACACAAGTCCAGGGAACCTTAAAGGGGAAAGAAAGGCCAAAACTAAGTAAGCTATATCAGAAAGGTCTATATAAATACATCAGTAAACCCTCAAAGTAATGCTGCTCTGAGTCCTCTGTCAAAAGAAACAGCACATTTCTTTCCTTCTATTGTGTACTCATGGGCTTCTGTATCAGACTTCCTGTTTTCAGCTTAAACCTCCAGGGCTAGGGCTTGAGCATGCTCAGTTTGCTCCTCTCCCCCTTCCCCTCCCTGCTGTAATCTGAACCCAGAGCTATGAGTGAGCAGGGAGACACTCGGGCAGGAAGTGAGGTCACACAAAGCTAATATGGCAGCTGCTATCCTAAACAAACAGAGAGCTTCTAGAGCTGTTTACTCAGGTATGGTAAAGCATTCTGCAGAATAAATATAGTGTTGTATAGCTTGCACTATTGTGGCTAAATTGCTTTAGTAGCTTTCCTTCTCCTTTAACCTGTGCCTTTTATAAATAATCTGCCAACCCTCAGTTGTACAGCGCTGCTGAAAAGGCTGCCGATTTCTTATAAATAGTTTTTGATGACAATAATAATTATAATAATAAATGAGAAGCACCCTTAGCAAATTGACAGATCTTTCCTACACGAGAAGCCAAACAAATATCAGGGAATTCCATTGGGATCTTTGGTTGCACATGTTTAATACATCAAGTACAAATGCGTGGGTTTCGGGGTGGAAATGTTCACGTGAAGGTTAACCAAGGAGATGTATATTAAAAAAACTTATTATATTCGCTTTAACCATCCCGTTATAGAATTAGCCTACACTCATTCCACTTTTAATTTTTGGGCTCGTGTCTCTAGGGTGATTATTAGGGCTTGGCTTCTATTCTATTTATTTGTTTATATCTTTATCCACATCTAATGGGGGAAAAGTGGCCGGGCACCAATCTGCTGGAGTCTGTAGGCTCTTCTGTGCGGTTACTCCCACACTCCAGAAACATAAAGACGGGTTAATTGGCTCTTGATGAAATTGACCCTACTGTGCATAGACTGTAAGCTCCCCTTGGGCAGGGATTGATGTGAACGATGAAAGTCTCTCTAGTGTGCAGCGTTAACATGTCAGTGCAGTGTAAATAAAGGGGAAACAATGGGCATTTTTTCCATGTAACCTGTTGCACTAAACATGGTGGGTGATCTGCAGTCTTTCACATCTACTGAATCTAAAATGGTTTAAAGGTTAGCTTGGCCTTACTACCCAATACTACAATACCCCCTCCTATTAGAACATGTTAGGGAGTCAAGTAGGTCTCTGAGACCACTGTCCAGGGCCATAGACTTAAAGATCAAGTTGCCTGATGATCTTTCACCTTTTACTGGGGGATATTGTTATTATCTGATCCTTGGCCCCTAGGGCTATCAGGAGAGGGTCATGTCAACAGCTGATGCAGTCTTAACTCCTAAGGGCAGAGACACACGATCAGATTTGGGGAGATTAGTCGAAACTTTGGGTGACCTCGGAAAACGAAGCGCTCGGAGTGCCATCCCATCTGTGATTTTCATTCTAGCCAATGGGAAGGCAGGGGAAGGCAGTTCAGGGAGATTAGTCGCAACAAAGAAGAGCAGATTTGTCGCCGGGCGACTAATCTCCACATATCTGACCGTGTGTCTCTGCCCTTAGGAGTGTAGACTGCATATATTTACCTCTGTGATGTGCAAAGGCACAAGCTCTGTTTCAATGTAGAAATAAAAGCCTCTGCTAAGGATGATATTAAGAACTCCTTGGATTTTTTTATTAGACACTTGTGTCAGATATATATATATATATACATTCATGGGTTTGATTTCTACAGCAACAGAAAATTATAGGGCTCTGGGGAATCCAAAAATGCACCGACGTTACCCAGTTTGCCTCCATAAATCTCATCCCCTCACTTCTAACAATAAATCATCTGTCTGAGAGGCACAGCTCTGTCCTGGCATAGGAAATTTTCTTGTTTCCCTGCTTCAAGTTGGCAACTTGGCTTGCAACTGCCACATACAGTAACAGTGTGCATGCACCTCCAATCATGACTGCTTTTAGCGTTTTATTTGGGGAGGGGAACCATTAGCCAAAACCAAAATATTACACTGTAATAAGTGATATAAATCTCTGTATCATTGTCATGGGTGCCCAACTTGTGCCCCTGCAACAGCTCCAGGAAACCCATCAACAAGAGAAAAATATATATTTTTTACCTGTATGGGGAATTTATTCCTCTGACCTATTATAGCAAATAAAAAAGCAACAGGCTCCTCCCATGGACTTGGAATCTTTTATCTGCTACACAAAGTGGAAATAAATGCCCTGTAGGCTCCTGCCACCATGCACCAAGCGTTACTGATTACATAGTAGGGATGCACTGAATCCAGGATTTGGTTCAGGATTCGGCCAGGATTCTGCCTTTTTCAGCAGGATTCGGATTCGGCCGAACCGAATCCGAATCCTAATTTACATATGCAAATTAGGGGTGGGGGAGGGAAATTGCGCGACTTTTTGTCACAAAACAAGGGAGTAAAAAATATTTTCCCCTTCCCACCCATAATTTGCATATGCACAGTGTACACCAATGCACAGAGTAAAACAAGTCCACATATGAAAATTAAAAATAATGTTTATTTGAACATGTACAAGATTCAGAAGTTATACAAGTGTTATAGACACCAGATGGAGAGCAGCCCCTATCAGTGGCCATAGACGGGCCGAGAAAAGCTGCCGACTTTGGGACAGATTCCCTAAAGGGCGAAGTGACTAACGCTAGCGAAAATTGGCCAGCGTGACGTCATTTCGTAACTACGCCGATTCCCTAACGGGCGCAGGTGTCACTTCGCTAGCAAAGGAGATAGACACTAGAGTTGTTCGCACTCTAACACCAGGCAAATTTTCGCTCTGGCGAACGGACGTACCTCCGCAAATTGACAAAGATGCGGATTTTACTGAACGTTACGTTACCTCATTCGCAAGACTTGCCTTTACCAGCTCAGACCAGGCATAGTGCAATGGAGTGGATAGGAATTCCTCCATTTTTTGTTGAAAAAGTCCCAAAAAATGCTGTTGTCTTTTCCTTTTTTCAGAGTGATAGGCTGCCAAAGACCGTAAAAAATTTTTGGGTAACCGGGTTCCCCCCTACATTTCCTAACATATGGCACATAAACTATACACCGGGCTCATGTGTAGGGCAATATAACAACTCTATTTTATTTATTTTTCCCTGGGCTTGTGTAATGTAATGTATTTGCTGCAACATATACGTCCATTCAACTTTAACTTCCCGCCGTATGCAAATTAGCCAACAATATCGCAACTTCGTTTTGCTTGCCGAATTAACGCTAGCGCAACTTTGCCAGAGTTATGTACCCTGGACGCAAATTCGCATTTTAGGGAATTAGCGTTGTCGTGGCGAATTTACACCTGGCGAAGTGTTGCAAAGGCTGCGAAGCATTCGCTGGCGCATTTTCACCGCTTAGGGAATTTACCACTTTGTCTGTGTATTGGGCCCTCAAATGGGCTTCCATGATCGATATTGGGCTAAAAACGGTATCAGTTCGTTGATGCTGCCCTCGATCCGACCACCTGCAAACCAGCGTTGCGATCCAATTGTTGGGCCCTAGGGCCCACAATTGAATTAGCCCAATATCACCATCAATATCGGGGAGAGATCCGCTCATTTGGTGAGCGGATCTTTTTGTGTTTGGGACCCTTTAGCCATTCCCACCCTTACAAAGTGTAAACCCAGAGAGGCCTGGGACTCCCCCACAGCAGCAACACAAGCCATAAAAGCTGGTAATATATAGATGCAGACCCTTCACAGACAGTCTCCATATTTTTTATAATGTGACACAATATGGACTGACAGGGTTAAAAAGGAAGAAATATTGAAAGAGGAAGTTCACTTTTTTATTTTTGCAATTTTTTTTTTTTTACATTTTTTATAACATTAAATACCTCCCAACATTTTGGAAACAGAAAGAGGGATAAAAAGATTTGCCGCAGCGAAAAACACACCCCCTAACTACCACGCTCAAAATTTGTCAGGTTATGAAAGTTTGAACACATTTCAGTGGTTTTTATGGGTTATTACAGTTTTGCTAATGAAGGTGAATTGCCCTTTAAGCTGCAAGTCCCAGTTTCCCCAAGACAGCTGCTTATCTTAAATTGTTACCTTTGTTTCTTTGCTTATCTTAAATTGTTACAAATGTATCTAAGTGCAACTGTCGCATATTCTGGGCTCTCTGCCAAAAGCCAATTAAGTTTCAGCAAATGTATATCTTTTTCTGGCTGTTCAGTGCAGGAGATTAAAGAGAAAGTTGGGCTCAAAGGCTCTGCTCCAAAAGGGGGACAAGCACAATATATATCAGTTCCATTTGCCATGTTTGTACCCAGCGGCATAACTAGATATTACTGAACCCCACAGCAAATTCTTTTTCAGGCCCCCAAAATGTCCAGGGCTTGACCTGTTTTACCAATATTGTTTGAAATTGTATAAGAATTGTGGCCCTTATACCTCTTGGGGCCCCCCTGCAGCCACAGGGTCTGTTTTCTCTGTAGTTACTCCCCTGTTTCTACCCATAATGCAACATCAGTTTTAGGATTATGGCATCATTGCACCCACCGCAATCAGCCGGAAATATTGTTCTAGATATCGGAAGCACCCGAGGGCCCATACCTAAGGCAGCAACCTTTAGAGGTGAGGCTGTTGGATGCCAATATGGTAAATAAAAAAATCCCATAATAAAATCCCAGTCTGCTCTGGATACCTAGGGGCAGATTCACTAAATGGCGAATTGTTGCCAGCGACCGATTCGCACACATCGCACTACTTTGGCAGGCGCAAATTCGCTAAAGATATTAATTCGCTAATCGCTAATTCACTAATATGCGAAGTTGCGCCATGGGTGCCAAACGCTGGGGATTTTTCGCTAGCGTTACTTCGGCAGTGCGAGCATTTCATAGCGAAGATGCGCTTAGGTCAATTAGCGTATGGTGGGTAATTTAAAGTTGTATGGACGTCTTTATTATAAATGTTGGTGCAAATGCTTGAAATTACTAGTGATGGGCGAATTTGTTCCATTTTGCTTTGTGGAAAAATTTGCGAATTTCTCGCAAAATTCGCAAAACTGCGTAAAATTAGCGAAATAACAATTTTGACACCCATGACAATTTTGACGTATGTGACTATACTGAAGCCCGCGCCTACTTTGTCCAAATGCATGAAAGTCAATAGACGTCAGAATAATTTAGACGTGCGTCAGAATAGTCGCGAGCGTCAAAATGTGTCACGGGCGACATATTTTTTTGACGCAACAAATTGTCACCCGCAAATTTATGCTGCAGTTTCGCTAATTTATTCACAGGCGGCAAAACTCGGAAATTCACCGCGAATTCGCGCCTGGCGGATTTATTCGCCAATCACTAGAAATTACCACTTATTCTTACAAATGTCCAGGGAACCTTAATAAAGACAAGAGTATTGTTATAATGCCCTACACATGAGCCCACTGTAAAATTAATGTTCCTTATGTTATGAAATGTCTGGAGAAAACCGGGAACACAAAAAAAGTCAGGACTTTTGCAGCCAATCCCGCTTCAAAAAAGGAAAAGTCGCCAGCGTTTTTGGAACTTTAATGCATTTTCGGCTCAGAGGATATGATGTAAGTGACATAAGATTGAGGTGACGTCAGAAATAAGAACGCAGATTTAAAGGGCTGATTCACCTTCAGGGTAACTTTTAGTATGTTACAGAATGGTGAATTCTATGCAACTTTTCAATTGGTCTTCATTCTCTCTCCTTAATAGTTTTTAAGTTATTATATACTTATTTCTTCTTCTTTCCAGCTTTTTCAATGGGGGTTACTGACCCCATCTTAAAAACAAATGCTCTATAAGGCTATTGTTATTGTTACTCATATTCCAGTCTCTTATTTAAATCAGTGCATGGTTGCTAAGGAAATTCGGACCCTAGCAGCCAGATTGCTGAAATTACAAACTGGAGAGCTGCTGAATAAAAAGCTAAATAACTCAAAAACCACAAATAAAAAATGAAGATCAATTGCAAATTGTGCTGCCCCCCCGGGCCCTGCTGCCAGACTGCTTGCCACCACACTAGGCCCTCTTTGCTGCCCCACTGATGCTATGCTGTGTGCTGGGTCCCACTGCCTCATCAGACTCTTGGGAGAACAGGAAAAATTTATAGATGGAACCCATGGCCATCTTTAATTTTTTTCCGACTTCTTTCAAGGACTGTAAAGACTCACCCCGGTGGTCTAGCGGTGACTAGGGGCTCCTGCGGGGGTTCCTCCTCCTATGGCACGTTCTGCGCTCACTTCCGCATCTTATGCGCCATGTGTATGACGTCATCATGTTTCGGCGCGAAAGTTGAAATATTTAAAGCGGCCTCGGACCAAAACTCATTGCCCGTTGTTAGGTCTATTTCTGGGTGTCTTTTCTTTCTGATTCCTGTTGCAAAATCTTGCCTGTATAACTGACTTTGCCTAAACTCTGCCTGGACCGACCCCTGCCTGTTCTGACCCTCCTGCCATTGAACTTTATAGTGTTTTCTCAAACGGGCCCTTTATTTGCTCACATTAAGACCTGGCGGCATCGAGTAGCTTCGGGCTCCTCCCTGAAGCCAAAGGCAGAAGAGTGAGCCTTGACCGGGGGCTTGACTTTAGTTCTGGGTTTAGGGGGCCATTCATGACAAGGAGTCTCAGAAGCAGGAGGAAAAGCAATGCAGCACTAGAGACAAAGCATGTTTGTTACATTCTACTTGTGCAAGAGTGGGTGAGTTAATGTTTTCAATCTAATGCTCGTTTGTTCTCATTCTTTCGTCCATTTTCTGCAGTGATCTTACTACTCATGTGTGGGGTTAATGGAGTACTCATCCATTTCTGCAGCAATCGTATTGGTATGTCTAGGGTTTATGTGCTCATTATCCATTTTCTGACTGCCACGTTTGGGGTTAATAGCGTATTCGTCCATTTCTGTAGAAATCTTACTGGCATGTCTGGGTTTCATATGCCTATTATCTATTTTTATTTGCTTATTACTTGCTTATCAGACCTTAGCAGACAAGACTGAAATGAGAAGAGAACCAGATGGGACTGGAATCGAAAATGGGAACTGAACAAGACGGGCTGGAACAGGAATTGGAGTAGGAACAGAACCAGATGGGACTGGAAGGTGAACAGGACTGGAACAAGGACAGAATCAGACAGAACTGGAACAGGACTTGGAGTAGGAACAGAACTGGATTTGACTGGAACAGGACTGGAACAAGGACAGAACCAGACAGAACTGGAACAGGACTTGGAGTAGGAACAGAACTAGATTTGACTGGAACAGGACTGGAACAAGGACAGAACCAGACGGAACTGGAACAGGACTGGAACAGGAATAGAACCATAAAAATACAAGACCTGTATGCATATGTACCCTGCTGTACACTTTGTAAATAAGTGAGACGAATCACAAAATGAATTACCTGGGAGCACAACGGTGTATGTCTCTTTGTCTGTGTGCATCAAGTGAAAAAAAGCTACCTCAGTAAACTTCATAATCCAAACTGCATACAGAAACACGGAGCACCACAGGATAAATAAGAGGATTTTCTAGTAAAAGCCCAAAATTTTATTTATCCATTGAAATCCGCACAGAATTGTATAAACATCAGAGAACCATAGGCTTGACGCGTTTCGTGGCTGTCCAGCCTTTTGTGTTTCTGTATGCACTTTGTAAATAAGGCCTGAGGTCTTTCAGAATATCCATGTCCTAGAGGTGCAATAGGAGCTCTTTCATTCACAAACAGTAAATAGGGTTGGACTGGCTGCCGGGTCACTGGGAAAAACCCTTAGTCTGGGCTTTCCGGTGGGCCCTTGGCACGGTCTGCCGTTAGCTTGGACTTCCCAGTGAGCAGTGCCGGATTCGCTGGGCAGGCGCCCCTAGGCCGTGTGCTCTGCGCGGTCCTAGCGCCCACCCGCACTACCACATGCTGGCGCAAAAGCACAGGCTCCCCACAGAGCTGCTGGGCGGCATGCAGCCCCCAAAAATGTGCCGCTTTAGGCCCGGGCCTATGTGGCCTCGCCACAAATTGGGGCCTGCCAGTGAGCCCCACCTTCCCCAGTCCAACACTGATTTTCAATTAAGGTGGCCATAGAAGCACAGATAATATAGTACAAAACAAAATTTCGTATGATATTCGGTGTGTATATGGTGGGAAAAGAGCCGACTGATATCGGCAGAAGACTTGGATATCCTTCGGATTGTCAATCGGGCTGGACGGAAAATTTTGATCGGGTGCCTTTGAAGGGACCCAAACATCGGCCATTGTTAGTGCTGAATGTCAGATACAGGTAGAATTCTATTGTTTCTATATGTATATCTGATGATTCAGCTCTACTCGTGTGTATTGAAACAAACGATCTTTCTTGGAAACATCTTTTCCAAAAAAGATCCTAATTGTTACGTCTATGGCCACCTTCAGTCTGTGTTTTGCTTGATACAAATGCTCTATGATACAGCATTCAGCAACTGTTCTAGGCAGCAAATGAACAGTTAATCGTGAACCCTGGGGTATCCACAGGAGTTAAAGGAAGGGAATTAAAAGTATCATCCGTATCATGAGCTATTGGCACGTTACAAAGCCTGCTCCCTGGGCCTGACCTGTGCTATGCGATACAGTCTGCTTCTGCACTGTCAGCAAGTCGCGTCTCGTTAAGAGCGAGAAATAAAAGGGCAGATTACCAATTCGGAAGCAGATTTTTTTTTTCTTTACTGTGTCTATTCCCTACTCTGCTTCCAAACAAAATCACCAATGAACTAATATGTTACAGCCTGCTCTGCATTGCTTATATTCTGTATAGCAACGACGTGCAACATTTGACTCACCAAAACTCCCAGCAGCCCACTGCCCTGTCACTAGAGCTCTAGTAGAGTCTGGGCTTGTAGTAAATTACCCCTCTAATTTTTAAATAAAGGGTAATAATATGAAGTTGCTCCTCCCTTTGCTGCTATAACAGCCCTTATTTGGAGCAGCAGTTGGAATAGACACTTGCCTTTGGTGCCTGTATCCTTAGGTCCAGTATTGGAGGTTGAGCACTGGTTTAAAGTCATCATTCCAATTTATCCCATAGGAATTTAGTTGGATCAATCAGGTTCTTGTATTGCCCATGCCATTATTTGACCTTTGAAGTTGGAAGCAGCTACTTTTGCAGCCCAACAGGATAGTGTCACCTTTAAATTAACTTTTAGTAGGATTTTTTTTATTATTTATGGTTTTGAGTTATTTAGCTTTTTATTTAGCAGCTCTCCAATTTGCAATTTCAGCCATCTGGTTACTAGAAGGGATGCACCGAATCCAGGATTATGTTCGGGATTTGGCCCGGATTCAGATTCGGCCGAATACTTTTGCCCCAGCCGAACTGAATCCTGATTTGCATATGCAAATTAGGGTTGTGGAGGGAAATTGCATGCCTTTTTGTCACAAAACAAAAAAAATTTCCCTTTCCCATCCCAAATTTGCATATGCAAATAAGGATTCAGATCGGTATTCGTCCGAATCTTTTGCGAAGTATTCGGGGGTTCGGCCGAATCCAAAATAGTAGATTCGGTGCATCCCCAGTTACTAGGGACCCAATAACCCTAGCAACCATGCATTGATTTGAATAAGAGACTGGAATATGAATAGGAGATGAGTAATAAAAAGTAGCAATAACAATACATTTGTAGCCTTACAGAGCATTTGTTTTTTAGATGGGGTCAACGACCCCCACTAAAAGCTGAAGAAGTCCAATAATTCAAAAATGATAAAAAAAAAAAAAACTGAAGGCCAATAGAAAAATTGCTTGGAATTAGCCATTCTATAACATACTAAGAGTTTCACCCCCTTAATAGTTGCGAGTAGCACAATACCCAACCAACAAATTGGATTTGATTCGAATAAACAATCTCGCCCTCCATAGGGTGTCCTGACTCTTTTCTATATAAGAGTGGACATCACTGATGGCTTCTATTTGCCACTTTCCCTTTGTTTCTCATATCAAGCAATGGAAGCGAGTCCCGGGGTTGGACCCGGCTATAAAGGAGAATATTAAAACTTTCAGATGAAATGCTGTATTTCTGTTGATAATAGCAAGGAAAACACAGTGCTGCAACTCTATAAATGTAACTTGGCAACCTTAATAAAAAACATTCCTTTGAGGTTTCCAGGCAGATTTGTTTAACCGAGTACAATTACTGCTGAATGTTGTGCGGTTTTCTACAGAAATGTACAATCCATGCCGGGTCCTGAGGAATCCGAAAACTCTCCCTCAGTGTGGAATGAAAGAAGTACAGGGAAAAGAAAGGATCTCATTCCTGACTTTTAAAAGAGGCAACTACCTTCTCTCTTTACTTCATTCCACCACCATCCTCTTCACTGTTTGCCCCATAATCCCTTATTCTGCCCCTTCCTGGTTTATTTGAAACTGCTTCAAACCAATGACTGGCAGCTAAGGTAACTGGACCCTAGCAACTAGATAGCTGCTGAAAGGGGTTGTTCGCCTTTCAAATAACTTTTACTATGATGTAGAGAGGGATATTCTGAGACAATTTGCAATTGGTTTAAATGTTTTATTATTTAAGGTTTTTGAGTTATTTAGCTTTTTATTCAGCAGCTCTCCAGTTTGTAATTTCAGTAAACTGGTTGCTAGGATCCTAATTCTCCTAGCAACCATGCATTAATTTGAATAAGAGACTGGAATATGAATAGGAAAGGCCTGAATAGAAAGATGAATAATAAAAAGTAGCAATAACAATACATTTGTAGCCTTACAGAGCATTCGTTTTTTAATAGGGATGCACCGAATCCAGGATTCGGTTCGGGATTCGGCCTTTTTCAGCAGGATTCGGATTCGGCCGAATCCTCCTTCTTGGCAGAACCAAATCAGGATTTGGGTATGCAAATTAGGGGCGGGAGGGAAATCATGTGACTTTTTGTCACAAAACAAGAAAGTAAAAAATGATTTCCCCTTCCACCCCTAGTTTGCATATTCAAATTAGGATTCGGTTCGGTATTTGACCAAATCTTTCGCAAAGGTTTCGGGGGTTCGGCCAAATCCAAAATAGTGGATTCGGTGCATCCCTATTTTTTTTAGATGGGTTTAGTGACCCCCATTTGAAAGCTGGAAAGAGTCAGAAGAACAAGGCAAATGATTAAAAAAAAAAACTTTAAAAAGAAAAAAATGAAGACCAATTAAAAATTTTCTTAGAACTGGTCATTCTTTAACATATTAAAGGCGAACCACCCCTTTAATCCCACCTTCACCAGCACAGACCAGGTATCAGAGTTACGAATAAACACCTTTTGGGTGCATTTTGGCCATGCCTCAATCATATGCAATGAAGCCCCTGGGTATTCCCCCAGCTCTGTCCAACACTGTCTATATTTAAGGTAAATTGAAGGCTTTTCAGCTGTGGGTTGAACTTTAATTTGGGTGCAAATTACAGATAATGGGAAACTGTAGAGGGAACCAAAACTGGGCGACTCGCTAAAAATCTTGGAGAGTGGAGTTTTTTTTGAATACCAAAGAAACCCAAGGGCTTCTTAAATTATTCTGCCACATATCCAAAGAGGAAAATAAAAACAAGGATCCCAGTAACCAAAAGAGAAATTGAATGTTTTATTTTTGGTCTTTTTATTCAAGCTTTCCTCTTTTTATTGTCCAGACGGTCATCAAAATCCAAGTCATGGTTGCTAGGCTTAATGAACCCTGCAACCGAATAGCATTTTCAGTTGCAATTCAATAAAACACGGAATTAAAAATAAAAACTATTCATGAAAATGAAAAAAAATGCACCATACAAAAGGTTAATTTAAAAATTGACTGGTGAGTATTCTTCATATAATATAGAATACATTCTGCTGCTGATTCCTTTTAATTGCAGTTTTTTTAAAGATAGGATTTGTCTTTAGCAATGTTGCTGGCCACTGACTTCCATAGTAACGCACGTTCCTGGGGAGACAATGATAGTAGGGGTCAGGAGTACAGTGAGTCAGTAGAATACGTTCTTAAAGGAACATTCCTGCGTTTTCCTTTCTCACAACAACAAATACAGATGGGAGGGATGTGTATGACTCAAGTATTGCTGTGCATTCAGCTTAGGGGCCCTACAACAGTGCACCAGTAGCAGCAGCGAGCCATTCAGGACAAGATGTTCCCTTGTCAGGCATAGATGCCATAGAAATATGTGGGCTCACTGGCTGAGGAATGACAGTTATATAGTGAATAAGGAACCCCCTCTTGTAAAATATAAGGATGTCATATAAATACACAAGACCTAAGACTGAGTGTTTTTATACAGATCATGGAACTCCGAGGTGACTTCTAATATCCTCATATTTTACAAGAGGGGGTACTTTATTATAATACCCACGTTTCAGTGGGGGTCATTTATCAACACTGGGCAAATTTGCCCATGGAGAGTAACCCATGGCAACCAATCAGATTGCTGCTTTCATTGTTCTACTTGCAGCTGGCTTTAAAAAGCTAATCGCTGATTGGTTGCTATAGGTAACTGCCCATGGGCTAATTTGCCCAGTGTTGATATATGAGCCCCAGTGAGTCATGTGACAGAAATGACATCACTTAGGATATAATTTACAGGTTATTCATGGCTCTTGTGCATTATAAGGATATAATTTACAGGATATTCATGGCTCTTGTGCATTATATATAGATATCACAACACTGAATAAATAAATCCTTGTAATTAGAATTACTGAACAAAGGAATAGACAATTATCCATAAAGCCAGTGCAATTATACTTTTCTTTCCTCTAGGGTCAGACTTATATAAAATGAAGCTCAGCTCACTGCTGAAATATGGCAGCCTACAAATCTTTAAACGAGATAGAGAGCAGGGCCCTCAATAGGGTATTATCATCAAAACGGTCTTATAAAGCACCAACATATTCCACAGAGCTGTATAATAATTCAGTGTATACTTTAAATATGCATATTACATTGTCAGTAGGATATATGTGTCACACATTAGTGCCTGTTAGTAGGATACAGATTAGCTCGTTAAGCCTTGAACTTCATAGGCAGGTGTGTCCAATCATGAGAAAAGGTATTTAAGGTGACCAATTGCAAGTTTTGCTTCTGTTTGACTCTCCTCTGAAGAGTGACAGCATGGGATCCTCAAAGCAACTCTCAAAAGATCTGTAAAACAAAGATTGTTCAGTATCATGGTTTAGGGCAGGGATCCCCAACCTTTTGAACCCGTGAGCAACATTCAGAAGTAACAGGAATTGGGGAGCAACACAAGCATGAAAAATGTTCTTGGGGTGCCAAATAAGGGCTGTGATTGGCCATTTGGTAGCCCCTATGTGGATTGTCAACCTACATTGAGGATCTGTTTGACAGTACACCTGGTTTTTATACAACCAAAACTTGCCTCCAAGCCTGGAATTCAAAAATAAGCTCCTGCTTTGAGGCCACTGGGAGCAACATCCAAGGGGTTGAAGAGCAACATGTTACTCACGAGCTACTGGTTGGGGATCACTGGTTTAGGGGAAGGCTACAAAAAGCTCTCTCAGAGGTTTAAACTGTCAGTTTCAGCTGTAAGGAATGTAATGAGGAAATGGAAGGCCAATGGCACAGTTGCTGTAAAACCCAGGTCTGACAGGTCAAGAAATATACAGGAGCGGCACATGCGGAGGATTGTGAGAATGTTACAGACAACCAAAAGATCATCTCCAAAGACCTGCAAGAACATCTTGCTGCAGATGCAGGTGTATCTGTACATCGTTCTACAATTCAGCACAATTTGCACAAAGAACATGTGTATGGCAGGGGGATGAGAGAGAAGCCCTTTCTGCACTCACACAAACACAAACAGAGTCGCTTGTTGTATGGAAAAGCTCATTTAGACAAGTCACAGTCATTTTGGAACAAAGTGCTTTGGACTGATGAGACAAAAATTTAGTTATTTGGTCATAACAAAAAGCACTTTGCATGGCGGAAGAAGAACACGGCATTCCAAGAAAAACACCTGCTACCGACTGTCACATTTGGTGGAGGTCCCATCATGCTGTGGGGCTGTGTGGCTAGTTCAGGGGCTGTGTGACTAGTTCAGGGACTACTGGGGCTCTTGTTAAAGCCGAGGGTCAGATGAATTCAACCCAATATCAACAAATTCTTCAGGATAATGTTCAAGCATCAGTCACAAAGTTGAAGTTACGCTGCAGGGGTTGGATATTCCAACAAGACAAAGACCCTAAACTCACTTGGAAATCTACAAAGACATTTATGCAGAGGGACAAGTACAATATTCTGGAGTCCCCCGACTTGAATATCATGGAAAATCTATGGGATGATTTGAAGCAGACTGTCCATGCTCGGCAGCCATTAAATTTAACTGAACTGGAGAGATTTTGTATGGACCAATGGTCAGAAATAGCCACATCCAGAATCCAGACACTCATCAAAGGCTATAGGAGGCGTCTAGAGGCTGTTACATTTGTAACTAAGTATTGATGGAATATCTCTGTTGGGGTGCCCATATTTATGCACCTGTCTCATTTTGTTATGATGCATATTGTGTATTTTCTGTTAATCCAATAAACTTTATGTCACTGCTGAAATACTACTGTTTCCATAAGGCAAGTTGTATATTAAAAAGAAGTTGCTACTTTGAAAGCTCAGTGATAAACAAAACTGCAAAGAATTAAGAGGGGTTCCTAAACATATGACTGTATATGTCAGTAGTATTAATGCGCCATAAAGTAGTCCCTCCAGTTCGTGGGTTGTACTGACGCCTCTATGGCACCTGCACTGACTATAGAGACCTCAGTAGGATAAAGTGGCCCCAGGGTATGAGGAGCTGACAGCAGAAGGAGGGATATGAGTGAAGGACACGCCCAGCCCGGCGCTCTTATCTGTACTGAGCAGACTGGTTGCCGAGGAGCCGCGCACGTACTCACTGAGCCGCACGATCTGCCCTTTAGTCCGGTATAAACTCGCCCCGCCCACCTCTATACGTCACAATCCGTCGCTACGTCACTGCCTGTGTTCTGCTCCTTTATATTTACACCAGGGTAATACTAACCCACCGGGGAGGCTGCACGGTACCCCCAGCATCGCACTAATTTTATGGGACACCTAGAGCCGTAGCACAACTGCAGATCACACAGTAATGGAGGATGCTGAGATGGTGTTTCCATAACAAACGCACGAGGTTCCATTCTCGGCGCAGTGAGGACACGCCCACACCTCCCCAGTGCGCATGCGCGCCGCTGTTTACTGCAGCCATTTAACCGAAAACTTACTGCGCCTGCGCGCTGCTTCCTTCTGCGTCCATTTAAACCTGAAAGCAGTGCGCATGCGCGTCCATTTAACCCAGGGTGACACGTGCACATGAGTGAGAGAGAGCAATGATAACAACCAGGGCTTTATGGGAACCGTCCGCTATTTGCCGTAGTCTCCCAGCACCAAGAATTTTGGGTGTCCAAGCTGCAGCCTTCCAACTAACACTGAACTACAACTCTACTACTGCCACATACGGCCGAAAGCCTTGCAGCTTAAACATCAGCCCCTGTTGCAGAACATCTTGCCTGGCAGTCTGTCTGTGCTGTCAATAGGATTAGAAACAAACAAGACGTTCTGCAGTAGCCTGTATATATAACTCTAGGAAGTGCATGTGCAA
This sequence comes from Xenopus laevis, assembly GCF_017654675.1. Taxonomy (NCBI): domain Eukaryota; kingdom Metazoa; phylum Chordata; class Amphibia; order Anura; family Pipidae; genus Xenopus; species Xenopus laevis. The sequence goes on along the minus strand of NC_054379.1, from coordinate 164,231,780 downwards.
GAGTTTCTGCAGCAGCTTGTGTATACAACTCTAGGGAGTGCATGTGCAAGCGGTTCTGCAGCGGCCTGTGTACACAACTCTAGGGAGTGCATGTGCAAGAGGTTCTGCAGCAGCCTGTGTATACAACTCTAGGGAGTGCATGTGCAAGAGGTTCTGCAGCAGCCTGTGTATACAACTCTAGGGAGTGCATGTGCAAGAGGTTCTGCAGCAGCCTTTGTATACAACACTAGGGAGTGCATGTGCAAGAGGCTCTGCAGCAGCTGTGTATATAACTCTAGGAAGTGCATGTGCAAGAGGCTCTGCAGCAGCCTGTATATACAACTCTTGGGAGTGCATGTGCAAGAGGTTCTGCAGCGGCCTGTGTATACAACTCTAGGGAGTGCATGTACAAGAGGTTCTGCAGCAGCCTTTGTATACAACTCTAGGGAGTGCATGTGCAACAGGTTCTGCAGCAGCCTTTGTATACAACTCTAGGGAGTGCATGTGCAAGAGCTTCTGCAGCAGCCTGTGTATACAACTCTAGAGAGTGCATGTGCAAGAGCTTCTGCAGCAGCCTGTGTATACAACTTTAGGAAGTGCATGTGCAAGAGTTTCTGCAGCGGCCTGTGTATACAACTCTAGGGAGTGCATGTGCAAGAGGCTCTGCAGCAGCCTGTGTATACAACTCTAGGAAGTGCATGTGCAAGAGGTTCTGCAGCAGCCTGTGTATACAACTCTAGGAAGTGCATGTGCAAGAGGTTCTGCAGCTGCCTGTGTATACAACTCTTGGGAGTGCATGTGCAAGAGGTTCTGCAGCGGCCTGTGTATACAACTCTAGGGAGTGCATGTGCAAGAGGTTCTGCAGCAGCCTTTGTATACAACTCTAGGGAGTGCATGTGCAAGAGGTTCTGCATCAGCTGTGTATATAACTCTAGGGAGTGCATGTGCAAGAGGTTCTGCAGCAGCCTGTGAATACAACTCTATGGAGTGCATGTGCAAGAAGTTCTGCAGCAGCCTTTGTATACAACTCTAGGGAGTGCATGTGCAAGAGGTTCTGCAGCAGCCTGTGTATACAACTCTAGGGAGTGCATGTGCAAGAGGTTCTGCAGCGGCCTGTGTATACAACTCTAGGGAGTGCATGTGCAAGAGGTTCTGCAGCAGCCTTTGTATACAACTCTAGGGAGTGCATGTGCAAGAGGTTCTGCATCAGCTGTGTATATAACTCTAGGGAGTGCATGTGCAAGAGGTTCTGCAGCAGCCTGTGAATACAACTCTATGGAGTGCATGTGCAAGAAGTTCTGCAGCAGCCTTTGTATACAACTTTAGGGAGTGCATGTGCAAGAGGTTCTGCAGCGGCCTGTGTATACAACTCTAGGGAGTGCATGTGCAACAGGTTCTGCAGCGGCCTGTGTATACAACTCTAGGGAGTGCATGTGCAAGAGGTTCTGCAGCAGCCTTTGTATACAACTCTAGGGAGTGCAAGAGGTTCTGCAGCAGCTGTGTATATAACTCTAGAGAGTGCATGTGCAACAGGTTCTGCAGCAGCTGTGTATATAACTCTAGGGAGTGCATGTGCAAGAGCTTCTGCAGCTGCCTGTGTATACAACTCTAGGGAGTGCATGTGCAAGAGGTTCTGCAGCAGCCTTTGTATACAACTCTAGGGAGTGCATGTGCAAGAGGTTCTGCATCAGCTGTGTATATAACTCTAGGGAGTGCATGTGCAAGAGGTTCTGCAGCAGCCTGTGAATACAACTCTATGGAGTGCATGTGCAAGAAGTTCTGCAGCAGCCTTTGTATACAACTCTAGGGAGTGCATGTGCAAGAGGTTCTGCAGCAGCCTGTGTATACAACTCTAGGGAGTGCATGTGCAAGAGGTTCTGCAGCGGCCTGTGTATACAACTCTAGGGAGTGCATGTGCAAGAGGTTCTGCAGCAGCCTTTGTATACAACTCTAGGGAGTGCATGTGCAAGAGGTTCTGCATCAGCTGTGTATATTACTCTAGGGAGTGCATGTGCAAGAGGTTCTGCAGCAGCCTGTGAATACAACTCTATGGAGTGCATGTGCAAGAAGTTCTGCAGCAGCCTTTGTATACAACTCTAGGGAGTGCATGTGCAAGAGGTTCTGCAGCGGCCTGTGTATACAACTCTAGGGAGTGCATGTGCAAGAGGTTCTGCAGCAGCCTGTGTATACAACTCTAGGGAGTGCATGTGCAACAGGTTCTGCAGCGGCCTGTGTATACAACTCTAGGGAGTGCATGTGCAAGAGGTTCTGCAGCAGCCTTTGTATACAACTCTAGGGAGTGCAAGAGGTTCTGCAGCAGCTGTGTATATAACTCTAGAGAGTGCATGTGCAACAGGTTCTGCAGCAGCTGTGTATATAACTCTAGGGAGTGCATGTGCAAGAGCTTCTGCAGCTGCCTGTGTATACAACTCTAGGGAGTGCATGTGCAAGAGCTTCTGCAGCAGCCTGTGTATACAACTCTAGGAAATGCATGTGCAAGAGGCTCTGCAGGAGCCTGTGTATATAACTCTAGGGAGGGCATGTGCAAGAGGTTCTGCAGCAGCCTGTGTATACAACTCTAGGAAGTGCATGTGCAAGAGGTTCTGCAGCAGCCTGTGTATACAACTCTAGGAAGTGCATGTGCAAGAGGCTCTGCAGCAGCCTGTGTATACAACTCTAGGGAGTGCATGTGCAAGAGGTTCTGCAGCAGCCTGTGTATACAACTCTAGGAAGTGCATGTGCAAGAGGCTCTGCAGCAGCCTGTGTATACAACTCTAGGGAGTGCATGTGCAAGAGGTTCTGCAGCAGCCTGTGTATACAACTCTAGGGAGTGCATGTGCAAGAGGCTCTGCAGCAGCCTGTGTATACAACTCTAGGGAGTGCATGTGCAAGAGGTTCTGCAGCAGCTGTGTATATAACTCTAGAGAGTGCATGTGCAACAGGTTCTGCAGCAGCTGTGTATATAACTCTAGGGAGTGCATGTGCAAGAGCTTCTGCAGCAGCCTGTGTATACAACTCTAGGGAGTGCATGTGCAAGAGCTTCTGCAGCTGCCTGTGTATACAACTCTAGGGAGTGCATGTGCAAGAGCTTCTGCAGCAGCCTGTGTATACAACTCTAGGAAGTGCATGTGCAAGAGGTTCTGCAGCAGCCTTTGTATACAACTCTAGGGAGTGCATGTGCAAGAGGCTCTGCAGCTGTATATGTGTGTATGTTGTTGTATAGGGTAGTGAAGTGCATGAGGAGCTGCAGCAGGTGGGTCTGCCAGGATTCCCCCCAAACACAAGCAAAGCGGATGCTATTGGCTGTCCCCTAGTTCTCCCAGGGAGATGATTTATAACCCGCCCCCTCCCTCCAGTAACCAGTGAGCTGGCAGCCGGCCCCAGGCAGGGAGCGCACACGTATCGCACGCTGTTTATTCCCCGCTGCTGCCTGTGTCTGTGCTGCGCATGCGCGGGGTGGGCGTGTGTCGAGTGGCAGCCGGGCCTCCAATAGGACGCGGAGGGCAGAGCATGTGGGGAGCTTGTTTACAATTAAAGCCCAGAGAAGAAGCTCTAACCCGGCCGGCAGGAGGAGCTGGAGGAGGCGGGAGGGAGGGGGAAGGATCCCGACGCACTGACTTGTTGGACAGAAAACCCGGCGCGCGGCATCTGGTACACAAACAGCCAATCCTACTCCCCGCGCGCATCAGCCTCTCCGCCTGGCCCAGCAAATCCGGAGTGTTCGTCATCCCAGTCCTCTGATCCAGCTCGGGTTTTCCCTGCAGCTCAATGTGAGGCTTGCGGAGCTGCTATAGGGAGAGGGGAGGGAGATCAGCGGCGGCAAGAAGCAAAAGCAGGGGGAGAGCGAGGGCACATTCATTCCCCAAACAAGCCCGTGGCAGGTCCCATCGAGCGCAGGGCAGGTAAGCGCTATTATCCTGTGGGTTTTATGTGTGCGGGAAATACACACGGTGCGGGCTGAACTATGTGTGTGCGGGGGGGGGGTTACTCATTGCAGCCTGCACGGAGCAGCCTCGGGTACTGGGCGCCTGCTGCTGCTTTATACGCGCCAATAACAGCGACTGAGGGGGGATTAGAATCCTGTATCTTCCCGTAACACTGCAAGTTCCACCACAAACCCCCCTCTGCAAATAAACCTTTCTCTCGCCCGTTTTTATCCATATTTAAAGCCCAAGTAAATTGCTCTTATGGAGTTAGTGTGGGGCCCCTGCACGCTCAGAGGAGGAGGGGGGAGTGTCTCCTTGTTTATCTGCTGCTGCTGAGGGGGGCGTGGCGCTGTGCTGCCTCTGCTCTGACTTTGTCATTCCCTCCATCTCGCCCGGTTTCCATCGCACGGTCACGTGATCACATATGTCACATCTGTATATTTATATATATATATATATTATACTCCCCCCTCCATATTGTCTCTCCCAACATGTCTCCCCCCCCAATGCGTGAATGTGTCAGGCGGCCTCTGCCAGGATCAGCTGGGACACACCCACTCGGCTCCAGAGAGGAGGGGTCGCCCAGTCCCTGTTATGTGAGATCCCAGAGAGCTGCTCCTTCCCAAACTGGAGACAGGGGGGGTTCCCTCCTCACAGGGGGGTGTGTAGGCCCTGGGGCCACTGCTTTGTTATAGATGAACTGACAGTTTCCTTTAGGGGCAGTTGCATAGTGTGTGACAGTTTCCTCCTTCTCCTACAACTCCCAGCACCTCTCACCAGTCACTTCTGTACTACTGGGTTTTTTTTTTTAATAATGTCCAGTTGGCCCCAGACTTGGCCTGAAGCTGCTTCCCAGGGGCCCCTCCTTGCTGACCCCCCCCCCCCCTATTTAGCAGCAGCAGCAGCAGCAGAAATATATTCCCATTACACTGGGCGTAAAGGTAAAGTAAACAAACGCTCCATCTAGTCTCCTAATGACTGAACTGCAACAATCACCACCGATGTTACAATGTACCAGTGTGGATCCCTTTGCTCTTCTCTCATTGGTTCTGCCGATCAATGTCGCCTATTGGGAGCCGGTGGTTCTGCTGCTCGGGTGCTAATAGCAATGCTGAGATCACCAGCGCTCACTAGTGTCTGTGACTGGGCAGCGGAGGGGATCCTGGTGCCAATGTTCATTTAAGAACTTGAGTGACACCCACCTCCCACCAATGGCGGCCGCTCTGGGCTGTTTCCATGTGTTTGATTGGTGCAAGTGAGCTGGACTTTTATTTTTTTGTATCTGAGCTAATCGGAAGGAAAGTCCAATTTCTAGGTGTAATTTATAGCGTCAGGGTGCTGGGAGTTGTGTCGGTCACATGGGGGGCATTGCTGTCTCTGGTACTTATGCTGTCAATTCTAAGAAAGGGGATTTCTCTGTGCACTTGATTTGGGGGAGGTCACACTCCTGAGACCTGCTTCTTAATTCATAGGTAAAGCGGATTGTAAGCTCCTCTGGTTAAACATTCTCTGTGCTGTTCTAATTCACAGGGCCACACACACACATATTGGGGAGCCCTTCTATTTAGCTTAGAGCAATTAATAAGCCAGCGATTAGCAGTGTTGGGGCAGACGCAGATGATAGGGGGGGGAGATTATTTATCAAAAGCCGAAAATTGTAGGTAAAATAGTCTGACCAATGCCGCACACATTTTTCCCCCGTATTTAACAATCCATTTTTCCCGTGGAGGGAAACAAACTTGATAAAATCTGGAGTCGTGCAAATTTATTCAGATTTGATTCGGATTACTTTGGATTTTTGCCCGAAAACAACAAAATATTTGGATTATTGTACGAAACCCAGCGCAGATCTTTGGGACTTCTCCCATTGCCTTCTACAGGTCTGAGTTGTAAGTACTTTTTTATTTGGACTTTAAATTAATAAATTCTGAAAAATTTTACTTTTTTTTTTTCTTCCACTAAAAATTTGGATTTTAAAGTAAAAAAAAAACAAAAAAACCTTGAATTTTCGGCTTTCGAACTTTGATAACCCCAAAGTGTGTGTCCGAGAGGGGGGCGGTGCTAATGGGTTGATTAGCTCCTCCCATGCATGAGACGTGTTTGTAAATAACATGATTCTTTGCTGCCCAGATGTGGTTCCCCTGAATCCCAACCCGGTCGTTAACTCGCTGACACCATTTCGCTACGACAGAGAATTCCTGGAAATCCCACTTTTTAGACCAAATTTTCCGCCTGCAAAGTTTGACTTGGCTTCACTCACAGATCCTTCTGTCGCCAGTGTGTTAACCGTTTACCTTCTGCTTGTCTGACCCCAGTGTCTCCCTGTGTATTTGCCTCCCGCATTGTTGTGTGTCAGTGTGGGAACAAAATGTTCATGTTTTTTGGAGGCTGTGCTTTATATATTGTTAATTGGACAGTTCACCTTTAAATTAACTGTTCGTATGATGTAGAGAGTAATATTCTGAGATAATTTGCAATTGTTTTTTATTTTTTATTATTTGTGGTTTTTGAGTTATTTAGCTTTTTATTCAGCAGCTCCCCGGGTTTGTAATTTAACCAATCTGGTTGCTAGGGTCCAAATTCCCCTAGCAACCAAGCATTGATTTGAATAAGAGGCTGGAATATGAATAGGAGAGGCCTGAATAGAAAGATGAGGAATAAAAAGTAGCAATAACAATACATGTGTAGCCTTACAGAGCATTTGATTTTTTAGATGGGGTCAGTGACCCCCGTTTGTAAGCTGGAAAGAGTCAGAAGAAGGCAAATAATTTCGAAACTATAAAAAATGAAGGCTAATTGAAAAGTTGCTTAGAATTAGCCACGTTTTAGTTAATTTAAAGTGAACCACCCCTTTAAGCTTTGCCTTTCTAAGGTATGAGTACCCCAGTGTTGCTAGGGGCTGTTTCCTAAATAACCATTCGGTATCAGAATATAAATTCCGGTTGGAGCTGCCATAGTGTTTCCCTTAGCCAGTACAGTAGGAGGATATAGTGTTTTATGTGCCCAGAACATTCCTTCTCTGTATATTTGCATTCATAGAAGACCGTACACTGTAGGGAATAGCTTATTGTATTCTCAAAACATCCGCTCTCTGTATATTTCTATGTATGCATATGGGTGGGAGCTGCCATATTGTTTGCCTCAGACCACAGACAGAACAAGGTCTGATTACTTTGTTACCCAGGGACAGGCAGGGTTGCCTATAATAGGGCTGCATATAATAGGGCTGCATATAATAACCGGCTCCCTTTAATGCTGGAAAATAAATATACAATGTGCTACAGACCTTCAGCCTTATCTGCAGACTGGGACATGGACTCTGGCTCTTGCCACACCCACCCGCTCCCTCGCCAAACATACGGCAGTTTTTATTAAAGCAACAACAGCTCAATAACGGAGCAAAGCGATTGGTTTATTTGCTTTCCTTTTCCTTTGCCCCATTGGTTCCCTTTCATTTGAAGTTTAGAGGGACATGTATTCGTCTTAAAAGCCACCTGATTTAATATCAGAGAAGTGTCCAGGAGAGCAAAGTAGCATTTAACCCAAACGGATTATATTGCCACTGTGGATTGTAATTTGCTGGCTGTTAAAGGGTTACTCACTCTTAGGCGTTTATAAATACTTTTTTTGCTACCGTTTTGTATTAATGGAATTTAAAGGGTAAGCAGCCGTAAAAACTAAGTCCCCCTGTTGTAAAGTATTAGGATAGGGATCTGTGTTCCATGACCACATAGTCCCAGAACCCCTCAGTGACTTCTAATATCCTTATCATTTACAGTAGGGGGTACAGTATCCCTTATAATACATGAGTGATACTCAAGAGTTCCCTGTATAACTCAGCCTGCAGCCTTGTGTCTTTATATGGTCACAGATCAACCCCTCAGTGACTTCTAATATCCTTATCATTTACAGTAGGGGGTACATTATCCCTTATAATACATGAGTGATACTCAGAGTTCTCTGTATAACTCAGCCTGCAGCCTTGTGCCTTTATATGGTCACAGAACAACCCCTCAGTGACATCTAATATCCTTATAGTTTACAACAGGGTTGATTTATTCACTATTTAAAATACCAATTTTTGTCCAATGTCCACAAATACTTTTATTTTGATCAAGAACAGATTTTATCCTTTAGGCCAACAGGATGGAGAGATTTTAAGGGTTGAGGCTTTTTTTTTAAAACCAAATGTCCTGGGCTACAGCCCCCAAAATCACTGTCTTAGATTGTAAGCTCTTGCAAGCAGGACCCTCTCAACTGAAATGCAATTGTACCTGTGCATCTATTCTTCTGTTTCTATATGTAAACTGTTGCGTCTGTTACGTATTTGTATCCCTGTACTCTCTAACACTCTGTGGGTGGGAACGGTGCTGCGAGGGGACATGATTAGACTTTACAAGTACATTAGAGGACATTATAGACAAATAGCAGGGGACCTTTTTACCCATAAAGAGAATCACGTACCAGAGGCCTCCCCTTCAGACTAGAGGAAAAGAAGTTTCATTTAAAGGAACAGAGTAGGGGGTTCATCACAGTGAGGACAGTGAGGTTGGGGAATGCACAGCCGGGTGATGATTCAGTTAATGACTATAAGAGGGACTTGGATGATTTCTTGGACAGACATAATACAAAGGCTATTGTGATACTAAACTCTATAGTTAGTATAGATATGGGTATATATCATTTATGTGACAGTAGGGAGGGGTGTGTGTATGGGGCTGGGTTTTCATTTGGAGGGGTTGGACTTGATGGACTTTGTCTTTTTTCAACCCAATTTAACTATGTAAATGTATATATATATATATATATATATATATATATATATATATATATATATATATATATATATATATATATATATATATTTAAATAACAGCCAAATTCACTTTCTACTGGCCCCCTATGAAAGTGGTTCATGCTTGAAGTGAAAATGCCATTGGTGTCGGTGAAAGGGGTAATAACATTTTGGGGAGTTTGTGTTATTGGTTTGTGGACAGCCGTGTTCATTATGTAAAGTAGCCCCCTGCGCGGCCGTATAAAGTAGCCCCCTGCGCGGCTGCTTCTCCTGCTCCAGTGCAGCTTTATTGATGGAAAACTGTTAACAAACCGTAAATAGAGTTCATGAAGTCTCTCTCTAAGGGTCTGTGAATCCTATACCTGTGTTACTGTCCCTTTAAACCTCATCCAGAATGGCAGGAGGAGTTTTTCCATTTACTTTTTTTTAAAATTTAACCCTTGCATGGCCAATTTGCTGTTTGGAAGGCTGTCTATAAATCTGCTCTTACAGATCAATAAACATAAACAGATCAATGAGGCGACTCTGGGCTCCCAAACCCTTTAACCATTCAGTGTAGGGAGCAGTGGGGAAAGGGTTAACGTGTCACTACAAAAGTCCCCCCCCCTTCCTGTCTGCTGAGATATTTGTGTCAGCTGTCACATGCCTGTCCTGCCCATTGCACTTTCTAACAAATGCTAGGGGGGGTTGCGCCCAGTCCCCAGCCGAAACCTGCTGTCCCTCACACCCCCCCCCTTCTTATTAATCGGCAGTTATGTGCCAATTTGTCATTATGGTAATAATAAACCCGGGCTTGACACACACTGTTGTAACAGGATCTGAATTTCAACACAAACTCACACTGAGCTCAGTTTGCTTAACCTCATCGCTGCACTGACTGTCTGCTTCCCATGATTACGACATCCCCCCTCCCATCCGACCTTGCAGCGTTCTGCCTGTTCTTGCTTGCCTTCCTATTCAGCTTGTGTGTTTTAACATGAGTCCTTTTCATGTTACAATGGCCTCATTCACATTGATCTGTAGCTGCAAAGTTATTGTAACTTTATTTCACTCGAAAACCAATTTCACGTTCGGACAGAAGTGTTGAGTGTGTGTGTGGCCAGTTCTGCAGTTGGGGTAGAAACCGGAGCATAGCATTGGTAAAACTAAAAACGAAATGATATTTGAATAAAAATAATTTAGATTTCTGTACAGTACCCCCTACTGTAAATTATAAGGATATCAGAAGTCACTGAGGGGATGTTCTGTGACCATATAAAGGCACAAGGCTGCAGGCTGAGTTATACAGGGAACTCTGAGTATCACTCATGTATTATAAGGGATAATGTGCCCCCTACTGTAAATGATAAGGATATTAGAAGTCACTGAGGAGTTCTTCTGTGACCATATAAAGGCACAAGGCTGCAGGCTGAGTTATACAGGAACTCTGAGTATCACTCATGTATTATAAGGGATAATGTACCCCCTACTGTAAATGATAAGGATATAAGAAGTCACTGAGGGGTTGTTCTTTGACCATATAAAGGCACAAGGCTGCAGGCTGAGTTATACAGGGAACTCCGAGTATCACTCATGTATTATAAGGGATAATGTACCCCCTACTGTAAATGATAAGGATATTAGAATTCACTGAGGGGTTGTTCTGTGACCATATAAAGGCACAAGGCTGCAGGAATGCCGAATGGCTTTAATGAACTAATCCACAGTTTATTGGTTGTTCTAGGCAGATTATTTGTATGTTGTAGAATTAGCAGGCAATTTAAAGAAACATTAACCGCAAAACAATCTGTTGTTTTTTTAAGGCATTCAATATAGTCCAATAGGGCTTTAGGGTCTAGCTTTGCATCTTACATAATGCAACATAGTGATTTTATTATGAACAGGAGTTTGATGTCATTCCTGGCCACCCACACCTATAGGAAACTTTTCTGTAATAAAAGAACGGTTTTGGCCCAACTGATAACTTTGAAAAATAGAGCTGATGTTACTGGCCCTTTAAATGGGAAGAAGGTACCACTTTAATGGGGCACATGAGAAATTGCACCCCACTAATTAATGCTGGTGGTCTGGTGAGGTCTGTGAGTGATGCTTTAGTATTCCGCCAGTTCCGGTGTATCGGGAATTCCCTGGTGCAGCGTTTCGTTTGTCTGATTCACTAGCCAATGGCCGAGCAGGCAAGCGTTTCTCAGGAGACCCAAAAAGTGTTATATCCTGAGGTTTATTTAATGATTTAACCTACAGTAAGACTGTGGCAGGTATCCTTTGTGTTTCCGAGACTCCATTCCTGCTCTCCCCTACGAGTGCCGCTGATATTTCTGCTGCTGGGAAAATCAATGCGTCTCTATGAAGTCATAAGGGGTTGGTTGTGTTGATATTCTGCATGTGTATTTCATGCTCATTAATGATACCCAGCATATATCTGCTTGTCATTTACACACAGACTGCACACAGGTGGAATATTTTATTAACATTGGAATACCAAACTCTTAATGTTTAAACTACAATTCCCATCAGCCCCTGTCCCAAAGCTGTTAGTCAAGATAGAGTCCTGTGCGGAACAAATTTATTAAACCTGAACCCGCATACTTGCCCGCTACCCGACCGTCAAGTACCTTATCCGCGACCCGCTGACCATCAAGAAACAGGAAGTGCTGTCATTGTAAACCGGAAGTGACATCATTAGAAGTAGGCGTGATCAGAAAAAAAGCAATAAAACAGGAAGTGCAGTCATTGTAAACCGGAAGTATAGAAGAAATTCCAGTGGCACACTGAATGCTGAAAAAAGTGTTTAGTTTATTCACCCAAATACATACAGACAAGGGCAACGTTTCGGACCACTCGGGCCCTGTCAAGCTTGACAAAGGGCCCGAGTGGTCCGAAACGTTGCCCTTGTCTGTATGTATTTGGGTGAATAAACTAAACACTTTTTTCAGCATTCAGTGTGCCACTGGAATTTCTTCTATGTATCTACATGACCCACACGGCAGGAGTGGGTTCTCCGGTGTAGCACCTGGTACCACAAAGGGTACATGATCAGGGGTGGAAGCACTCTACCATACGATTGTAAACCGGAAGTGACATCATTCGAAGTAGGTGTGATCACAAAAAAAGGAGGAAAACTCGCTATTGAGAAGACCCACAAACCCGGAGAACCGCTGACCCACGTCTATACCTGCTCCGAAACTTCTACCTGCAGATTTTTGAGGGCAACCTGCCGGGACTCTTAAGTCAAGAGCTGCATCTCCAAACACTGGCATATTGCACCCATTCCTGCACTGCTGAGAGACAGCCTGGTGCTTCCAAACATTCCCGGAGCGTTTTGTTTTGGGGGTTCCCATCAGACAGTGGTACAGTTATGGGATCTGTTATCCAGAAACAATTTATCCAGAAAGCTTTGAATTTCGGAAAGGCCGTCTCCCATAGGCTCTATATTATCCAAATAATCCAATTTTTTTAAAATGATTTCCTTTTTCTGTGTAATAATAAAACAGTAGCTTGTACTTGATCCCAACTAAAGCTGCCCATAGACGCAAAGATCCGATCGTGCGAATCATCGAATAATCGGACTTCCCCCATCTCCCGACCTGCCACTAACCATTCCGATCATATAAAGTAGTAAAAGAACAGATCAGCCGATGTTCTGCCCCTGACAGCAATCGTACGATATCTATGTCCAACCAAAGCTAGTGACAGTCTCCCAGTGAAAATCGTACGATCGGCAATACACGCAGAGATATTATCAGCAGCCGACAAATCTTTTAACCGTCCGATCGACCAAACGACCGATCTCCGCCGGATGAAAAATGTACGTATCCTCGATTCGTACGATCAGATCTTTGCATCTATGGCCTTGTAGGAAACCAGCCTATTGGGTTTATTTAATGTTTACATGATTTTCTAGAAGACTTATGGTATGAAGATCCAAATTATGGAAAGATCCGTTATCCGGAAAAGCCCAGCTCCTGAGCATTCTGGATAACCGGTCCCATACCTGTACAGGGATATCCCGGGCACAAAGATAAATGGGAATGTGTAGGCATCTCCTTTCTACCTGGGGATTCCCTATATTGTTACACTGGATACTTTTTCTTTCTTGGAGTCTCTGTCCCTTGTTTTGAAAAGTGTTTGTTCTGGTCTTTTCTTTTAAACCGAAACATAATTATTGTACTCTGCAGGGTTACATCTTGACTTTATAGTGGGCCTTAGACAATACAAATCACGATCTTTCCTGGAAAAGATGTTTCCAATAAAGATTGTATATTTCAATACACACGAGTAGAGCTGAATGGTCAGATAGACATATAGAAACAATAGAATTCTACCTGTATCTGATCATTCAGTACTAACAATGGCCAATGTTTGGGTGACTTCAAAGGCATTTGATCAAAAATATTCCAGCCGACCCTATCGATGTGCATTGTCTTCTGCCGATATCTGTTGGCTTGTCTCCCACCATACACGCACTGAATATCATACGGAAATATGTAACATACAATATTATCTGTGCTTCTATGGGCAGATTAAAGCTGCCCCCATCAGTCCTTTAGACCACTTCGGAAGCTTATTTGCCCGTGTATGGAGTATTCCAACGGCTCACCCCAATCAGTATCAGGCCAAAAATCGGCCACATATCGACCAGGCAGGTTTGATTTTCATTGGCAATCGAGGACCAAATGGGCTGGTTTATACATACCTCCCAACTGTCCCTTTTTCGGAGGGACAGTCCCTCTTTTGACAGCTCAACCCGCAGTCCCTCATTTGTACTGAAAAGTCCCTCTTTTCTCTGCACTGAACAGCCAGAAAAAGAAACAGTTTCTCACTTAATTGGCTTTTAGCAGAGAGCCCAGAACAGCTAACAGGTGCAAATAAGATACTTTGTAACAATTTTGAGACACAAAAACACAGTTTAGATAAGGAGAAATATTTTCAAACTTTCGTAACCTGCCAAATTTTGTAAAACAAACATGGTAATTAGGGGGTGTGGCCACAGAAAGGGGTGTGGTCAAAAAATGCTGTGCTACATGCGGAAAAAAAATTTTTTGTCCCTCTTTTTACTTCCAAAATTTTGGGAGGTATGGTTTATGCGGTCCTCATCCTCTTGGCACCCATTTACTTCGTTGTCATCAGATTGTTTGACCCCAGTGCCTGACGATCGGATTAACCCAATATTGCCTTGCCTTTTTCTCAAAACCGCAAACTGATTTTTTTTATGTTTAATATTGAAATCTGTCTGATTTGAAATAGACATATTGTCAGTTTCCCTGCTGCCCCCAGTCATGTGACTTGTGCTCTGATAAACTTCAGGCAAAATGACCCGAGATGCCACCAATATTACAACTAAAAAAAATTCACTTGCTGGTTCAGGAATGAATTTTTATATTGTTTGAGTGAATTATTTGCAGTGTATAAACAGTGTCATTTAGAAAAACTGCATCATAAAAATCATGACAGAATCCCTTTATGATCCGCTCATTTGGCGACGTTGCCAAAACTAGGATCTTATGGTATATGGCCACCTTAATATTTTTTTGTGACTTATACATTAATGTCTCTACTACTGTTTGGATAAAAAACGCTACAATGATGGCGTTTTCCGCTAGTAAAAATGCAGTGATCTGACTGGTGATTGGACAGGAGCTCTAGGGATCTGACGGGGTTTAACTTTCATTAATGTTTTACACTTTCAGGTTAAAAATATCCTCCTGTTCATGTTGTTAAGAGGTTTCTCTCTCCTTTTCTCATCTTATCTCCTGTAGCTGACAATGGCCAGCATGCTGTCGAAACGTCTTGGCAAGAGGTCCCTCCTTGGGGCCAGAGTTTGCACCCCGACTTTGTCTGGAGATGGAATGTTGGTGGATGGGCAGATACAAGCAGAGATGGCCGGTGGACTCAACGCTGGGGCATTTGACGGCGGATACTGCAAGGAATACCCAGAGGATGGCAGCTGCGCTTCCGCAATCTCTCCTTCCAGCCGCTTTAAGTTGTATCCCGGCCAAAAGGTACCAGTCTGCTCTTCTTCACCATCATTTCCCCTTAGTAAAAACCTTTATATAAGTGTGGCTGAAAAATGCAGGTGGAAGTACATTTGTTACACACTTGCAGGGCTAAAAAAGGGAAGAGAGCAAGCTTTAAATATCAATACTTAAAGGAGAATTCAACCCGTAATAAAAAATAAAAACCCTCCCCACAGCCTACCTGCTCCCCGGGCAAATGCTCCGAATCTTTTACTCACCCCTTCGTGCAGATTCTGGCCTCCGAGTTTACTGCAGCCATCTTCTTCTTCTCCGGTAATCTTCGTGCCTTGATGGCATTTTCATCGCAGTTGGAGTACATTTGCGGTCCCGAACAACTGCGCATGCGCCAAAAGTCATGAAAATTTCCGAAAAATTTTCAGAAATCTTTGTGACTTTCGGCGCATGCGCAGGGGCTCGGGACCAGAAATTTACTTAAAAAAATTAGGGGCGTTTGGCCAGGGTTACAGGTAGGCTGGAGGGAGAGGGGGTCTACCCTTTAAAGTGGCTCAGCCTCTTATACTACTACATCACTCCATTTGCCATTGTCCCTAAGTATGGCTCCTACTGGTGCAACCAAGAAAGGTCATGGGTAAAGCTGGCCATACATGAAGAGATCCACTTGTCTGGCGACATCACCAAATGAGCGGATCTTTCCCGATATGCCCACCAACGGCAACGCTATATCAGAGCCCATTGCTCCTTGTTGTAATCCGATCGTTCGGCCCTAGGGCCGAATGTTACGATTACAACGAGGAGCAATGGGCTCCGACGGGTCGGTCGCGGGAAAAATTTAACTTTCCCGATCTGTATCGTGGCCAGATATTGATCGGGAAGACCAGATGGAAACCCCCCTACATGAGCAGATAAATTGCTGAATTGGTCTAAAGGATCGATATTGGCAGCTTTATCTGCCCGTGTATGGCCACTCTCCTATATAATGGATTGGGTGGATATGACTTAAAAGGGGTGGTTCTACTATAAATATGTTACAAAATGACTTGACTAATTCTAAGCAACTTTTCAATTGGTCTTTATTTATTTTTTTATAGTTTTTTTCATCTGCTGACTCCAGCTTTCGAAAGGGGTTCACTGACCCCATCTAAAAAACAAATGCTTTGTAAGGCTACAAATGTATTGTTGTTACTACTTTTTTATTACTCCTCTTTCTATTAAGGCCTCTCCTATTCATATTCCAGATTCTTATTCAAATCAATGTATATCTAGGGTAATTTGGACCCTAGCAACCAGACTGCTGAAGTTGCAAACTGGAGAGCTGCTGAATGAAAAGCTAAATAACTCAAAAACCACAAATAATAAAAAATTAAAATCAATTGCTAATTGTCTCAGAATATCACTCTCTCTACATCATACTAACGGTTAACTCAACCCTATTAAAATTTTTCTGAGCAACCCATGGAAGTTTGTAACAGGTTCCCTTTTGATTAATCCGTTCTACAGATATAGGATCCCTTATCATAAAACCTGTTATCCAGAAAAGTACAGGAAGTTCATCTCCCATAGACTTAGTATTAAACAAATCATTTTAAAAAATGATCTCCTTTTTCTCTGTTATAATAAAACAGTAGCTTGTACTTGATCCTAGGAATGCACCAAATCCAGGGTCCTGCCTTTTTCAGCAGGATTCGGCCGAATCCTTCTGCCAGGCCGAACCGAATCCTAATTTGCATATGCAAATTAGGGACGAGGAGGAAATCCTGTGACTTCTTGTCAAAAACAAGGAAGTAAAAAATGTTTTCTCCTTCCCACCCCTAGTTTGCATACGCAAATTAGGATTTGGTTCGGTATTCAGTCGAATCTTTGCGAAGGTTTCGGCCTTATCCAAAATAGTGGATTTGGTGCACCCCTACTTGACCCAAACTAAGATATAATTAATCCTTGTTAGAAGTAAAACCAGCCTATTGGGTTTATTTAATGTTGAAGCGATTGTTTAGCAGACTTAAAGTACGTTGATCCGAAATTATGGAAAGATCCCTTTTCTGGAAAACCTCCAGTCCAGAGAAATTCTGTACTGATGTAAAACAGGTGCAACATTCACTGCTCATTTATTAAAGGAGAACTAAAGCTTAACTAAAAAATAGGTAGAAATGTTGTACATTATGTTTTGTGCTTCTGTACCAGCCCAAGGCAACCACAGCCCTTTAGCAGTAAAGATCTGTGTCTCCAAAGATGCCCCAGTAGCTCCCCATCTTCTTTTCTGCTGATTCACTGCACATGCTCTGTGCTGCTGTCACTTACTGAGCTTAGGGACCCACTCACAATATACAGTACACATAGAATAGAAATGTCACAATATAAGGCTGATTAGTAATTAATACACATAATTACTACATGGCAGCACAGAAACCAGTGCAATTAGCATCAGAATTGAATAATCAGCAAACCTGTAGCATCAGCTTATATTACAGCCAGGGAAGCTCATTTTCTGCTGGATAATTAGTGACGAGCCCTAAGCTTAGCTTCTCAACAGCCAATCAGAGCCCACTGAGCATGTGAGTGTCACAGACACTCCAAGATGGTGACCCCCTGTTACAAGGGCTGTGGTGCTACACAAATGTCTGTGCTCCATTTTATTTATTTCTTAGGTTTTTATGTACATATTAAGATAATCACTTTCCCTGATTTTTGGCAGGTTTATATCACGCACAATGGTAAGGAGTATGTTGGTTTGGTGGAGCAGCACAATCACGTGGATGATGAGGTGAAGCTGTTTGTGTTTGAGCTGGGGCTTCACCTCTGCAGAAAGATGGAGGACGTGCGCCTCGCTGAGACCCCAAAACCGTTGTCCTCACCGACTGAACAAACTCTTCCAACAAGCCCCGGGGCAACTTCCACCACTGCACAGAGATCCGTGTCTCGCAGCATTGATGTCCCCAAAAGGTGGGTGTGGGCTGCCATCGTGGGACACAAGTCAGAACCTGTAGTTCAGGGACAGACAGTTTTATTTTAGCACCCTCCCCCCCCCCCCATAATAATTCTGCACCTTGATTAAATGTTGCCCTAGGAGCTTAGTCTAATGGATACACTTTTGGCCAAATTGCAGGAGGTCGGATGCGGTAGAGATGGATGAGATGATGGCGGCTATGGTACTGACCAGCTTATCCTGCAGCCCCATCGTACAGAGCCCCCCGTGCACTGACAGCATCCCAGGTAAGTAGGTGCTATAATCTTCTAACTGCAACTTGCCTGGCAGTCAGAATGCCGAATTAAAATCCACCCAAACAGTGGTTTTTGCATGAAGAAACAAAATGTTATTTTAAGCAACTTATCTTCCACTGGAAATGATAATGTAGTTGTAAAAAGCAGTGCCTGTCTGGATTCTTGTATTCTCTGCACTATTGTTTCTGACTCTTGACACAATGTATCAGATGCCAGCATGGTAAGAGACATAGTGGGATGGAGGTCCCTGCCCTGTAGAGCAGGGGTCCCCAACTTTTTTTTACCCCTGAGCCACATTCAAATGTAAAAGGAGTTGGGCAGCAACACAAGCATGAAAAAGTCGCTTGGGGTGCCAAATAACGACTGTGATTGGCTATTAGTTAGCCCCTATGTGGACTGGCAGCCTACAGGAGACTCTACTTGGCAGTAGAGTAAAAAGAAGCTTCCAAGCCTGGAATTCAAAAATAAGCACCTGCTGTAAGGCAACCAAGAGCAACATCCAAGGGGTCAGTGAGCAACATGTTGCTAACGAGCTACTGCCTGGGGATCACTGCCATAGAGTTTACAGTCTTAAGTGGTAGGTCAAAGGATCCAAACAAGAGGACAGAATTGGATAAAAAAATTATTTCAATTACAATATATATTGTACTCATTTATGCACCATGCACCGTGGTTAACAGTGCTTTACAAATAAAGTTTTATACACACACACACACACACACACACACACACACACACACACACACACACACACACACACACACACACACACACACACACACACACACACACACACACACACACACACACACACACACACACACACACACACACACACACACACACACACACACACACACACACACACACACACACACACACACACACACCATGAAACACCTTTTTCAAGATCCCTGCCCTTATTATTCTCATGTTAATTAAAATACTTGCTGCTGGTTTCATTGATAGGGTGAGAGGAGAGCCGTCCCTTTGAATGTCCAGTGTACTTCAGTCAGCGATACTGGAAGTCACATTTCTAAGCCCCAGAAGAAGATCCACTTGTTTGGCAAGATCGATAAATGAGAGGATCTTGACCCGATATGCCCACCAAAGGCAGGATGATATCGGTTAATCCAATCATTTGGCCCTAGGGATTACTGTGAAGGAAATGGTTGTTTGCAGGAGTAGGACCGCATCAACTCGCCAAGAAAAATCAAACCTGCCCGATCGATATCTGGTTGATTTTTTTTCGTTGGAACGCACCATACACAGGCAGATACACTGCCGAATGGGTCTAAATGGCCAATATCTGCAGCTTTAATCTGCCCGTTTGTGGTCATCCTTAAGGTGGCCATAGACGCGTGGATAATATCGTATGAAACTAATTTTTGTACGATATTTGGTGCGTTTATGGTGGGAGACGACCCGTCCAATATCCGCAGAAGACTTTGATGTTGATAGGGCTAGCCGGAAAATTTTGATCGGCGTGGATCTTAACCCGATATGCCCACCGAAGGCAGGACAATATTGGGTAAATCCGATTGTTCGGCCCTAGGGCCAAACTGTCCCATTATAATGAAGGATATGGGCACTGACTGGTCGATGCAGTCCTGGATCGCAGTAAAAATTAAACCTTTCTGATCGATACTTGACCTGATATCAATCGGGGAGACCCGTCGGAAGCCCCAACACACAGCAAGATAAGCTGCCGAACCGGTCTAAGGGCTCAATATCAGCAGCTTTAATCTGCCCATGTGTGGCCATGCTTTCAGCCTGATCACCGTGTTTTGTTTTTCCCCGTACAACTGTAGGACAGATATGGTCATGTCTTCAAAACCATAAGGAATAAAAATGTAAGGAAGACAAATTGAAATGTTATAATTCGAAAAATAAGATAGTTTATTTAAAGTTAAACCTCCCCTTTTAAAGGGTTAACTATAGATGGATGCTTGGTGCACAAGGATTTAGATGTGAGCGTTTTCTGTCATTACCTTTAGGGGGAATTCACAAAAACGGAAAGAGACCATTTTTGGAGTAAAAGTGATGGTGAACTGGTGTAAAATACTTTCTCCATATTTACAAAGAGAAATCTGCCTAAATTCCGACTCAACCGACACTTTTCATACTTAAGTGAAAGACCGTTTACAGACACTTTTATAAATGTGTCTTTCAAACGACATAAAAATGGCGCTTAAATTACATTTTCTCCCGACAATTTAAAAATGGAGTAAATCTTAGTATAACTCTTCCCCATGTGTCAGATCAAGTCTAAACTAATCTGCTCTGATTTGGATCATCCGATCTTCATTTCACGCCTCTTGTATGTCCCCCATTGGGGAATTATTATCATATTAATAGGGATTAGGATTTTATAGTCAGGGCACAAGTTTGTGTCTAACCCTATAGGTGTAAAAGCCTCATTAACAAAACAAGTAAAACACTGATTAAACAAAAAGTATATTTGATATGCAAAACGTTTTGAACTCACACTTGCATTATTTTACTAGTTTTAGCTTAATGCATGAGGCAATATTAACAATTTGAGTGAATATATTATCTAAAGGAAAAGTAAAGCCTCCCAGGCAACTTTTTTAGTTTTAGCAGCAATTAGACATTTGACCTTAAATAATAAAAACTATTTCTGATACAAATCCCTATATTATTAGCATTTCCTGTATTTAGACCCTTATAATCTTCTTACAGAAGTGGAATTACACAAACATGTAGGCAGATTTAGAAAACCCAGGTTATCCTAAAAAAATGTAAAATAAACCCCCTCCCCAGGAAATGGCAGTTTGACGTCTGACTGGCAGGTTTAAAGACAAATTCAGAAAAAATGTCTTTAAAATGTCGCGCAAAAGACAAAATCTGAAAACTGTCTGTTTAAAAGACAAATTCACAAAAGTGGAGATAGAGATGGAGTGAATTTAGTGGGAAATATGACATTTTTATCTCACTTTTATTTTGTCTAGATATCACCACTTTTGTGAATTCCCCCCTTTGAGGTGGAGATGCCAGAGAGCTTAAATCAGAAGGTCGCTGTAGTTATGTGGATTTTGATAACACTGAACCTTTTTTTTTTTTTTTTTTTTCCCCCCAAAGCTCCTCAAGTAACATGTGACTTGTGGAAAGAGAGTGGAGATGTGTCTGACAGTGGGAGCAGTACCACCAGTGGCCATTGGAGCGCTGGCAGTGGGGTCTCCACTCCCTCTCCTCCTCATACAGAAGCCAGCCCAAAGTACCCCAGCGAGGTCTTCAGCGCTTCCCACGTGGACGAGGGCTTTGAGACTGACCCCGATCCATTTCTGTTGGATGAACCAGCGCCACGGAAGAGAAAGGTATACGAGAGATCATTCTCTACGGCTGTTGTAAAAATAAAAACTTTCATCGTAAGACTGAAGATTTTCATTCATCCAGGTCATGCTTTATCTAGTATAAGTAATTCTAAAACAACTGGATTTACTGAGTAATCATTGAAGACGTTTCACTACTCATCCGAGCAGCTTCTTCAGTTCAACTGGTGGGGGAAATCCTCGGCATATAAACTCTTCCACTAATCCAATTTGTGATTGGACTAGTGGAAGAGTTTATATGCCAAGAACTTCCCACACCAGTCAGTTGTACTGAAGAAGCTGCTCGGATGAGTAGTGAAACGTCTTCAATGATTAAAACAGTGATTACTCGGCAAGTCAAGTTGTTTTGAAATTAATTGTACTAGATATTTTCATCATTAGCTTTTTGGAAAACTGTCGACTCTTGAAGGGAATGTTTACTTTAAGATCAACATGCAAAAATTAATACTTCATGACAGTTGTTGTAATTATATTGATTAAATTGATGTAACCCGCAGAAGGAAAGGGCAGACACCGCTGGACACCCCTCTCCCTTCCTGATTAATATGCATGGCTTTGATTGGATAAATGCAAATGCTCAAAAGCAGCCCAGGCCTGTGGGTCACATCACTGGGCAGCGACTGTTGGAAGTGCTTTGGGTGGTACCGTGGATAGGGAGGAGCCTGGATACCTGGCAATGGGGTAGCATAACGAGGCCCTATTTATCATGCTGCGTATAAAGTGGAGTGAAGCATTACCAGCGATGTTGCCCAGAGCAACCAATCAGCAATATGATTTCAACAGTTATAAAACAGAAGCAAAGGTCTGATTGGAGTAACATCACCGGTAATGTTTCACTCCGCTTTATACACAGCATGATAGATTTAAACCCCAATATGTAAATTACACAAAATGTTCATTATTGGACATTGGTCTAAAAAAAAAAAAATTAAATCCCCCTTTAAAAGTTCTTGTTATTTTAAATGGGCTACAAAAAAGATTAGAAGGCCCACACCCAATTTCAATGCAAGGTGCTAATCCAACAGGAGCTGCCCATTAAAGTCTACATTATGGGGCCGATTCACTAAGGGTCGAATATCGAGGGTTAATTAAAATCCTTCGACTTCGAATATCGAAGTCGAAGGATTTAGCGCAAATACTGCGATTGTACGATCGAAGGATTATTCCTTCGATCGAACGATTAAATCCTTCGAATCGAACGATTCGAAGGATTTTAATCCAACGATTGAAGGAATATCCTTCGATCAAAAAACTTAGGAAAGCCTATGGGGACCTTCCCCATAGGCTAACATTGACTTCGGTAGCTTTTAGCTGCCGAACTAGGCGGTCGAAGTTTTTTTTAAGGAGACAGTACTTAGACTATCGAATGGTCGAATAGTCAAACGATTTTTACTTCGAATCCTTTAATTCGAAGGTCGAAGTAGCCCATTCGATGGTCGAAGTAGCCCAAAAAAAATTAAGTTTTTTACCTTCGAATCCTTCACTCGAAGTTAGTGAATCGGCCCCTATGTGTACGCTCAAAGAAAAACTGGATAGCTCACTCTTCGTAAGAAAAAAACGTTTTATTTACCAAAAAAAAAACCAATTTGTCTAAACTGTTTTTCTTACGAAGAGTGTGCTATCCAGTTTTTCATTTTTGAGCGTTATTTTAAAGGGAGCTGCCACTGCCATAAAATACGATCTGTGTAATGTATAATATAATGTTTTTGAATGATTTTCTCCATTAATGTCACACTGATGTTTTCTCTTCCAGCAATTTACATGTGGCTCTGAGACCAGTCCCAGGAGCCTTGTCATTTGTTTTAATGCAAACCGATTCCATTAAATCAAATCACAAACTGCCAGTTCAGGTTCAAAAAATGCCACATGTGCCTTGAGCCTAAAAAATGAATGGCAGTACTTTGTGGCCCTTTGTCCAGAGTTACACACAGTGTTTTGTCTGTTCCAGAACTCTGTTAAAGTCATGTACAAGTGCCTGTGGCCAAACTGTGGGAAACTGCTTCGATCCATTGTCGGAATTAAACGCCACGTGAAGACACAACACCTTGGGTAAGGACTCCAATGCTGCTGTAAATAGTTACTATTTATCTACAGTGGGGTTTTTTTAGGGGTAGTTCACATTAAAAAGGGGTTGTTCACCTTTGACTTATATTTGGTATGATGTAGAGAATGATATTCTGAGACAATTTGCAATTGGTTTTCATTTTGATCTGGTTTCTAAGGTCCAAATAACCCTAGCAACCAGGTGCTTATTTACTGGAATATAAATAGGTGAGGCCTGTGTAGAAAGATGAGTAATAAAAAGTAGCAATAACAATAAATGTGTAGCCTTACAGAGCATTTGTTTTTTAGATGGGTCAGGGGTCAAGAGTCAGAAGAAAATGGAAAATAATTTAGGAACGCACCGAATCCAGGATTCGGTTCGGGATTCGGCCAGGATTTGACCTTTTACAGCTGGATTGGGATTCAGGTGAATCCTTCTGCCCCGGCTGAATCAACTCCTAATTTGCATATGCAAATTAGGCACAGGGAGGGAAATTGCGTGACTTTTTGTCACAAAACAAGGAAGTAAAAATGGTTTCCCCTTCCTACCCCTAATTTGCATATTCAAATTAGGATTGGGTTAGTTTTTGGCTGAATCTTTCATGAAGGATTTGGGACATCAGCCGAATCCAAAATAGTGGATTTGGTGCATCCATAAAATAATTTAAAAAAAAACTATTACAAAAAAATGAACGAAGACCAGTTGAAAATTTGCTTAGAACTGACCATTCTATAACTAAAACTTTACTCAAAGAGCCCCTTTAAAAGTAACTTATCATCATAGTATGATGTAGACCGTTGTATTCTAAGAAAATTTGCAACTGGTCTTTATTTTCAATTTTTTGGACTTGGATGATGAATAGCAGAGTGTCTAAAGAGAAATATGAATTGCATGAATAACAATTCAAATTGAAGCCCCAGACGAGTCACAGACAGAAGTGTAAACATAATCCTAAGAAAGTCAAAAATAAAAAAGGACCAAGTGCAAAGTGGCTTGGTTAGGATCCATCTATGACATGCGTTAAGGTTATTTAAAGGTGAACGCCCCCTTTACAAAAAATACAACACAACTAATGGTTATTTGTTCTTTTCTTTATCCCTACACTGTGTATAATGCTCTGGAATGTCACACAAATACAGCAGGCGAGTAAAAGCCAGAGACGGCCCAGTGGGCTAACTGAAACATCTGTCTTACTGGACTACGTATTAATAAACCTTCATTAGTTGTGCATTATTTTACGGGTTATTTGTAATTGCTGCTGAAATCAGGATTTGTCCCTTTCGGTTTTCTGCACTGCTGGTTCTGAAACAGTACGGCAAGGATGCCAACTGGAGTCTGTGTTGGAGGAAAGGTGGCTTCTACTTAAGGTGGAACCAGCAGTGCAGAAAAGGACCATCCAGTTTACCTTTACTAAATTAAAAGCTGAAAAGCCATTGGACATTTTCAATGAATGTGCATATTTGTTATACAAAAAAATATTTCTTGTGCACATGAACGTTTTAACTAGGACTTTACTGATAGTCTAGAGCAGGAGTCCCCAACCTTTTTTAACCCTGAACCACATTCAAATGTAAAAAGAATTGGAGAGCAACACAAGCACGAAAAAAGTTCCCAGAGGTCCCAAATAAGGTCTGTGATTGGCTATTGGTAGCCCCTATGTGGACTGTCTGACTACAGGAGACTCTGTTTGGCAGTATATCTGTTTTTTTTTTATTTTTTTTTTAATAGAAACAGAACTTGCCTGGAATTAAAAAATAATCACCTGCTTTGAGGCCACTGGGAGCAACATCCAAGGGGTTGGGGAGCAACATCTTACGCTCAAGCCACTGATCTCTTGTCTAGACAGTCAGTACTTCTAATTGACATTCCCAGAAATCCCCTAGTTTATCACTTGTCCTACTGAGTTAGGGTTTTAATGGGGTGGTTCACCTTTAAGTTAACCTATAGAATGGCTAATTCTAAGCAACTTTTCAAGTGGCCTTTATTTTTTTTTTATTTTTTTTATAGTTTAATTATTTGCCTTCTTCTGACTCTTTCCAGCTTTCAAATGGGATTTACTGACCCATTTAAAAACAAATGCTCTGTAAGGCTACAGATATATTGTAATTGCTACTTTTTATTAATCATCTTTCTATTGAGACCTCTCCTATTCATATTCCAGTCTCTCTTATTCAAATAAATGCATGGTGAGCTGCTGAATAAAAAGCTAAATAACTCCAAAAAAAGTAACTATTTATTAAAACCAATTGCAAATTGTCTCAGAATATCAATCGCTACGTCATACTAAAAATTTAATGGTGAACAGCCCCTTTAATGGGCTGGCTGCTGCACTGCCATCTCCAGGTCCCCCCTAGGCCGCTGCCAGTCCCCCCCATCCCCTCCCTTTCATTAGTTCAAATTTTCATCATCAGGACCCCAGCAATGGGTATTGGTGTATGGAAACTATTGTATCTCCTGCACATCCCCAGTGTTTCTGAACCAATGTGGGTGTGGTTGGGTGGCATTCTGCCCCCTAAAATTCTGCCACCCTAGGCCCGGGCCTTGCTGGCCTCTCTTCACAAATCCAGACCTGGCCATCTCTAATGCTCTATGTTTTAACCAACAGCGATGGCTTGGATTCTGACCAGCGCAAGAGAGAGGAGGATTTCTACTACACTGAGGTCCAAATGAAGGAGGATTCTGAAGCTGAGCCCACACCAAAAAGTCCAATCACTGCCACTGCTCCCCTCCTGATTCAGCCAGTGCCAGCCAAACCTGAGACCCATGCTTTGGAGGTGCCATCCATAGAATCTCCATTGTCCAGTGCCCTCAGCCAGTCTGCTCCAGGCTCCTTTTGGCACATCCAAGCTGATCATGCTTACCAGGTGGCGTTTCCAGTTTATTAATCCATGTTGGGTGTTGATCAATGTCCTCCAGGGTTATGGCATAAAGTGTATATTAATTTACTGTACCCGCTCAGAGGTTCAGCAGTCCCAGAACTTCAGGATTGTCTCTGGGCTTCACAAAGAAGAAAGGGATGTTTTATGACTGATGCTATAGGCTGATTATTCGTGAATTCTGATGCGCTGGTTTCTATGCTGTCATAGGATCCTGTCCATTGTACTACACATGCTCAGTTGGTTTCTTTTTAAGGGGAAGTAAAATCTAAAATAGAATAAGGCTAGAAATGCTGTATTTTGTATACTAAACATAAACATGAACTTACTGCACCACAAGTCTAATCAAACAAATGATTTATGCTTTCAAAGTTGGCCACAGGGGGTCACTATCTTCTAACTTTGTTATACATCTTTCAAGACCAAGACTGTGCACATGCTCAGTGTGGTCTGGGCTGCTTAGGGATCATCATAAATGATCAAAACGGCACAAGTCAAATAATATCTGCCAGAAGCCGATACAACAAGACTTATTAATAATGAGAATATACAGACTGCACTGGGTCCTGTGTTGTCATCTAATTTGGATTTTATAGTGTTTGTATTGTTTGATACAAACTTTCTCCAACTCTGCAGAACCAGTGGCTGCAGCACAATAATCCTCCAAATAGAATCCCAGTTTATCTGTTTAAATCTGGCTCCATGATCTTTGTCCCTGCAGCTGGAGTTGGATACAGTAAAGGGGATGCAAAGGCAAAAATAAAATCCAATACAAATTTCTACACAGTCGCCGACTGCTCTACAGGGAAACAAACAAAGCTGCTTGAGTTCTGCATGGCTGGGAAGTAAGGCGGGGGGCTCCCCCTGCTGTTCATAAGTATGATTGTTTCCCTGCAGAGCAGTTAGGGACCGTCTGACAATTCCTATCCACAGCAGTAAATGAAGGGAGAATTTCACTGCATACAGTCAGGTTTCTTATAAATACGGTACTCCATTTTTTAATTAAAGTATATTGGAGATAGGTTTCTTTTTCATTAAAGAAAGTAAAATTGGATTTTATTTTTTTGCCTTTACATGCCCTTTAAAGAGCAGTTGAAGATAAGGCAGACAAAAACTTGTGAGGTTAATGGCCTTTAAAACAAATTTTTAGTTAATCTGATGATGTTTTTTTCTCCCCTTAGGCACTGCCTTCCATCCAGATTCCAGTTTCCCCTCATATCTTCACCAGTATAAGTTGGGCAGCTGCTCAGTCTACAATCCCGACACTTTCTCCGGTGGGTCCCATTAAAATACAATATCAGTGCCAAGGCACGTCTATTGTAAAGCGATTATTTTTTCATTTGATGTTGTTTGGATGGTTACGTTTCTCTGTTTAACATTGTTATTTAGTGGATAAGAAAACAAAAACTATGATTTTATTATACAATGTTCAGTTTGAAATTCTGCTCTAAAATATATTCCATTAAAATTCAAGGTATGTGAATCCAGAAGTCTAATTATGTGTTATACTTAGTTACATAGTTAAATTGGGTTGAAAAAAGACAAAGTCCATCAAGTCCAACCCCTCCAAATGAAAACCCAGCATCCATACACACACCCCTCCCTACTTTTAATTAAATTCAATATACCCATATCTATACTAACTATAGAGTTTAGTATCACAATAGCCTTTGATATTATGTCTGTCCAAGAAATCATCCAAGTCCCTCTTATAGTCATTAACTGAATCATCACCCGGCAGTGCATTCCCCAACCTCACTGTCCTCACTGTGATGAACCCCCTACTCTGTTCCTTTAAATGAAACTTCTTTTCCTCTAGTCTGAAGGGGAGGCCTCTGGTACGTGATTCTCTTTATGGGTAAAAAGGTCCCCTGCTATTTGTCTATAATGTCCTCTAATGTACTTGCAAAGTCTAATCATGTCCCCTCGCAAGCGCCTTTTTTCCAGAGAAAACAACCCCAACCTTGTCAGTCTCCCCTCATAATTTAACTCTTCCCTCCCTCTAACCAGTTTAGTTGCACTTAGTCTCTGCACTCTCTCCAGCTCATTTATATCCCTCTTAAGGACTGGAGTCCAAAACTGCCCCTATACTCCAGATGAGGCCTCACCAGGGACCTATAAAGAGACACAATTATGTTTTCATCCCTTGAGTTAATGCCCTTTTTAATGCAAGACAGAACTTTATTTGCTTTAGTAGCCACAGAATGACACTGCCCAGAATTAGACAACTTGTTATCTACAAAGACCCCAAGATCCTTCTCATTTAAGGAAACTCCCAACACACTGCCATTTAGTGTATAACTTGCATTTATATTATTTAAAAAAAAATAAATAAATAAATATATATTTATATTATTTTTGCCAAAGTGCATAACCTGCATTTATCAACATTGAACCTCATTTTCCAGTTTGCTGCCCAGTTTTCCAGTTTAGACAAATCACTGTCCTGCATGGAACCTATAGTTCTGCACAATTTAGTCTCATCTGCAAAAATAGAAACAGTACTTTCAATGGCCACCTCCAGGTCATTAATAAACAAGTTGAAAAGGTTGTTCTGTGACCATATAAAGGCACAAGGCTGCAGGCTGAGTTATACAGGGAACTCTGAGTATCACTCATGTATTATAAGGGAAAATGTACCCCCTACTGTAAATGATAAGGATATTAGAAGTCACTGAGGGGTTGTTCTGTGACCATATAAAGACACAAGGCTGCAGGCTGAGTTATACAGGGAACTCTGAGTATCACTCATGTATTATAAGGAATAATGTACCCCCTACTGTAAATGATAAGGATATTAGAAGTCACTGAGGGGTTGTTCTGTGACCATATAAAGACACAAGGCTGCAGGCTGAGTTATACAGGGAACTCTGAGTATCACTCATGTATTATAAGAGATAATGTACCCCCTACTGTAAATGATAAGGATATTAGAAGTCACTGAGGGGTTATTCTGTGACCATATAAAGGCACAAGGCTGCAGGCTGAGTTATACAGGGAACTCTGAGTATCACTCGTGTATTATAAGGGATAATGTACCCCCTACTGTAAATGATAAGGATATTAGAAGTCACTGAGGGGTTGTTCTGTGACCATATAAAGACACAAGGCTGCAGGCTGAGTTATACAGGGAACTCTGAGTATCACTCATGTATTATAAGGAATAATGTACCCCCTACTGTAAATGATAAGGATATTAGAAGTCACTGAGGGGTTATTCTGTGACCATATAAAGGCACAAGGCTGCAGGCTGAGTTATACAGGGAACTCTGAGTATCACTCGTGTATTATAAGGGATAATGTACCCCCTACTGTAAATGATAAGGATATTAGAAGTCACTGAGGGGTTGTTCTGTGACCATATAAAGACACAAGGCTGCAGGCTGAGTTATACAGGGAACTCTGAGTATCACTCATGTATTATAAGGAATAATGTACCCCCTACTGTAAATGATAAGGATATTAGAAGTCACTGAGGGGTTGTTCTGTGACCATATAAAGGCACAAGGCTGCAGGCTGAGTTATACAGGGAACTCTGCACTATGTTAAAAAACCAAGAGCGATGTTTTGTATTTGACAAGGGAAACTACAACTTTAAGCTACAACTTGTAGGGCTAAGATTAGGGGCAACTGTTCCCCTTCTTTGGCTTTTTTTTTTTTTAATTTTCAGTTCTGCAATAGAGTTGCTCAGAAATGTTTAGCGCTGCTTAGACAGAAGCAAACGGATGCATCCAAAGGACCAGATAGAAGAGATGTTTCCATCCAATAGTAAGACCTCGACAAGCCCATGGATGGAAACGTCTCTTCTATCTCTAAAGATCTTATATACCATAACTCTCCCATGATGGATTTAACAATGCTCTCAGGAGTCGCATCCGAACCAAAAGTATAACGACATCGCCCGTGCCATAAATGGTACTTTATATACTGTGATCACCAGGTACAGCGTCTCGTGGTCGTGGCTGCGCGGTCTGGCTGACACTCCATAGGCCAGTTCAGCATAACCCAGGGTGTGCAGGAGCGGAGTGACTTCCATTCGTAGGAACCCAGCTGCTGCTGCTAGCGGCTTATGTCTAAAGGATTGGTTGTAAGTGAATGCATGTCTCTTTAAGACACAGTTCAGTGTAAAAATAAAAACTAGGTAAATAGATAGTGAAATGTAATGTATAAAGGCTGGAGTGACTGGATGTGTAACATAATAGCCAGAACACTACTTCCTGCTTTTCAGCTCTCTAACTCTGAGTTAGTCAGTGACTATAAGGGGGGCCACATGGGACATAACTGTTCAGTGAGTTTGTAATTGATCCTCCGCATTCAGCTCAAAAGCAACAGTTGTGATTACATTTTTGCCTAACTATATTAGAAACATTTTTTATTTTGCACAGCCTATTTATTTACCCAGTTTTTATACTGAACTGTTCCTTTAACGAAGGCACCGCACTCTGTTCTTGCAAACCTGCCTTTTAATTCTGGATGTGAAAACGTGGGGTAAGGGACTTGCAGCCAAAACCAGTAAGCAGAGTCCAAGTAATTAATGCAATTAATGCAATTAATGCAATAATGAAGACGACGGGGGTTATTTATCAAAACCTGAATTTTTCTAATGTTTTCGATAAAAAAAAAAAAAGTGACAAAACTAGAATCCACGGTTTGCCCTCATTTATAAAAAGAAAAATCGGTTCAGGAAAAACTGCAACTTATTTGGATTGTCGCATGAAAAATCCAAATTTTTTACCCCAGAAAAGTCAAATTTTCGTGAAATCGGCGGAAAGCCTGAAATGTTGAGATTATCGTAGAAAACCCAGCACAGACAATAATATGTTCAAATAGAACCTCTGCCATTGACTTCTGCAGGACCTTGACAGGTTCAAGATGGAGTATTTTCGGATTCTGACTTTTTCGCAGCCTCGTGGGTCTAATAATCCCGAAAAATTTTAGTTTTTTTTCCCCCCCCCACTAAAACTGAGTTTTTAGCATTTAGCCTTTAATAAATAACCCCGTTAGACTTAATTATCCATTTTATAACAGACTAAAAGTTAAAAGGTGAGCCAGCCCTTTAAATACCCCTGACTGAGCCGGCTTTTGCAATATTTATATAACTAGGGAACAGATTTAGGCATATATGACCCTAGGGCTAAGGGTTTATCATTCACATCACCCCAGCTGCTATTCTTTTGGCCACATGGCCGCTCCAGAAACCAAAGTACTTTTGCGTATCCGTGCTATTAGAAAGTTGGGAAAAAAAATATTTGCCTTTTAATAATCATGAATTTGTTTTATTTTAGATACGAAGTCGGTCACTCAGCTTCGGGGAACAGCAACAGCAGACGCCGTCGATAAAGTCCCACCTCATTGTGGCGTCTCCTCCTCGGGCAAGCAACGGCAACCGGTAAGGATTTCTTGTGTTCCTGTAACGGTTAGGTTACCCTTCATAAGAAAAGCCATGTAACTAAACATTTTTATTTATTGATAAGAATGGGGGAAGCCATGCTGTTTGCTTTATCCAGGTAAATGATCTGTGCGACTCCAATCAGACTGTAATATACATTTATTCTATGGGAAAAAAAAAGTTTTTCATATTAATTGGTCAGTAAAATGTTTCTTGAGCAGGCTGAATGGATAATTTTATTCTGTTTACACCCTTTGAAAGGGTTGTTCACCTTTAAATTAACTGTTAGTATGATGTAGAGAGTGATATTCTGAGATAAATTGTAATTGGTTTTTCATTTTTATTATTTGTGGTTTTTGTGTTCTTTGGATTTTTATTCAGCAGCTCTCCAGTTTGCTGTTTCAGCCATTTGGTTGCTAGGGTCCAAATTACCCTAGCAACCATACACTGATTTGAATAAGAAACTGGAATATGAATTGGAGAGGCCTGAATAGAAAGTTGAGTAATGAAAAGTAGCAATAATAATACATTTGTAGCCTTAGGCCATAGATGCACAGATAATATTGTACGAAACACATTTTCGTACAATGTTCGGTTCGTGTATGGTGGGGAAAGAGCCAACCGACTTGGATATTGGATGGCTCATCGATCAGGCTGGAAGGAAATTTTGATTGGGTGCCTTTGAAGACACCCAAACACCGACGATTGTTCATACTGAATCGTCAGATACAGGTAGAATTCTATTGTTTCTATTAGGGATGCACAGGATCCAGTATTAGGATTCGGATTTGGTTCGGTATTCGGCCGAAATCTTTCGCGAACGATTAGGGGGGGGATCGGCTGAATCCAAAATAGTGGATTCAGTGCATCCCTAGTTTCTACCAGTATATCTGACGATTGAGCTCTACACTAGTGATGTGCGGGTAATAAAACAGTAGCTTGTACTTGATCCCAACTAAGATATAATTAATCCTTATTGGAGGCAAAACCAGCCTTTTGGGTTTATATGATTTTCCAGTAGACTTAAAGGGGACCCGTCGCCCCAAAAAATTATTCAAAATCCTATTTTATCACATTAGTCAAGCAAAATGAACTTTAGTTACACTGTATAAATTATTTGAATCTTGTTTCCTTCAGTCTGGGAATTCATAATTATAACAAGCAGGCAGCAGCCATTTTGTGGACACTGTTATTAAGACAAGTCTTGTATCATCTCAGAATCTTGTTTGTGCACCAGAATGGGGGACCTGATGTCCATCCCCATGTCCTGGTTACACAATTAAATGGTAAAGAGAACGGGGGAATGTGGGGAGAGCAGTGACATGTAGGAAGTGCTGAATGGAAAGTGAAAGTAATTGTTTGCCCCGCCTATAGAGGAGGGGCAGGCAATATTTGATTGACAGCTGAGATGTTTAAATGAGTTAATAAGAAAAAAGAATTTGGATTTCATGTTTAATTTGAAAAGGACTTTTATTATACAGATTTTTGTGTCTGGGTGACAGGTCCACTTTAAGGTATGAAGATCCAAATTACAGAAAGTTATCCAGAACCCCCAGGGCCTGAGCATTCTGTATAACAGATCCTGTACTTCCTTACTTTAACAAAATATACAAAGAAGCCTAACTGATCTGACTCCCTCCCCGCAGGAAAATCCGCGGTGAAGCCAAGAAGTGCCGCAAAGTTTACGGCATTGAGCATCGAGATCAGTGGTGCACGGCTTGCCGGTGGAAAAAGGCCTGTCAGCGGTTCCTGGACTGAGCGTGTAGACGCGCCGCTCTGCTGAGGTGGACAGACTTCCGCTTCCATCCCTGAAGCGACTCGGGAGTTTTCGTTCTTGGAAAGGGGCGGTGACTAAAGACTCTGTAAATTCCAAATCCTGTAAAGATGTAAATTCCAAGACGTATACAACGTGTATGTTAGCCAGATTACTTTTTAAAAGATCTTTTATTTTACGTTTTGTTTTTGGTCTTAGACTGTAGGGGTTTTTTTTTCTTTTGTTTTTAATCTTTGCTACGTGGAAGTGCAGGGACCAAAGTGTTTTAACCTCTTTTTTTTTCTTCCCAAACCCGTCGTGCTATAGTTTGATGATAAGGTTTTAACAATAGTTACTCGTCCTTGTATAATAGTGTCTTGTCCTGCTCCCTCCTCTCCATCCACCTGTGAAAGTTCTACGATATATATATTTTTTTTCTCTTTGTCTACATACATTTTAAAGTCCTGTAAATACAGTAAAGATACATTTTGTAGCCCCCCTCCCCTCGGTTGTGGAGGGCACCCGTCAGCTTTTGTTTGATCATTAAGTAGGTTCTCTTGGAACTTGCAAGAAGAAATAAGATTATCTTGTTTTCCAGCAGGGGTCGAGCATTGGGTTTTGGAGACAATGGGGCGTATTTATCAAGAGGTGAAATATATAGTGAATAAAGTACCCCCTATTGTAAAATATAAGGATATTATTAGTTACCCGGGGGTTCCATGACCCTATAAAATGACGAGGCTGAGTGTTTTTATACAGGTCATGGAACGCCAAGGTTACTTCTAATATCCTCATATTTTGCAACTGGGGGTACTTTTATTTATTATAATACACAAGTTTTAGAGAGTCATGTGAGAGAAATGACATCACTACTCACTGTTTATAACTGATGACATCACTAGTCACCGTTTATAAGGATATACTTTACAAGATATTCATGGCTTTTGTGTATTATAGTTTGATCTATCGCTCTCTCTCTCTCTTTTTCTCTCAATCTCGAATTGTAGGGGATTTTAAGAGACATATATGATGGGTTGCCCTTTGATAAATATGCCCCTAAGGGCAGAGACACGCGCTCCGATTCTGGGAGATTGTCACCCGGCGATAAATCGCCTCTTCTTCCGGGCGACAAATCTCCCCGAACTGCTTCCCGCCGGCTAGAATCTAAATCGCTTTGTATTCCACAGTTGCCCAACATTTCCTCATGAAGCAATTTCATGCGACTTAGGCAAACGAAGCGCAATGAATGCCAATGACAAATATCTTCCTCGGGGGCGACTACATCTCCCCGAACTGCCTCCCGCCGGCTAGAATGTAAATCGCCGATGGGAGGCAGTTTGGGGAGATTAGTCGCTCCAAAGAAGAGGAGATTTGACTCTGGGCAACTAATCTCCTGGAATCTGATTGTGTGTCTCTGCCCTAAAACTTCTACACAAGGGAACAGAGTAATGAGATTTACCTTTTGATAAATAGTCTCCACTGAGACAGATGTATAACAACATTGTGGCAAATTTTATTCTGATACTACAGTTTGCTTTTATTGATAATGTGATGAGAAAGTTATAATCAAATGTTTCCTTGTTACACATTATTTTATAAGTCTTTACTTATCTTTTACTATCAGTTGAGTGCTAAAAAAAAAAAAGGGGGTAACTTTCCCATCAAGCAGTGACCGTCTGCTCATACCCCTGTGTGGGTGGGTAAGTCACATTAATGGTGCTTTGTTGCAGACATTGTCCATCAATTGTGTTGTACGGTGACAGCTAGTGTGTTGCCCAAACGCCAGTTTATTGTAGTTTGTGTTACTTCCGTATGATCTATGGCTTGATAAACATCGGCTCACAATTAGATAAGACTTTCATCCAGAGCTTTACACGAGTCTCTTATAGTGAATTTAACTGAAGATTTCACGGTGCCTGTAGGAGGCTGTCGGGCGACATAAAGTTCCCGTATATAAACTAAATAAAGTACTAATGGGAATTTAAATCCCCTTGCTGCAGGTGCACAACCATAACTAAAGGCTTTCTACACCTAGGGACTGATTTATTATTTATTGATATCTGTGTGATGCATCTGGGAGTCATGATGTGGATAGGATATGGGGGTGATGCATCTGGGAGTCATGATTTGAATAGGATATGGGGGTGATGCATCTGGGAGTCATGGTGTGGATAGGACACGGGGGTGATGCATCTGGGAGTCATGATTTGAAAGAATATGGGGGTGATGCATCTGGGAGTTATGATGTGGATAGGACACGGGGGTGATGCATCTGGGAGTCATGATTTGAATAGGATATGGGGGTGATGCATCTGGGAGTCATGATGTGGATAGGACACGGGGGTGATGCATCTGGGGAGTCATGATTTGAAAGAATATGGGGGTGATGCATCTGGGAGTTATGATGTGGATAGGACACGGGGGTGATGCATCTGGGAGTCATGATTTGAATAGGATATGGGGGTGATGCGTCTGGGAGTCATGATGTGGATAGGTGTTCGTACACATGGGTGCAGCTGTGCATTTCTTTATACGGATACCCATGGCAAATGAGTGTGTTCGACTGCTCTCAGATAATGCGCCATGTTGTTAACACTTTCCTGTCTGTACGAAAATTATTAAATTACTGCAGTCTGTTTAGGGTTCTTCTACTCCCCTAATCTCCCCGCCACAATTTTAGTAATGGGCAGTTACCCAAGTCATGCTGGATACACATTCATTTATATATCTTTGTAGCACTTATAAATCCTCATGTTGTAGCTCGCTCATTGCAGAAAACATACCCCGTTGTGAAAGCAGAGTTTATTAACTCTGTTTTGTGCATGGAACGTCCCCTTCTGCTTATTCGTATTTGTGCATTAATGGTGCTGCCTCGGCTAAGGCATTGCAGTTTTAGGCATATCTGCTCGTAGCCACTGGCAATGATAATCTGCTACATTGAAGAACCAGTTAAGGCAACATGGCAGCTTCCACTCAACCTGTAAATGAATGTTCTGTGTTCACAATAAGCTTCACTCACTTTTAGCCTATGTACCATGAATCATAAATGACGTATAAATCGCCAATAGTTTAAATGTAAATAAATAAGAATCCTAACAGATAAGAGACAGAATTTGTTTGGAAAATTCTAAAGGTGCTTCATTGATGGGCAGTGGCTTCTCATCACAAGTGTAATCTGTATATTCTATCTAGATATTTTATCTGAAGCTGCTTTAGGAAAAATCCTATCCCTTCCTTTACTTACTATATAGCACTTACCTGTCTGTAAGAATTAAGACCGTTTTTTTCAGTTAAAAGTCGACTGTCGTTATTGTTAAATTTCCCAATATTTGCTTTCTGAATTTGCTTGGGATTTACAGTTCTAACTCAGCATTTTAGCTCTGAGAATGATATTGGAACAGCATTTTGGTTATGGAGGGTGCTTTAAATTGCATCATACAATGCGGGGCTGCACCTTAGAATTAGAAAGGAAAAAAAAAATATGTGCGGCGAAAGATTATGACGCAGAATGCGCTGGTTTCTTTATCTGAATTGGTTAATAATTGGGATGCACCGAATCCACTAATCGGGATTTGGACGAACCGAATCCTAACGCTGGCCATACAGGGGCTGATAAAAGCTGCCGACAGACCGAGACGGGGCCCTCCGGCGGGATCGATATGTGGCCGAAAGTCGGGGCAGATGTCGATCAGGCAGGGTTAAAAATCCCGTCTGATTGCGTCCGGATCTGTTTGTTGGTGCAGTCCCGCGATCCAACTGCCCGTTTTGCCTACATCATGATCCAATCGTTGGGCCCTAGTGGCCCTAAATGGGGGCATATCGGGGAGAGATCTGCTCGTTCGGTGATATTGCCAAAGATCGCTACGTGTATCGCCACCTTAATTTGCATATTCAGATTAGGAATGGGAAGGGAAAAAGTGGGAAAAAAAACCCATTTTTTTTACTTCCTTTCTGATAAAAATCATGAGATTTCCCTTCCTGTGTTATTGTTACACTGAAAAAGGAAAGCGTTTTTAAAAATTTGGATAAAATGGAGTCTGTAGGATAAGGCCTTAAAAAAAAAAAAAAAAAAAAAAAAAAAAAAGTCGAGATTTCTCTTCCTGACCCTTATTTGCATATGCAAACAAAGGTTTGGTTCGGACAGGCATGATGATTCGGCTGAATCCAAATCCTGCTGAAAAAGGCCAAATCCTGGCCGAATCCAAATCCTGGATTTGGTGCATCCCTAGTATATACACAGTATGTTGGGGGGGGGGCCCCTATGCTCAGGAAAGTGTCAGCAGCCCAGTTCATGTGCTGGGAATCTGCAGAGAAGAAGATGGGGAGCTACTGGGGTATTTTTGGAGGCTGGTTCAGAAGCCACAAAACATAGGTACAGGTATGGGATCCGTTATGTGGAAACCAGTTATCCAGAAAGTTCCGAATTATGGAAAGGCCGTCTCCCACAGACTCCATTTCATCCAAATAATCCAAATTTTTCAAAACTAATTCCTTTTTCTGTGTAACAATAAAACAGTCGCTTGTACTTGATCCCAACTAAGATATAATTAATCCTTATTGGAAGCAAAACCAGCCTATTGGGTTTATTTAATATTTACATGATTTTCTAGTAGACTTAAGATATGGAGATCTAAATTATGGAAAGATCTGTTATCTGGAAAACCCCAGGTCCTGAGCATTCTGGATAACAGGTCCCATACCTGTATAGCCTTTGAAATTCTGTGTTTGGGTTTAGTTTTCCTTTAAGCTCAGAGAATCCTGCCCAACAAATTCAAGTGCACCCCCCAATGCATTTTCTCTTCCAATCACAAGAGACCCTTAAATGTTTGCACTTTGCTCCGTTTCTGGTTTGTACTGGAAAAATGACCTAAAATGAGACGTGTGTGTAATAAATATAGATTTTTGTTTGCGTTTGACGGCCGCCATGTTTTTAACTTGCTGCTGAATTAGACAGAATTGTAATCTATTGTTTTCCTTCCTACCCTGGAGTTCGTTTTCTGTATAAATCTTTTTCTTTTCGTGAAACCACTTATGCAGGATATTATTGGAGTTCTACTACGACTCTCCCTGCGAGTTTTATTAGAAGCTTTAAATTTTGCACATTTTTTTTGTTCCTTTTTTCTTTTGCTCCAAAGCAGTTGCACAATGTTTTTAGACTTTTTTTTCTTTTTGGTAGAATTTCGAATACAAGTGAAAACTAAAAATCCCTACCCTGATTATCGGTACAGTTAGGGCAAGGCCAGACATGGCGTTTTTACGTTGCGTTTTTCAGCACGGAGGTTTCCTTTCCCAACATGCACTTCTCATTGTTCCCCATAATTCCGCTGGCTGGAAATAGAAAAGCTATTTAGAAATAGAAAAACGATTTACATGCAAAATGGAGCAGGAAACCGGCTGTAAAAACGGCTATGCGTCATTTATCTCGCAATGGACGCCATATTTAAAATACGCTGCGTGTTTACGTAAAGTGTAGTTTCAAAAGTGCAGATCCCACAGAGTCGATTGATTTGGTAGTTTCTTGACATATTGTGTCTGGCCTTGCCCTTATACTGCACGCAGCCTGCTGTAAACATCTTCATTAAAGGAGAAACAAACTCAAAAGTTAAAAAAAAAAACCTCTACCCCCTTCTCTACATAGACCCCCCTCCCTGCTACCCCGGGCAATTGCCCCTAACTTTTTACTTACCCCTCGGTCAGGGCTGGCAGGTCTAATTTTCAAAATCAGCCCAAAACTAGCCAAGAGGCACTTCCAAAGTAGCCCAAAAATAGCACAATATGTGCACTGAAAAAGTAAAAAAATTTAATTAAAATTACCGATTTGGCCGCCACCAGGGGGGGAATTACAGAGGGGGGCCCAGGAGGTATAGGGGCCCCATAAGGCCTAATTCATATACTATTTCAATAAATATTGATAAAACGTCTCAACCTCTCGACATTTTGGTGGCCGGCAGATTTTTGCCCCAGAATTGTCTGAAATTGAGGAAAGTCACGGGAGACTGGTGCACAGAGCCCAAAATCTGGTATCTCCCGACTTCTACACAAGTCAGTCCATTGCATGCTGGGTATTGTAGTCTTACATTAAACTTGGCAAATTGTTAAACAAAAACATTACCCAACATGCATTGGGAGACGCAGGATTGGTACATTAGGGCAAGAAAAAAACTTTGGCTTGTTTCCAAACTCTAAACCAGCTAAAGGCCCAAAAAGTAGCCCAAATCCGTACCTTGGCTAGTTTGTACTAAACCCGCCTGGGCTTTAATTAGTAGCCCAATTTGGCTGGAAAACCGCCAACCTGGCAACCCTGCCCTCGGTGCAGATTCAGGCATCTGAGTTCATGGGCGCCATCTTCAGCCGCTTTGATAATCTTCGGAATGAGACCAGCGCTTCAGCAGTTTTCACGAGTTTTGGAGCATGCGCAGTTGTTGCGAAACAGAAAATTGCTCCAACTGCACATGCGCCAGTCTCATTCCAACAATTACCGAAGCAGCTGAAGATGGCGCCCCTTAACTCCGCTGGATAGAATCTGCACGGAGGGGTAAGTAAATACTTAGGGGCATTTGCTGGGGTAACACTTACGCTGGGGGGAGGAGGCAGAAGGGTCTATGGGGGGGTGGGGTTTTAACTTAAGTTGTTACAAGTTCAAAATGGCAGCCTATCCGCTCCAGACAATTAAAAGGAATGGGACCACATTGTATTCTTTTAACTTATATTTTCAAAATAAAATAAAAAAATTCTCGGCTTGCTGATGTCACACTAAGATTTTCTTCTTTCTTAAAAATGTTGTATTTACATTTTTGAACAACTAAACTGTAATTTACAAAAATTTACATTCGATGTTTAGAGACATAAATCTGATGGATACACCTAGGGGCAGATTCACTAATTTCGAGTGAAGGATTCGAATGAAAAAAATTCGAATTTCGAAGTATTTTTTGGGTACTTCGACCATCGAATTGGTTAAATTCGTTCGAATTCGAACGAAATCGAACGTTTCGAACGAAAAATCGTTCGACTATTCGACCATTCGATAGTCGAAGTACTTTTCCCTTTAATAAAAACTTCGACCCCCTACTTCGGCAGATAAAACCTACCGAAGTCAATGTTAGCCTATGGGGAAGGTCCCCATAGGCTTGCTAAACTTTTTTGATCGAAGGATTTTCCTTCGATCGTTGGATTAAAATCCTTCGAATCGCTCGAAAAATCGTTCGATCGAACGAACGTTTAGCGCTAAATCCTTCGACTTCGATATTCGAAGTCGAAGGATTTCAATTCGAGGGTCGAATTTCGAAGTATTTTTTACTTCGAAATTCGACCCTTAGTGAATCTGCCCCCTAGTATCCC
Organism: Xenopus laevis; assembly: GCF_017654675.1. Taxonomy (NCBI): domain Eukaryota; kingdom Metazoa; phylum Chordata; class Amphibia; order Anura; family Pipidae; genus Xenopus; species Xenopus laevis. Next base: position 164,191,133 of record NC_054379.1, on the reverse strand, counting down.
ATGGAATCAAATCCAAGTGTTAAATTGCGTTGGACCCTGGCGCTGTTGTTGAATACGTCCCAAACTCGTGTGGATTAAGAGCTGGAGGTGCACATGGTAAATACGGTGTAACCTGTTCCTTTATGCAACTGCTTCCATCGTGTTATAAGGAATGAATTCTTTCATTTTCAACATTTCTGGAAGAAACCTGTCGCTACCAAATAAGAGCAGGAAAACAAGAATTTTTACTAAAAATTTTGCACATCTTCTCTTCTTTCACTCTAAATCTAAGAGCCTTTATGGGGGTCTACATGGCTCTCTACATTTACCCCCTTTCTTCTTCAACTGGCACGAGCCAAAAGTATAGGCTATAGGCAATGTCATCAGCATATTCATTCAGTTCATTAAGCATTTGTGGTTTTCTCTTGTGTGTTTATAGATATAATTGCAAAGTGTTGTTTTGTTTGCCTTTACTCCCTTCCTACCTGGAATCCGCATAGTTAAAGGGGTGGTTTACCTTCAATTTAACGTTTATTATGTTATAGAACAGCCTATTCTAAGCAACTTTTCAATTGGTTTTCATTATTTATTTTTTATAGTTCTTTAAGTATTTGCCTTTTGCACTCTTTCCAGCTTTCAAACAGGGGTCACTGACCCCATCTAAAAAACAAATGCTTTGTAAGGCTAGAAATGTATTATTGCTACTTTATATTCCTATTTTTCTATTCAGGTCTCTCCTATTCATATTCCAGTCTCTTATTCAAATCAATGCATGGTTGCTGGGGTAACTTGGACCCTAGCAACCAGATGGCTGAAATTGCAAACTGGAGAGCTGCTGAATAAAAAATGAAAATAACCCAAAAACCACACATAATAAAAAAAAAATGAAAACCAATTGCAAATTGTCTCCAAATATCACTCTCTACATCATATTAAGGGGCATATTTATCAAGGGTGGAAATTTTGAGTTTATAGCAGTTTCTAAAAACTCCCATAAACTCGAAAAAAAATGACCAATCGAAATTTAATTAAATTTAAAAAAAAAACAAAAAACGGGTGATTAGGATCGAGCTACAAATTCGAATCAAATTATTCACCCAAAAAAAATAATTCAAAAGTCCACCAAACGACTCAAAATTGATTGTAGGAGGGGCTAAAACCCCAATTTGGCAGGTTTTAGATGGTGTATAGTCTAATTTCAGTTCTTAAAGAGACAGTACATGATACAATTATTTTTTTTTTAAAATACGAATCAAATTTGGACTATTCCCTAGTCGAATTACACTTAAACTCAAAATTACAATTTTCAATTCAACCCCTGATAAATCTACCCCTAAAAGTTAACTCAAAGGTGAACAACCCCTTTAAGGCAACGCAATGGATACGGGGTGGAGCAGTTCACTGGATATTTTGTGATTTATCCATAAAGTATATGACAATGGAACGGGATGTGCAGCCATTATCACTTCTTCTTTGAAAAAATATCTCCCACTAGCTGCCACTTGAGGTTTTGTCAAACTGACAGTCTGTGGATGACAGTTGGAACCAATAGCCATGTAGTCTGGTCTATGTGAAGCAGTCTAATTGTTCTGATACAACTGTCTTTGTTAGATCCGATCCCCCTTCCACTGTATTAAGTGAAACAGAGAAGTTCATTATACAGGAGGTTTAACAGGGAGGAAGAATCCGATTAAATATAATCACTACCTCCCAGACTATATATAAATAGCGAATAATCGCCCAATCACAACAAGCTAATCTATTACTGGGCTCATATTAAACCCATGCTTGGGCTCATAATAGTTGTGCAAAGATGAATGTAACAGAAAAGCTCTTCCTTCTGCTGCTACTATAATATAATGCAGGTTTACATATAGGGGGTTATTTACTAAACTCCGAATGCAAAAATCACGAATTTTTCAGAATTTATTAAACTCCAAGGACGGAAAAGTCCAAATCTGAAAATCCGGCATCTCAGACCGGTCGAGGTTGCATACAAGTCAATGGGAGAAGTCCCAATGATTTATTTGATGTTCGCTGGGTTTCGTGCAATACCCCAGAGTTTTCGGGTGAAAATTTCGAAGAAAATCAGATTTTTTTCACACAAAGCAAATTATTGGGAAAATTAAATAATAAGCGTAAAAAAACCGAGCGGATTTGATCAGAGTTTGTAGCAGAAAGTATTGAGATAAATTTGGACTTTGATAAATAACCCCCATAATTACACTATTACCTCCCAACAATTTGGAAATAGAAAGAGAGGCAAAAAGATTAGCTGCGACCACACCCCCTAATGACCATGTTCATTTTACAAAATTTGGCAGGTTATGAAAGTTTGAACACATTTCTGTGGTTTTTATGTTTTATTACTCTTCTGCTAATGAAGGTGAATTGCCCTTTAAGCTGCAAGTCACAGTTTCCCCAAGAGACCTGCTTATCTTAAATAGTTACAATTGTTTCTTTGCTTATCTTAAATTGTTACACAAGCGCACCTGCCGCGTATTCTGGGCTCTCGGACAAAAAGCGAATTCATTTATAAACGTTGTATCTTTTTCTGTCCAGTGCAGGGGATCAAAGAGTGTGTCTAAACATTCTGTAAGTGTTGGGGATCTACAGGTGTTGATCTGGGTTCCCCGCATGCTGCCCCCTCTCTACCAACGACCGAATCCCTTTAGTTTCCAACTATTTATCTGTGCCAGCAGAACTCCAGCTTCTGTATAACTGGGAATGGGTGAGTGGGAATTGTAGGAAACATTTTGTGCAATGGGATAAGTGTAAAGATCAGAACCCGAGACAAAGTGCAACTGAAACAAGTCGGCCATAGAGAATTCCATGTATTGTAGAATGTCTTTCTATGGACCAGAGAGATAGTATGGCAGCTAACATAGACAATACCTGTACTTCATTGTTATTTTATTTGTATTTGCATACACTGCTGCTCTAGTCATTCGAAGGAAACCCAATTCTCTTGTATGTCTGGTGCAAATTCTATTCATCCATATAAATGTGATATAAATGTGAGCACGGTACATACAGAAGGCTGCCCTCTTTATTACCTGGCAGGGCGACTAGGGGGACAAAGGAAACGTTAGAATGTAAAGTTGCACAGGAGTTCATAATAAGAGGCCCCTGCACAACACTAGTCCCACCGACTTTGTTTCTTCTGCCACTTAAATGGTGGAAAAAGATCGCTCCAAGCTCACTTGTTCATGAAACCTTTGATTACGTTTTAGTATGTTATAGAATGGCTAATTCTAAGTAACTTTTCAATTGGTCTTCATTTTTTATAGTTTTTGAATTATTTGCCTTCTTTGCAGCTTTCAAATGGGGGGTCGCTGACCCCATCTAAAAACAAATTTAACACATTTAGGGGGTTCTTTATTAAAGGACGAGTAGGGAAATCTCAAATGATTCGAGGTTTTTTTTCACTAGAAAACTAGTTTCTAGAAACTACAAATCTCTATTTTTCGAGATTTATTAGACCCCCTGCTGCTGCAAAAAGCATGAATAGAAAATCTGCTATGTCGAGGTCCTGTATAAGTCAAAGGGAGAGGCAACTTTCTCAATTTAAAATGTTTGTGCTCTGCACTGGGTTTAGCCCAAAAATCAGTTTTCCACTTTTTGGGGGTTTTTGCAAAAAATTTAGCAATTTGGGGAAAAGGCCGGTAAAATTTGCGCAATTTGGGTTCTGCTTGATTTTGAGTTTTTCCATAATCCAATTAATTTGAGTATTTTATTAAAAAATCCGCTAAAATCGGGCATGGGAGTTTGGTTGGATCTTAGTAAATAACCCCCTTATTGTTATTGGTATTACTAGGGATGCACAAAATTCACTATTTTGGATTCGGCCAAACCCCAAATCCTTTGCAAAAGATTCAGGAGAATACCGAACCCGAATCCTAATTTGCATATGCAAATTAGGGGTTGGAAGTTGAAAACTTTTTTTACTTCTTTGTTTTGTGACAAAAAGTTACGCGATTTCCCTCCCCACCACTAGTTTGCATATGTAAATTAGGATTTGGGTTTGGCCGGGCAGAAGGATTCGTTGCATCCCTAGTTATTACTCCTCTTTCTATTCAGGCCTCTCCTATTCATATTCCCGTCTTTTATTCAAGTCAATGTATGGTTGCTAGGGGAATTTGGATCCTAGCAACCAGATGGCTGAAATGACAAACTGGCGAGCTGCTGAATAAAAATCTAAATAACGCAAAAACCACAAATGATAAAAAATGAAAACCAATTGCTAATTGTCTCAGAATATCCCTCTCTACGTCATACTAACCGTTAATTTAAAGGTGAACAACCCCTTTAAAGGCAGGGATGGGATTTTTCAAAATCATTTTTTTTTTTTAGTTGTGTTTTTTTTCATAGTTTTTATAATTATTGTAATCTTGCTCACACCGTAGCTTGTCGCTGATGATGATTCTTTAGCGAGCGCTTGTGCCCCAGATTAAGGGCAGAGTTAAGAGTTGATTTAATTTCACGTGGTGATTCATAAGAGAAGAGATAGAAATGATATGGGTGGCAAGTTTAGCGTGTGCGAATGTTACCGTGAATACAACGTGATATTGCTGCAGAATAGAAGGTATACGTAGAGAGAAAGGAATCGGATTTACCGCGTGACGCCGTTTTTAATAACCCGTCGATTAGGGAAGCTTTTCCATTTGGCACAAAAGAGCATTTATTTTGTTAATTGAAGTGAACGCAACCTGTTTATGGGTGATGATTATTGCTTTGTTGGGAGGAAGTACAGGAATATCTCATTACATTTGGTGCAGAATTACCTTGTTTTTGTACATAGCTCTTACCTGAACGCTAAAGAAGCCTCCAGTTGCAAAACTCCTTATATTTCAGCTTTTGTACTTATCAGAAAATATATGAAACACTTATTCAAGTGCGACTGCTTTTTTATCACCATTTCTTTTACTAGGGCTTGATATAAAAAGACTATTAAAGGAGAAGGGAGGCATTTTATTGTCAATAGATTAGCTGCAATAGTGCAAGCTAGAATGCTATATTTATTCTGTAGAATGATTTACCATACCTGAGTAAAAAGCTCTCTCTGTTTGTTTAAGATAGTAGCTTGCTGTGACATCACTTCCTGCCTGAGTCCCTCCCTGCTCACTCATAGCTCTGGGCTCAGATTACAGCAGAGAGGAGCAAACTGAGCATGCTCAAGCCCTAGCCCTGGAGGTTTAAGCTGAAAACAGGAAGTCTGATACAGAAGCCCATGAGTACACAATAGAAGGAAAGAAATGTGCTGTTTATTTTGACAGAGGACTCAGAGCAGCATTACTTTGAGGGTTTTTCTGGTGTATTTATATAGATCTTTCTGATAAAGCTTACTTAGTTTTGACCTTACCTTCTCCTTTAAGGATATCCAAACAGCAACACGTGGTAGTTACACCAAGTTCAGACGGATTGTGGGAAAACTCTGGATTTCTTTGAGGGCGGCTGGTATCCTATTCAGTATCACGGCACACTTTCCCTAGTCCACTAACTCATCACAGGCAACCACTTATCTATTTGTATTGGTCTAAAGGGCAAGTTAACTCCAAAATAAACATTGTGCCTAATAAAAGAAAACCGAATTCTAAGCAACTTTGCAATATACACGTATTAGACATTTTCTATGTTTTTTAAGTTATTTGAGTATAAGTGTTGCTATTGAAAGCAGTGTGTGTCCCTTTCTATTCTCTGCACTGGGGGTTCAGACTGTTGATACAATGTAAGACAAGGCAGCTGATTGACAGACCTGTCTTTGCTGCTGGGGAAATAAGGAAATTCTGCTTTTAATAGCAAACAAATAACTTTAAACACTGAACATGTTTAATGTGTATTGGAAAGTTACTTAGAATTATGTTATGTGAAGTCTTGTGCCGGCCTGAAATCAAAGAATTAAGTAAGTTATTATACTATCTGCCTTTCAGATTCTAAAATATCAGGAAGAATGATGGAATTTTCAGACGTTTAGGGTGGTGGCCGACGAGGCTACTGGGGGAGATTAGTCACCCAGCGACAAATCGCCTTTTCTTCGGGCGACTAATCTCCCCTAAATGCCTTCCCGTCAGCAAGTGGGATGGCACTCGGATCGTTTCGGCTTTCCCGAAGTTTCCTCGTGAGTCAACCACGGGTGACTTCGGAAAACGAAGCGTTGGTTTTGCAAATGGAGAACCGTTTAATTCCCGTACAATTGGGCAACACCTTGCAGCATCTGATTTTATAGTAGGCAAGATTTTAGTTTGGCTCATTTGTAATAACAACGTGTTTTCGTATTCTCTGAATTGACTGGGCCATGAAAACGGCTAAATCTGTGATGTTTTACTTGTCCTTTAGCTGTTCCTAAACCACAATGGAGGTGCTGGCTGTAGCCCAAATAAAACTGGAGCTCCTCCGATATTTCATATTTGCTTCCATATCAAGAAGGGATCGGTGTGGCCATTCGTATCCTCGCTATATTTTTGACTATATGTATATAAAGTTCCAGCGCTTATTTTAGGCAAGTAAATGCCGTGTAATACAAAGTCTCTAGTCCTGTGAAACACTAACCGCAACAACTCGAGCACCATTACGCTTTTTTGTTTTTTATTTTTACAGTGACTGGGAAAAAAAATTTTGTTTTGCAGAAAACCACAAAAAGCAATTGAAAAAAACTTAAAAAAAAAAAAAAAGATTTGTAAAATGACTATGTTGTATATGCGCATGTTTTAATCTTTCTCCTGTCTCGCTGGAGGTTTTGTTTTTCAGCTGTCTTCCAAGTATTATTTCTATTGTAATACAAGAAACCAATGTGAACTTGTATGTTTATACAGCAGCGATATGGAATATATTTTATAAAAAATACGCCGTTTGTCTGTTTATTTCAAACTTTAGGAACTGGTACGTGTGGATGATGTGCGTGCGAGAGGTCACCGCATGTGGATAATATCGGTTTTATTTAATATCCAATAAGACTAGAAGGGAAATGTCGAGTTTTAGAGGTTTGTCAGATTAATCGAGTTTTCGAGTTAAACCCACCGAAAAATACCTGAACATTTTGAAGGCTACTGTCAGGATCTGCTGGGATTTAAACCAGGAACCTTTGGGTTTCTGGCTCAATACCATAACCATTTGGCCAGGTGAGCAGCCTTTAGGGTTCTGCAGCCCCAGCCCAGCAGCAGTCTGATTGGTTGTAGTCAGCCAATCAGGGCTGACTCTGCCCTAATTAAGGTCAGCCCTCCAAACACTCCTGGCCTAAGCATTGGTTCCCATCCTAGCAGTGCGGCATTGTCCCTAACTACGGGTTCCTGCTCTCGCCTTCTTCCTAATCTGCCTTGCCTTGTCTTATCTGAACCCTTCCCTGTCTTGTCCTGCCTGACTCTGAACCTTGTTCTGTCTTGACCTGCCTTATCTTCCCCTTCCAGTTCCACTCCAGTCCTGCTTTAACCTTGCCTTGACCTTTCCATGTCCAGCTTTCCTTGCTATTCTGAATCTTGCTCTGTGCCTCACTTCAAACCTGATCTTGCCTTAACCTTACTCTGCCTTGATCTTGACCTGACCTTGTCTTTCTGGTTCCTGCTTGCTGTTCTGACCTGTACCCTGTCTTTATCTTCCCTTGTCTCGCTCTGCATCTTGCCTTGCCTTGTCCTCTTTTGCTATCCGCTCTAGTCGTCTCCTGCTTTCCGCTCCTGTCTCCTCCCGCTATCCAGTCCTCCTGTTCCTGATCTCAAGTCTGCTCCCGAGCTACACCCTACTGTCCTGTCCTATACTTCTAGTCTGCTCCTGTCTCCTGATCTGATCTACGCCCGCACAGTCCTGTCCCATCCAGTCTGTTCCTGTCCTGACCTTCGCCCTCTTTATCCTGTCGAGTCCAGTCCTGATCTTCGCCCTCTCTGTCCTGTTCCGCTCTGCACCTGATCCAGTCTGACTCCTCCGCCTCATCAGCCTCTTACTGCCTTCCCTTTATGTGTCCCCTAGGCACATACAGCTCCTGCCTCAAGGACTCCCCTTCCTATCCGTCTCCACAGCGCCCCCTACCTGATCCTTGACAGCTACATCTTCAAATGGTCTTCATGACGTCTACATGACATTGACAGCTTTTAGCAGAAGTATTTTCGAATTCCAGATATTTCCAGCTTCGGGGTATAATCGATATTAAAAATTTGAAGTTTTTTAAACAAAAACTCAAAAAATGATTTTTATTTTTAACCATGAAAATTTGAGTTTTGACTGAAAACTAGATTTTTTTCAGGTTAAATACAAATCAACCTTTAATAAATCTGCCCGTTAGTCTCAGCACATCATAAATCATAACAGTCCTGTGTCGTATAAGAGAGAATGGATGCTGTAAGTTAGGTTCACCCAACACCAGGCAGGTTTGAGTTGAAATTTGGGTGAAATTTGCGGCTGTGGTCCAGACCAGGGTCAGACTGCACTGGCAAGACACCGGTAAAAAACGTGGGCCATGAACCTTGTGGGCCCAGTTAGCCCAGACCTGCTCCCTTCCAACCTCCCTCCCTCCCTGGCGCAGCCACATGAAAAAGGTACATGTGGGGGGGCCAGAGGGGGGTTGTGGCTCGGGCAGGGGGGCTGGTGAGGACTTTGCGGTGGCCAACTAGTCCAATGCTGGGTCAGACTGGGGAAGTAAACTACTCATCTGCTCCATCTTTTGGAACCAGAGGCGCATGCAGGAGAAACGGGTACAGGTTGCATGTTTGGGTCTGCTGTGGGTTGAGTTTTCTCTGACCCGCACATCACTAGAACCTTTTACACCAAAATTGCTTCCCATGTACTGAAGCTGCAAGCTGACACAGCACTCCAGATGGGGGGGGCAACCACACTGTCAGTGGCACCCCGTCATTATTTTGCTGGGTTCCCCCTGCTATCGGTGATGTTCTTATATCTCCAAGCTGATCCAAATGAATACTTGTGGTGCAGCCTCTCAGCTCTCTGGGCCCACCACCAGCTCTCTGGCCTCTTTCTCTGTCCACCATGCGGCTCTCTATGCCAGGCAGGGTTACCAGGTCTAATTTTCCAAAGTCAGCTACAAAACCAGCCGAAAACTAGCCAAGAGGCACTTCAAAAGTAGCCCGAAAAATAGCACAATATGTGTAGTGAAAAATAAGTCTAAACATTTTAAATTTTTCACTGTTTTGCAAATTTTTCCATGAAGCAAAACCAGGGGGTAACTATAGAGGGGGGCCCAGGAGGTATAGGGGTCCCATAAGTCCTAATACAGATACAATTTCAATAAATATTGGTAAAACAGCTCAACCTCTAGATATTTTGGTGGCCAGCAGATTTTTACCCCAAAATTAGCTGAAATTGAGGAAAGTCACCGGAAAACGTGAGAATGCTTAAGAGTGATGGGAGACTGGGCTACAGATCCCAAAATCTGGTAACTCCCGACTTCTACACAAGTCAGTCCCATTGCATGCTGGGTATTGTAGTCCGTTGGCAAATTGTGAAACAGAAACCAGCCAAAAGCCCGAAAAGTAGACCAAATCCGTACCTTAGCTAATTTGTACTTTCAAAACCAGCATGGGCTTTAAATTAGTTGCCCAATTTGGCTGGAAAATCGCCAACCTGGCAACCCTGATGCCAGGCTCTCTTCTTCTGCCAGTCTCTGTGACTTCCTCTTCCTGCCAGCCACTCACTAGCTGCTGTGTCACTTCCTTTAATTGGGGATATGTTGAATTAACTGCCTGTTGTAATGTAATGTAGGGGGGCTGGTGGCCTGTGATGTACCTGAAAGTGCCAGTTCTCTCCTTACTGTTTTACAGGTCCCCAGACAGGTGCACATCAATAAAACATTATAAATGTATGGTGTCTCCGTATTCAAGTCCTTATGCCTGCTGCAGTCACTATCCCTATGCTGAGTTTGTGGGTTACACCAGCAACCCCCTTGGAAAGTGCCTCTTCTCTCACCCCTAATTATGACCCTGGCAGGCAGTGCCCGTCTGTGATCAAACTTGGGGCTGCAGCGCAGTGTCACCTATATAAACTAATATATAAACGAATATATACAGTATAACCTATATAAAATAATGAGCCAGTCTGTGCCTTTACAATTACTCTTGATGCCACGAGTCCCTGCTCACATTCTTCTCATGGTTATTATGGGGATCTATTGGGATGACTTGGGGAAACTGGAATCTTTGGGAAAGTAAAGGCTGGAAGAACATTAGCAGCAGTTGGAGGGACATGGATTTATATCACTATATAGAGGATGTACATAAATACAATATGTGTGTGATGTTATCAGTCTCCAAACAGTGCAGTTTATACAAGTGCCTCAGTCATTGGATCAGCTAGCCGGCTAGTTAGCCTATGATTAAGTACCTTTTGGGTACAAAACGCGTAGGGCCTATGGAGATGTACCTATACGTTTAAACATGACGAATAAAGACTTTTATTTTAATCATTTTCTCTTTTTCTTTTGTTTGTTTGTTGCTGGTAGCATCACAATGTAATTTAAACACATACTTGTTACATGTCATAATACCAAGAGAAAAAAAAATCAAACCCAAAAAAACCAAGAGACTAAAACAAAAAGGAAAACCTTCTACTGTGCTCTTTAATTCCAGTCTTTTCATACTGCTTTATTTTTTAACTTGTATTTTTGGCCTTGTGGATCCCTGGAGTGCCGAATAGTCCTGTTCCTTTGCCGTGTTTTGGTTAGCCGGCACACACACACCCCTACCCTATAGGGCCCATGTTCTGGATTAGTGTAAGGGCCCCTGCCCTGAAGACCAGACAGGTGACTTTCCACAAATTGAAATAACACAAATGTTATAACCCCCCCCCCCCCCACCTGGGTCTTGTACACATGGGCATTTGTTGGTCTGGTTGCAGGGTTAGACTGGGTGGGCCCGTGGCCCACCGAGGCTACTGCCCCAGGGCCCCCCTCCAGTCCCCGCTGCGCCAGCGCTGGGTACACACGCAATGTTTTTGCCGTGACCACCTGACAAAGGAGTTCACAGCATTAAGAAGCGGATCTGGGCCGGTGGGGCCCACAAGAGCCAGGGCCCACCTGGTTTTTTCCCGTTGTCCCGGTGGCCCAGTCCGACCCTGTCTGGTTGTACTGAGCTGCATTTCACAGGGGGCCACCTATTTGCCACAACACAAGCAAGTTTATCTGCGTCCGGCGCTGTATCTCTTGTGGGCTGGACACTGCGAATCACATTCATCTTACAGTATCTGTGGTCTCAGTATAACGTGAGGTAAAAGATTCCCTTTCAGAGTGACCCCAAAACACTCATGTGTTCACTCCCAGGTGCCGGCCTTGTTTATAGGAGTAAAGAAGTTTATTTAACTGGGACACTGATCGCACAAATCATCCAGTAATAAGGTTTCTTGGCCTCATAGGGAGACTGACGCCTTCTTTTAAAATCTATAGGAAAGTATCAGTATTACTGAGAAGTATTAGTCGCACTAGGAGGGAGCGCCGGGTTGGATCGGCCATGTTGGGGCACATGCATGAGCAGAACGAACGAATGACACATTATACTCATACGAGTGACGTCAGAAGCTCATTATACACATGCATGCAACTCAGAGCTCTCTCCTACTGTCCCAGCGCTGGCGGGGGCAATTTTTTTTTTTTTAAAGAAAACTACTGTTACCCCCAACCAGAATGTGAGCTCTATTAGCCCAAACCTTTGGTTGGGGAAAATATTTTTGCCCAAGAGGTGCCATTTAATCAAAGCCCTTGTGTCCTCTGCTCCTCACTGTATTTCTTCACTTGTCTCACTGTAAGTTCCAGTCCATTTCTTAATTCCTCTGGAAGGCGCCATCTTTCTCCAGCATCTCCTACACCCACTTCTCAATTCGGGGATAGAATTCCAGTGGGAAGGAGCAGCGAGGTATTAAAGTGGACCTGTCACCCAGACACAAAAATCTGTATAATAAAAGTCCTTTTCAAACGAAACAGAAAATCCAATTTCTATTTTTTATTAAAGCATTCATAGTTGTTGTAAACTCATTTAAAAATCTCAAAATATTGTCTGCCCCTCCTCTATGCCTTAGGCAATTACTTTCACTTTCCATTCAGCACTTCCTACATGTCGCTGCTCTCCCCACATTCCCCCGTTCTCTTCACCATTTAATTGTGTAGCCAGGACATGGGGATGGACATCAGGTCCCCCATTCTGGTGCACAAACAAGATTTTGAGATGATACAAGACTTGTCTTAATAACATTGTCCACAAAATGGCTCCTGCCTGCTTGTTATAATTATGAATTCCCAGACTGAAGGAAACAAGATTCAAATAATTTATACAGTGTAATTAAAGTTCATTTTGCTTGACTGATGTGATAAAACAGGATTTTGAATCATTTTTTCGGGTGACGGGTCCCCTTTAAGGATTAAAGGAGAATTCAACCCTAAAGTTAAAAAAAACCCTACCCCCTACCCTACATAGACCCCATCCCTCCTCCCCCCAGCCTGTGTTACCCCGGGCAAATGCCCCTAACGTTTTACTTACCCTCGGTGCAGATTCAGGCATCTGAGTTCACGGGCGACATCTTCCTCTCTTCGGAAATCTTTGGAATGAGACCAGAGTTGCGGCGCATGCGCAATTTTCTGTTTTGTGACATCTGCGCATGCGCCCAAACTCATGAAAATTGCTGAAGCACCAACCTCATTCCAAAGATTACCAAAGCAGCTGAAGATGGGGCCCGTGAATTCTGATGCCTCAATCTGCACCGATGGGCATTTGCCCAGGGTAACACTTAGGCTGGGGGGAGGAGGGAGGGGATCTATGAAGGGTACGGGTTTTTTAACTTTAGGGTTGAATTCTCCTTTAATCCTTAATATCTAGCTGCTCCTACCCACTGGAATTCTATCCCAGAATTTCTCCTTAAAGGGCATGTAAAGGCAAAAAAATAAAATCCCATTTTTACTTTCTTTAATGAAAAAGAAACCTATCTCCAATATACTTTAATTAAAAAATGTGCACCGTTTTTATAAGAAACCTGACTGTATGCAGTGAAATTCCCCCTTCATTTACTGCTGTGGATAGGAATTGTCAGATGGTCCCTAACTGCTCTGCAGGGAAACAATCATACTTATGAACAGCAGGGGGAGCCCCCGCCTTACTTCCCAGCCATGCAGAACTCAAGCAGCTTTGTTTATGATGATCCCTAAACAGCCCAGACCACACTGAGCATGTGCACAGTCTTGGTCTTGCAAAGAATGTATAAAAAGTTACAAGATGGTGACCCCCCGTGGCCAACTCTGAAAGCATAAATCATTTGTTTGATTAGACTTGTGGTGCAGTAAGTTCATGTTTATGTTTAGTATACAAAATACAGCATTTCTAGCCTTATTCTATTTTAGACTTTACTTTCCCTTTAAGGACAAAAACCAACTCAAATCCAACCTTCTGGAGCATTACAACACTTCTTGTCTTATTCAATGCCCAAACCTTTGTACACTATCTCCGATACACTTCTGTATGTTATCCACCCACTTAGATTGTAAGCTCTCTGGGGCAGGGATTCCTTCCTAGTGTGTCTTTTACCATATGGCATTTAATCTCTGTATATTTAAACCTATTATTATAATTATTTCTTATAATATTGCCCTCCCTGTACTATATATATATATATATATATATATATATATCCTAGTAGCACTATGTGAATGCAGTTGGACATATACACAAACATTTACACAAACACTACGGACAGTAAGGAGCCAACTAACCTGCCTGTATGAGAGAAACCAGAGAGCCCAGAGGATAAACACAGACAGAGCAAGAACATATATCATTGATATCATATAAAATGGAAAGAAGACTCAAGACATACCTCCCAACATTTTGGAAATAAAAAAGAGGGACAAAAAAGTTGCTGCACTTAGTGCGACGAACGTTTTTGACCACGCCCATTTGCTCATCTAGAAATTGTTACAAAAGTATCTTATCTTCTGCAGCGGCTGTTCTGGGCTCTCTGCCAAATGCCAATTAAGTTAGAAACCTTGTTTCTTTTTCTGGCTGTTCCAGAACAAACGAGAGACTGCGGGTTGAGCTGTCAAAAGCGGGACTGTCGCGTTGAAAACGGGACAGTTGGGAGGTATGCTCCAGGTCCTAGGGCCCTTCAGGAGATTGGGGGTCACTGTGGGTGCACACGAGGAATGGGTTTATGGCAGTGTTGCACAGAAGTATAGGAGAATGCTAAACTCCAAAATAATAATTTAATTAACTGGTATTAGATGACCTACATATCCCATGAGAAATATAGGGCCCTTTAGTGAAACTGTGAGTGTATACAAGAAAAAAAAGCAGGGAACCACCGAGTCGACTATTTTTATGAAGAATTTGCCGAATCCTGAACCAAATCTGTCCCCCTAATTTGCATATTCAAATTAGGGCAGAGAAGGGCTAAAGGAAACTTGGTAAATTGTGATTTATATTTTGCACTACGTTGGTAAATATGCCCAAAATAACCTCCAGTGTGTGCCGTGCCGTGTGGCCATTAGAGGGCAGCGTTCCACCACAGATGAAATTGCTCACGTGTAACGATTTTCCCAAAATGATTATTTTGGCTGATTATTGTGATGATTATTCCCAATACATTATTATTATTATTATTATTATTATTATTATTATTATTATTATTATTGGGGATTGATGCGTTTTCTTGAAAAGATGTAACACAAGTTAAGGGTAACTGAGTGCTGTACAATTCTGTTACTCTCTTCATATTCAGTTTCTGTAGAACCTGCTCCATTTTATTATTTAATCCCTTTACATCTGATTCTGATGCGACAAGAGATTCCCTACCCTTCACCTTACAGCAATAGGAATGGGAACATTACACTCTTTAAGGGGTTGTTCACTTTTACGTACAATGTAGAGAGGGATATTCTGAAGCAATTTGCAATCGGTTTTAATTTTTTATTATTTGTGGTTTCAGAGTTATTTGGCTTTTTATTCAGCCACTGTCCAGTAATCGTAGCCGTCTGGTTGCTAGGGTCCAATTGATCCTAGCAACCATGCATTGATTTGAATAAGAGACTGGAATATGAATAGGAGAGGCCTGAATAGAAAGATGCGGAATAAAAAGTAGCAATAACAATACATTTGTAGCCTTACAGAGCATTTGTTTTTTAGATGGGGTCAGTGACCCCCATTTAAAAGCTGGAAAGAGTCAGAAGAAGAAAGCAAATTATTCAAAAATAATTATAAAGACCAATTGAAAAGTTGCTTAGAATCAGCCATTCTGTAACATACTAAAAGTTAACCTCAAGGCGAACCAACCCTTTAAAATGGAGTTCATGAGAGGTGGCCCAACCGTAATTCATGTCTTTCTGGATAATGGGTTTCTTGATAATGGATCCCAAACCTGTAATGGGATGCACTGAATCCACTATTTTGGATTCGGCTGAACTCCTGAATCCTTCGTGAAAGATTCGGCCGAACTGTATCGGAATCCTAATTTGTATATAGAAATTAGGGATGGGAAGGGGAAAACATTTTTTACTTCCTTGTCTTGTGACAAAAAGTCACTCGATTTCCCTCCCTGCCCCTAATTTGCATATGATTTGGTTTCGGCCAGACAGAAGGATTCGGACGAATTCGAGTCCTGCTGAAAAAGGCCGAATCTTGACCCGAATCCTGGATTTGGTGTATCCCTAGTAATTATTATTAGTGATGTGGGAGCAGGGTAACATTGTAGCCACTAGTGATGAGAGAATCTGCCCTTTTTCGATTCGCCGAAAAATTCACAAAACTGCGAATGCAAAACACATTTTTTATGAGCGCGGCAAACGCATTAACATCTAAGGGAGTTTTTTCTTGTGGCGACTTTTGTGTCTCAGTTCAGCAATAACAATTCATAGATGCCGAAATGCGGAATTTCACCACAAATCTGTGGCTGGTGAAAAAATACGCTCATCGCAAGTAGCCACTGACCAAATAGGAAACTATTGAGCGCTTTGGGTCATGGCCATGTGAAAGAGAATAATTTAGCAGCAAACGATACTCAACACGTTTTCGCAAGCGCCACAACCCCCTGCGACGTTTAAAATGGAAATATTTTTACTTTGAAGCAGAAATTATTTATGAATCTGCAACACAACTCCAATGGCAACGGCAGTTCAGAAGTTCTGAGTTTTTATTATGATCCTCTGCCCAAACGGATGTGTAACTTGTGATGTGAAACAAGGAATGTTATGAGGCCGGTTACACTTTGATGCTCAGCCGCCCAGGGCGATTCATCTAGACAAGTCCCTTTATGCTCAGATACATAAATCTCTTTACTCAATTAGAAGTGCGCTCCAATAAAGCCAAACACGCAAGGTTCTTCAAAGAACTTTCATTGCAGCGTAAAAATATTATTTCCTGTAATAAAACTCAGGAAAGGATAATTGGGGAAACGTTATGATCGGAAATTGTAGCAAAGTCCAGGATCCGAAAATATTCACCTGGTGCAGCGAAGGAAAATGAAACAAATAAAATAAAGCGTTATGAATCCCAGCAGCCATACAATTTAAAATTACGCTGGAGCCAACTAATAAAGAAGAAGTTCTGGGGCAAATCAGATGCAATACACAGTTTGGATCTCTACCAGTATTTACTTAACTTTTAGCTACTGAGTTGGACCTTAAAGGAGAACTAAAGTCTAATTAAAGAAGTAGCTATAAATGTTGTACATGATGTTTTGTGCTTCTGTACCAGCCCAGGGCAACCACAACCCTTTAGCAGTAAAGATCTGTGTCTCCAAAGATGCCCCAGTAGCTCCCCATCTTCTTTTCTGCTGATTCACTGCACATGCTCTGTGCTGCTGTCACTTACTGAGCTTAGGGACCCACTCACAATATACAGTACACATAGAATAGAAATGTCACAATATAAGGCTGATTAGTAATTAATACACATAATTACTACATGGCAGCACAGAAACCAGTGCAATTAGCATCAGAATTTAATAATCAGCAAACCTGTAGCATCAGCTTATATTACAGCCAGGGAAGCTCATTTTCTGCTGGATAATTAGTGACGAGCCCTAAGCTTAGCTTCTCAACAGCCAATCAGAGCCCACTGAGCATGTGAGTGTCACAGACACTTTCCAAGATGGTGACCCCCTGTGACAAGTTTGAAGTCCTGGATCATTGCTGCTATTGACAAGCTCAAACTTTAGCCTCGTGCAATAAGTTCACTATATAAAATATGACATTTTTAGCAATATTCATTTTTAGGGTTTAGTTCTCCTTTAACGCAACAGGATTCAGACAGAAGTTTGGGGTACGGTCCCAGTTTTGACTTTTGGGGAACCAACACACAAATTCCCACAATACCTTTATTGTTTCTTTTGTTTTTTGTACTTGGCTTTTCTTGACTTACGGTATACTGTAGAATTATTAGATGGTAAATGTATAACTGGCTTCCTATAGCTTTTTCCTTATCTTTATGTGGTTGCAGTTTTAGTCTGCTGTTGTTTTCCAAGCTGGTTGGCTACAACATTTCCATAGCTCTGTCAGGGCCTGATAGCACTTAAAGGGGTTGTTCACCTTTAAATTAACTGTTAGTAGGATGTAGAGAGGGATATTCTGACACAATTTGCAGTTGGTTTTCATTTTTTATTATTTGTGGTTTTTGAGTTATTTCGATTTTTATTCACCAGCTCTCCAGTTTGCAGTTTCAGCAGTCTGGTTGCTAGGGTCCAAATTCCCCTAGCAACCATGCACTGATTTGAATAAGAGACTGGAATATGAATAGGAGAGGCCTGAATAGAAAGACAAGTAATAAAAAGTAATAATAACAATACATGTGTAGCCTTACAGAACATTTTTTTTTAGATGGGGTCAGTGACCCCCATTTGAAAGAGTCAGAAGAAGATGGCAAATAATTCAAAAACTACAAAAAAAAAATAATGAAGACCAATTGAAAAGAATTAGAATTGACCTTTCTATAACATACTAAACGTGAACTTAAATGTGAACCACAGAAGTCGGGACAGAGGAGGAAACAGCAATGAAGACAGACAGACAGACAGACAGGAACAGTCCAAGTCCTACGCA
Source organism: Xenopus laevis (assembly GCF_017654675.1). Taxonomy (NCBI): domain Eukaryota; kingdom Metazoa; phylum Chordata; class Amphibia; order Anura; family Pipidae; genus Xenopus; species Xenopus laevis. Next base: position 164,173,150 of record NC_054379.1, on the reverse strand, counting down.
CCTTCATTACAGCTAAACATATATTTATTGCTTCAAGAATAACATTTAAATGGTAGAATGAATTCTATGCAATGTACACAGTATAATTCAGTAATACAAACTTACACCATAAAAATCATGAGCGAATCCCTTTAAAAGGATTATTGTTGAACAGTTTTGCAGCTTCGTCATTGGAATGTGAAGGAATAATGGGATTGGGACTAGAGTGAAATAACATTGGGATCTCATCATGGCAGAGGAATTCTGAGATTCCGCTCAAAGGAACAACCTTGAGTTATGATGACAAGTTAATTGTTAAAGGAAAGTCTAACCCCGGCGGTAATTAATGACCATCAGCAAAGGAGAACATAAAGAGGCTGCAAAAAAATCCTGAGAAATTAGGCCAAATTGGTCTTTATTTTAACATAATGAAACTGGGATGTGACAGTTTAATTTGTAACATGTCAAGAATTTCCTACGACATTGAGCTGCTGTAATACATTTTGATTTCAGTATTAGAATCTTGAGGTTATACTTTATATTGATTTATCATTATTAATATTATTATTATGACATAGTTATATAAATTGTACATTGAACAAACAGATATGACCAGTAGTGCAGAGCAGAGAAAAACTCGACCCCCATTTACAGGGGTGGGGCAGGCGTGAGTCTATAAAACAGAAAGCGCCAGTCTAAGGTCGCGGGTGGGGATAGCAGGCCAGGGCTGCCATCAGGGGGGCACAGGGGGTACAAGTGTAACCAGGCCCAGGCCTGAAGGGGGGCCTGGCAGTGCTGAACTTTTCGAAAGAACCGGGCCCCCCCTTGACAGTGCCGTCTCCTTCCGAAGTCCCAAACAGCTGAAATGCGGACGTGCCGAAAAAGCCGAACAGCCAAAGTCCCAAATCTGCGAAAAGACCCAAAGTCACGAAAACAGCCGAAGTTGAAGTCCTGAAGCCACGAGTTCAATTCTACTGAACACCAATGTGTTTTTTTTTTTTTTTAATTCCCTGGCCACCAATGTATTATTTTAATACTCTATAAGCCCCTGCCACCAAGTTTTTTTAAAAAAAATATTCTTCGTGGCCCAAATTTTTTTTTAACTTGTAAGGGGTGCTTTGGCGCCAAGGTTTTTTTTTAAAAAAAAACTTTTATGGGGGGCCCTTGCACCACAGTTTTGTTTTTAACTTATAAGGGGGCCCTGGCCATCAATAGCTTTTTTTTTATAACTTGTGTGTGGGGGGGGTTTACCTTTTTTTTTTTAGCTCTGATGTCTGTGTGGTCTTGGGGTGGGCGGGATCTGGGGTAGGGCTCGGGGGCCGAGGTGGGCGGGGCCCGTGATTTCTAATGGCAGCCCTGGAGCAGGCAGAAGCACTCAACTAGACCCCGCAAGAGGAGGACCAGACCAGACCCGCAAATTTCCTTCTTCAAATTTCCAGGGGCAGACGCATGCTCAATAGAATGAAATAGCGACTTTTTAGTTAAAGTTTGTCTTTTCACTCTAATGCGCATGTGCAGCCGCGAGAAGAAAAAAGAACACGGAAGAGGATCGCTCCCTGGTGCTCACTGGTATAACCCCGGGCCGGTATAGTTTTCTGCTGATAGGAGCACCGGACCGGGGTTTCAGGTAAGTAAATACAATCACTTGGGGTGCCTAACATTTGGCACCTCCAAGTGCAAGACGACTTTCCTTCTCCATTAAGGGAGGGAGATCCATTGTGCCTAAGAGAGGTTTGATTAAAGGTGTTTTGGCACATCCAAGTAGAAATGGCTGGCAAGCAAGCATTATGGGTTTCAAAGCTGACCCATATATTTGTGCAAATCATTTAGTATGAGCAAGAGTAACTAAGAATCAAGATGGAAGAGTTGAGATAACCAATAGCTTTTTAACTACAGGATTGTAATGTTTTAATATAGGTTTATTATAAGGATGGTGGTATCTGATAAAATGTCAGGCCGCCTATTAAATGGAAGCAAGAGCTGCTACACTGTGTAACATTCAAAGGACAGACATTCATTACTCCCAACACACCTGTAGAATTTGTAAAATAAATATTTTACTTGTAGTTGCTTTATAGATGGACAATAGATATGAATATATATATATATAATTGGATATCGGGTTCTTGGGTTTTATCAGCTCATTGAGATGTGTATTTGTCCTTCTGTTGGTTCATAGCATGTGAAGCTACTTTACTATCCTTTATCTAAATGCTGTTTTCCACTGGATGGGTCTCACCACTTACACCACTTACCTGATCATTCATGACATACACCAGGTGTTTGGAGGTCACACAGGTGCTTGTGAGTAAAGACACAGAGAGTGGTGTGAGACGGGTACAAAACACCAGAGTTCAGTGGGAGGTTGTATACAAGTAAGGTGGTTTCTTTTAGTGCACATGAATGCTGTCTTTGGAAATTCATCCAGAAGTTCTATGTTCCCTCAAGACTGTGGGGTGAGGGGTAGTAGAATTGTATTTTACTTGTGGGTCAATGTTATTGCTTATTTTATGTGCGAAGCCCCTAGTGGAAGGTTGGAAATCCCCTGGTTTGCCAGCTAAGAGTTGGGCGTAATTTAGAGATGGGAGGGGGAGTGTTTCCTTTGTCCCAAATTGAAGTGTGCCAATGCAGTTGCAGATTTGGTAACTTTTTCTAAAGGAGAGTCACCATGTGCTCTTCCTCTTGTGACTTCCACTCCAGGGGCAGTGGATGCTGCTTGGAGCCTGGAGCTTGTGCTTCAGTAATGAAAAGGCTCCAAGGGTGGTGAGGCCCTTGGTGAACTCAGGGATACCGGGACCCTGACGAATCATGTGGAGCTCGACCAAAAATAGGTTTGGAGCACAGAGGCAGCAGAGAAAATAAGGAAGCTGTTTGGTTATTTGGCTTTTTGCACTTGACTTGGAATGCTTGGAGTTCAGCTGTATAAAAAATGATGTGGCTTTGTGTGCTTGGATTGGAAAGCTTAAGATCTCAGCCATATAGAAAGAAAGTTCTGCATGGACGCTCTGGATGCCTCTACCTGCGAGTCCTCAGTGAGTGTTCTGCCTGAGGGAGGTTATAGAAGGCTCCAGCATGTGGTCCTCTGTGTGAGGACAGGTTTTAATCATGGGTCTGCCACATGGGTAGGGTTGGTAAAAATTATGGTTGATCCCAATGTTATTAATAGGGAAAAAAAAGATAAATATATAGGAAGGCCGGTATTTTTTTCCAGAAAAGGTGGCAACCCTACATATGGAAGCTACTGCCTTCTCCAAAGGAGAGCTACTTCAGGGCAGGAAGGGACTAAATGTAAAACTATTCTACCCAGAGTAGAATATGTGTCCTGGGGAAAGACCGTGCCAGGAGTTGGGAAAACCACACGGTTACCCCAGTGTACGGTTTATATTGCTTATCATTTCATCTTGCCTTTTCTTTAAGCTATATAAACTTTTGTTTGTTTACTGAAACTTGTATGCTTTATTTGTCCCAGTGGAATTTCCCTGTCGTGTAATTCCTCAGTGCCCACTAGGGGGAGGCACTGCACTAAAATTCCTGTTCCCAATACCTTTCACATAGCAAAGGGAGTTCAGGCCCTGGATGGTGAAGAAACATTTACGAGAGTGTAAATCCTATTCTACACAAGGTGTCACAATAGGGTTACACGAGCTAAGCAGTTTGGGCTTTAATCCAACCTGTAAGAAATGGCAAATATTTCTTTATAGCCTTTATAATCATATCAATCTCTATATAAAAAAATATGTATTTCGCATATGTATCCCCCCCATATTTGGTAGAAAGACAACAGTAGTACCATCATCTGCTGACGACAATTACAAGAGAAATAGTAAACTAATTTATTAATCATTTGCTATGTACAAGTTTAATGGTGAAATTTCATATGAAACAATTAAAAATAACAATTTTCTCTTTTTTTTTCTTTTTTTTTTTACAAACAGTTAAACGGCAGTGACAAAACAAGGAAACCCAAAATTCATGTCTGCCTTTCTTTTTCTAAATTAACATTGGTCATGCTTGATTGGCAAGTAGGCAGGATGGCTGGAGCAGTGGCTACGCTCTTCTCCTCCGTAATTAGAACAAAAAAGCTCACCATCTAATGTGGCAGCAGTGTTACAGCTAGGACAGTACATGCCATGGCTAGACTAGCGGTACATTAATAAACACTGCTTTAGAAAGAAGCAGAAAGTCAACCAGAGCCCTAAATACCAACATAACAAGATATTATATCAAATAAAACATGGAGTAGGGTTTAGCTTCCCTAGACTGTAATACAGCAATTCTTGTTGACTTGGAAGTGATCTTCATTGCAGTTCCGTTGCCATTTCTGTTGAAGGGGGTGCTGGGAAGGGGAAACGTTGACTCTTTATTAACTTTATTGACTATTTACTAACCCGTAGCAGTGCTGTTCCCAGTGTAGCAGAATCCGGCTCTTCTTCAGCCACGACCCCAATTCTGACAATGCCTTGCATGCTTCTTCACAGGTCCGTTCATCAGCTGGCTTCTGCTACACTGTTGCAGGAGTCAGAACCAGCAGTGCAGAGGATAGACACGGGCATATCTAATTGCTGTTAGGTTTACAAATAACTTTTCAACCGGTGAAAATGTTTAAATAATTTTAGACTGGAACGTTGTTTAGAATCGGGAAAAATGCCTTCAAGTATTTTGCAGCCAGTGAGACCCCTTAAAGGATAAGGGAATGTAAAATTGATGAGGGTCCTATTCTAATGTACATTCATTATTTATTTATTTTTAATTCCAAGATATTGGAGAGGGTCACAGATATCATTTAAAATGCCACTGATAACAAACAGGCCTTTAAAATCATATGCATTTTTTTCTATGATAATGGTAGTACAGGTATGGGATCCATTATCCGGAAACCCATTATCCAGAAAGCTCAGAAATACAGCACAGACATCTCCCATAGACTCCATTTATAAACAAATAATTCACCTTTTACCAAATGATTTCTGTGTAATAATAAAACAGTCGCTTGTACTTGATCCCAACTAAGATATAATTAATCCTTATTGGAGGCAAAACCAGCCTATTGGGTTTATTTAATGTTTACACGAGTCTTTAGTATGGAGGTCCAAATTACAGAAAGACCCTTTATCTGGGAAATCCCAGGTCTTCTGTTCTAAAGAGACACATGTAAATGATTATTTTGCATATATATTACATATTAGATCATTGTGCCACTTGCAGTGCAAATGTTTTAACAGCATTATTTTTCTTTGTTTGAAATGGTATTTTTTTGTGTAAGCATTATATACAGGTATACAGGTAGGAATGCTCTGGACCTTCCGGATAATGGATCTTTCCGTAATTTGGAACTTCATACCTGAAGTTTACTAGAATATCATGTCATCATTAATTATACCCAATAGTCTGGTTTTGCTTCCAATAAGGATTAATAATATCTTAGTTGGGATCAAGTACAAGCTACTGTTTTATTATTACACAGAAAAAGGAAATGAATTTGTAAAAATTTGGATAAAATGGAGTCTATGGGAAATGGCCTTCCCATAATTTGTATGTTTTCTGGATAACGGGTTTCCGGATATCGAATTCCATTACTGTCGTGTTTTGGATTCAAACCATTAGAAATGGCATGAAAATTAAGGGTGAATGCTTTAACTGTTTTTTTTCCAGAACCGTTTCTTGGGATCAGAACATATAGACAATGTCACACACACATATGGAAGTATTAAGTGAGTGGTTAAGGAAAAGAGATAAACACACATTGCTAAGGGCAGAGACATACATGTCGATTCAGGGAGACTGATCTACCCGAACTGCCTTCCCGCTGGCTAGAATCTAAATCGGCGGCGGGATGGCACACGGAGCGATTCGTTTTCCAATGTCGCCCGAAGTTTCCACGTGAGGCAACTTTAGAAAACAAAGCGATCTGAGTGCCATCCCGCCGGTGATTTCGATTCTAGCCAGCGTGTAGGCAGTTTGGGGAGATTAGTCGCCCGAAGAAGAGCCGATTTGTCGTTGGGCGACTAATCTCGCCGCATCTACACATGTGTCTCTACCCTAATACGCTGTATCAAGACATTTTGGATGTAGAGCTGAGCAGCCTCTGGTAGCACAGGGTCACTTATCAGTGATCAGATCTCAATGTCTAAGATGCAGAATTTTAAATCTGTGCTAAATACCACCAGCAGTGGTGTAACTAGATGTTACTGGGCCCCACAGCAAATACATTTTAGGGCCCCCAACATATTCAGAGGTTGTCCTGTTTTACCAGTATATATATTTGGGCCCCTTATACCTCCTGGGCCCCCCTGCAGTCTGCTTCCCCTGTAGTTACACCCCTGCACAGTAGCTTAAGCCTTGAAGCTAGGCTTGGGCGAGTTTGACCCATTTCGTTTCACCAAAAATGTGCCGCCGGTGAAATCCCTACTTAAAGCCTTTTCAAATGATCAAAAGATCATCACTCTACAGGGAAAGAAGATAAGGTCCTAACACAAATGTAATGGCACACTGCTTTTCTAGGACGTATTTCCTTCATCTACATTTTAATGACTGTTACTACATTTAACACCCCAGATTTGAATGTTGGTTGTCTCTTGTTGTTCAGACCTGAATCCAAAACAGCTTTGTTTATAAGCTAATGGCACACGAGGGGTTATGACTCCCACTATGCTCCTAGAAAGACTGACAGTGGATAAAATGCCAGGCTTTCAGGTGGAGACTGCTCAGGGCCACAGATTGACTGCACTCCGATTCCCCTCTCATATGAATAAGAAGCAGTTACAACACCCCATGTGCCATGGAAAAGCAGGTTGCATAAAAGATAGTTAATATATTTGGACCAAATTGAAATAAATTTACAGTATTATATTAAAAAGGTGTTCCTTTGTGATTCTGTTTTACCAGAATTGTAATGGGCTCCCCCATGTAGAACACATTTTGTTTAAAAACCCAGTAGAGGTCATTTATGCACAGGTTTGGGTGGCTGGTCCCTCTAGATCAGTGATCCCCAACCAGTACCACAACCCCATGGATGTTGCTCCCAGTGGCCTCAAAGCAGGAGCTTATTTTTGAATTTCAGGCTTGGAGACTTAGTTGTATAAAAAGCAGGTGCACTGCCAAACAGAGTCTTGCTGTAGGTTGACAATCTACATAGGGGTTACCAAATAGCCAATCACAGACCTTATTTGGCACCCCGGGAACATTTTTCATGCTAGTGTTGCTCCCCAACTCCTTTTACTTCTGAATGTTGCTCCTGGGTTCAAAAGGTTGGGGATCCCTGGTCTAGATCATTCATTTTTGAATTGGTTGACCTGTTGGGTTTGATAGTAAATCATTGTGCATAATGGGTGGTGATTCCAGATTACATTAAGACTTTCTGTGACTACTAGTGATACTAGAACCTGCTTGTGGCATGCTTTTTTGCTTAGCAGACTATTAGCAGGAATTCAAATGCAAAATAACAGCAATTCACTTCTCCAGAAACCATAAAAAAGTTGCTGCTGTGATGGAATTTAGTGCCTTCTTTTTTATGTACAATACTGTGACTCAATTGAACAAGAGGTAAAATTGACCTTAGTTGGAGTGAAAGCTGATGGCATATTACTATCACTATTATCCTTAAAGGGCATGTAAAGTCAAAAATAAAATCCCATTTTTACTTACTTTAATGAAAAAGAAACCTATCTCCAATATACTTTAATTAAAAAAAGTGCACCGTTTTTATAAGAAACCTGACTGTATGCAGTGACATTCCCTCTTCATTTACTTCTGTGGATAGGAATTGTCAGACGGTCCCTAACTGCTCTGCAGGGAAACAATCATACTTATGTACAGCAGGGGGAGCCCCCGCCTTACTTCCCAGCCATGCAGAACTCAAGCAGCTTTGTTTGTTTCCCTGTTTAGATAATTTATGACAATCCCTAAGCAGCGCAGACCACACTGAGCATGTGCACAGTCTTGGTCTTGCAAAGATGTATAACAAAATTACAAGATGATGACCCCCTGTGGGCAACTTTGAAAGCATAAATCATTTGTTTGATTAGGCTTGTGGTGCAGTAAGTTCATGTTTATGTTTAGTATACAAAATACAGTCTTATTCTATTTTAGACTTTACTTTCCCTTTAAAGGCTCCAAAACTGTAATTCCTGCTTTATCGCGTTTAAATATTTTTTTTTCTTCTGTTTTTAAGATAAAAATACATCTTTTCATTTTTCCCCAGTTAGAGCAGAGTGGGTTGTTTGCTGCTGGAAAAAAATATTACGCTGGGCATTTATACAGTATATGAAGATCCACTAATATTATGAGGCTGGACCTTCTACTGATGTAACAAGGCTAATCAATTATTTTGGCCTCCAGGCTTATAATTCAATCCTTGTCCAATGGGATATTGGAACCTGCCCCGTGTGGTCATTTTCCTTTCGTTCATTATTTTCTGGGGGTATTTGGCAATTGTATAATTAAAAAAAAAAAAAATATGTGTTATACATTGCTATTAAAAACTTCAACTGGAGATCTCTGCCCTTACAAAAGCAACTTGTATGTCAGCAGTACAGCTTTAATTGATGTACTAAAAGCATCACTTGATGACGTGACCATTAGCGTTCTATCAATGGAAGAATAAAAAAGACATTGTCTTCTGTCTGAGATCTCATGCCCAATATATGTTTAAAGGGATACTGTCATGGGCAAAAAAAATTTTTTTCAAAATGAATCAGTTAATAGTGCTGCTCCAGCAGAATTCTGCACTGAAATCCATTTCTCAAAAGAGCAAACAGATTATTTTATATTCAGTTTTGAAATCTGACATGGGGCTAGACATATTGTCAATTTCCCAGCTGCCCCAAGTCATGTGACTTGTGCTCTGATAAACTTCAATCACTCTTTACTGCTGTACTGCAAGTTGGAGTGATATCACCCCCTCCTTTTCCCCCCAGCAGCCAAACAAAAGAACAATGGGAAGGTAACCAGATAACAGCTCCCTAACACAAGATAACAGCTGCCTGGTAGATCTAAGAACAACACTCAATAGTAAAAACCCATGTCCCACTGAGACACATTCAGTTACATTGAGAAGGAAAAACAGCAGTCTGCCAGAAAGCATTTCTCTCCTAAAGTGCAGGCACAAGTCACATGACCAGGGGCAGCTGGGAAATTGACACTATGTCTAGCCCCATGTCAGATCTCAAAATTGAATATAAAAAAATCTGTTTGCTCTTTTGAGAAATGGATTTTAGTGCAGAATTCTACTGGAGCAGCACTATTAACTGATTCATTTTGAAAAAATGTTTTTTCCCAAGACAGTATCCCTTTAATCATACATTGTAAACATTACTTAAGGTGCAATATACAAAGCCTTTTGGGGTCAACTGTAGCCCAGTGGCTCTCAGAAGGTCTTGGATGTCCCTATATATGAATGAAATAGTGGCTAGTAAAGGATGGGGTGAGACACTAGCACATTGCCCAAACGTTGGCATCTAATGCGCCTCTGTATGTGAAACCGTGGACACACCCCACTTGCTATACTTGTAACATAGATGGAAAGAACAACATGGCTGAATTGGTGAAGATCCCAGACAAGTGCATTGCATGTGATGTGCTGTTATCATTTCAACACCGGTGTAACATCTACAGTGTAAAAGAAACATAAGCCAATCATGGCAGGACATTAGGACCAGGTTTTTACTGTATATTTATGCCATATTTTTCACTGCACATTTCAGCATAAACAAGATCTACTCTCCCTATAATTCTCCCTGTACCACGATTGCGACCAAAACAATTTGCCCAAAATTTTCTAGATGATACAGTAGGGGTGGAGGTTGACTTTCTGCCTTGTTGGTTATAAATCAAATTGTATGCCTCAGTAAAGAAGTCTTTAGATTTCGTTTTGCCCGTTTGTTTCGTTCATGTCATTGGTGAAGCTGTCGTACTCGGCAGAGCGTGTGGACATCCCAAGGTATTGTCTCAGAAACTCACTAAACCTCTTCTGGTTGTTCCATTTCCGGGCTGATTTTCTGACGCCAATGAAACCTCCGTAACGCTTCTGGAGGTCCTTTGATGGACCCATAAATTTTCTGTAGCTGTATTTTCCTTTAACAAACCCCCCAAATCGTTTGGACATGGCGTTGGATGGATTTTGCAGTTGACCAAAATCATCAGGATAGGTGGCCATTCCAAGCGCGTTCTCCGCACCCTCCATGTTGGTATCTTCCTCGCCCTGCTCGCGGATCAGGTTGCTAATATCAGACAGCCTCTTTTCTTCGTTTATTTTGTTTAAGTCCACCATTTTTGTCAGATCGCTGAGCCTCTTGAAATTGGCAGCAAACTGGCTGTCTTCCATATTTATAGGTTTAAAATCTTCTTCAAAGCTGTCCACGCTGAGCTGCACCGATGACTTTACCAGAACTGTTTTGCATACGGACCACATGGAGCTTGAGTAGATCTTTCCTTCACATTCCACGATACAAAGCTGCGAAGATAAAAAAAAATATTGATACTCTTTCCCTTTTAATTCATCTCGAAGAACAACGTATTTACTGTAGGTATATAATGCTTTATTTTTATTTACAGAGTGCTGCTTGTAAACACAGTCCTGTATATTAGAACAATGAATTATTAGAACAATATTATATTTCAAAACTATATTAATGGCTCTGGAAGCCCAGGCTTGTTCAATGCGGTAGCAATAAAATATTTGGTGAATACAGAATGGCTCTTTGGGAGTTAACATGATTGTGACCATAACGTAAATGGGAAATTTACAATATAAAGCACTAACTTAGGATTTATTTTTCATTTACCAGGCAGTGAGATATGATGACAGAGGCTGTGGGACTGATGAAAACATGGATCTGGAGTTTAGCGATAATTCCAAATTGCTCCTTGCCCATCCCTGCTTTTCCTTTATGCTGGTATACAGTATGTTTATTTGGCTCCTGATAGAATTGAGCACAGTGTTTGTGTTTATAATAAAAGTAGTGGCCCGAGCCCCCTACGCAAAACATTTTTTCTGGGACCCCACTGCACATGATAGTGGGCCATTCCCCATTGCAAATACTTTCTTATACTACTGAGTAAGCAGACCCTCGCCAGGCACCCTGTATCCCCAGGCACCCTGCAGCCAGGGTCGGACTGGGACACCGGGAAAAAACCAGGTGGGCTCGACCCAGACCTGTTCCCCCGGCTGAACAGCTGCAGCGTTTTATGTGCATGCATGCAGCGGGAATTTAGAGTTCAGGAGGGGGCCCCAAGGACTGCCAAGAGGGCCCTTCGTTTTGCAGCCTCAGTGGGCCCCAAGGCTCCAGTCCGCCTGCGGCCACAGGGTCTGCTTCCTCGGTAGTTACCCCATTGATAACGGAACTTTATATTGTAAATTCAACTGGGCAGGGATTGAAGTGAATGATATATACGCTCTGTATAACAATGTGGAATAAATTAAGAATAATAATAAGAATAATAATAAAGAAAAAGGGCCCTTGTTGCCCGAAACATGTCGTATGGACGCACAATTAGGGTAGGACTTCACGGATGATTTCTGCGCAATCCGACGCGCTGCACAGAGATGCAAGAGTCATGTCGGATGCGGCAGAAATAAGGTAAGCAATGGAAAGTAATGGAAAAGTCGCAGCATTGATCCGACGTGACTGTCGGATGCAGATGCTGCACGCTGCATGCTGCATGCATCGGATCACGCGGAAATCGTCTGTGAAGTCCTACCCTAAAGAACTAATTAGCAGGAATTCTGCATTCTGCTTTTGATTCACATGCTTTATAATTGAAATAATAACGTTTACCCAGGGCCAGAACTAGGGGTACGCAGAGTAGGCGCAATCATGGGGGGGCACTTTTAAGGGGAATTTTTTTTCTTTTTTTTAACCTTGGTTTGTTGGCCTTTAATAGTTTTCTAAACTGCCTGTTCCAACCCCTCTTGCCCTTTATTCGGGCAGAAGTACTTCCCACCTTCCTCTTGGCTGCTGCTGGCACAGATACATATTTGGGGGCAATAGGATGGATTTTTGGCTGCTGCTGGCACAGATACATATTTGGGGGCAATATGATGGATTTTTGGCTCCTCCTGGCACATGTACATATTTGGGGGCTATATTGTTGCTTTTTTGACTGCTGCTGGCACAGGTACAGATTGGGGGCAATATGAGGAATTGGCTGCTTCTGGCTCAAGTACATGGGGCAATATGGTGGCTGCTGGCACAGGTACACAGATGTTTGGGGCAATATTATAGATTTTTGGCTCCTGCACAGGTACAAATTAGGGGCAATATGATGGATTTTTGGCTCCTGCACAGGTACAAATTAGGGACAATATGATGGATTTTTTTGGCTGCCGTTGGCATAGATACAGATTGGGGGTGACAATATGATGGATGTTTTGTCTTAGGCTGCGACAGGTACAGACTGGGCACCTGGGAGCAATCTGAGGGATTGACTGACGTTGGCACAGGTACATGGGGCAATATGGGGAAATGGTAATGCAATACCGGGTGGGGGGGCACTGATTGAAGCCCTTGCTTAGGGTGCCAAAATACCTTGGCCCTGCATTTACCTATAAGTGGTTCTCGCAGGATGGACTTTCAGTTGTATCTTTGAGAAAAAAGGCATTTTTCACAAATTTCACCCTCAATGTCAGATTCTCAGCTGAGCCCTAGTCCGACATTGGCTCCAAGTCCTACTCAGGGCCCAGACAGAGCCACACATCACACAATAATCATTATTTTATCACAAAACAAAAGTTGTCCAACACTCAGTAACTGTGGTTGATTGTGCAAGCAGCAAAAAATCAATATAGGACACAAAAATGACCTTAATTAAATTGAGAGCAAATAAATACAGACTCCTAAAACCGGGGAAACATTAATGCATTTGTTCAGCGGTAAAGTAAATTCATATTACCTTGGAAACAATACAAATGTTTTTTTTTCTGCAATAATAAAACAGCACCTTGTACTTGTCTTGATCCCAACTAAGATATAATTAATCCTTACTTGAGGCAAAACCAATCTTATTAGGTTTAATTCATGTTTAAATGATAAGTAGACTAAAGGTATGGTGATTCAATTTATGGAAAGATCCCTTATCCGGAAAGCCCCAAGTCCCAAGCATTCTGGATAACAGATCCTGTACACGATGTTTCCCTTATAAGTATCTCCATTTTATATTAAGCAAGTCACAGACATTCCTATAAGTAGTCAAAATACTCTTACCCCTAAAAAATATCACATTTGCCTTAAAGTCCACAATCATCACCAGCATATTCCCCAGTAGTTAATGCTGACCAACTTGGGCCAGTCATTTGTTATACAGGAATGGAATCAATTATCAGGAAACCCATTTTCCAGAAAGCTTAGAATAAAGGGAAGGCAGTCTCCCATAGACACAGTTTTATCAAAATAATTAAACATGTATTTAATTTTTGTCTGTAATAATAAAACAGTCGCTTGTACTTGATCCCAACTAAGATATAATTAATCCTTATTGGAGGCAAAACCAGCCTATTGGGTTTTATTTAATATTTACATGATTTTCTAGTAGACTTAAAGGGGTTGTTCACCTTTAAATTAACTGTTACTATGATGTAGAGAGGGATATTCAGAGACAATTTGCTATTGGTTTTCATTTTTTATTATTTAGCTTTTTATTCACAGCTTTCCCAGTCTGCAATTTCAGCAATCTGGTTGCTAATGTCCAAATTAACCTAGCAACCATGCATTGATTTGAATAAGGAATATGAATAGGAGAGGCCTGAATAGAAAGATTTTTAATAAAAAGTAGCAATAATAATAAATGTTTAGCCTTATAGAGCATTTTTTTTTTTGGTGGAGTCAGTGACTCCCATCTGAAAACTAGAAAAAGTAGAAGAAGAAGGCAAATAAATCAAAAACTATAAAAAAGAAGAAAAGAACCACCCATTTGAAGTTTGGAGATCCAAATTACAGAAATATCCATTATCCTGAAAACCCCAGGTCCCAAACATTCTGGATAACAGGTCCCATACCTGTACCACATATTTCCGAGCCACCTCTAATTATTAAAATGATGATATAACACATATTAATTTGTCCTGGTTCCAGTACATTTAAAAGATAAGTAAACCTTAAAAATAAGTGAATATAAAATTAATGAGGGGACTATTCTAAGGACTTTTACAATGTACAATTATTATTTATATTATATATAGATTCCAAGATATTAAGGGATACATGTACTGTTAAATGAATGAATTGTGTTCCAACAGCGCCACCTGCTGGTCAGTTTCCCACCAGTCTGACCACCAAGTAGTCAAGGAAGTTGTCAGGAGAAAGAAAGAGGCTGATGTTCTTCTGCTTAGGAATAAAATTAGAAACCTTTCTCACATCTTTCCTAAGCAGAAGAACATCAGAGCAGCCTCTTTCTTTCTCCTGACAACTTCCTTGACTACTTGCTGGTCAGACTGGTGGGAAACTGACCAGCAGGTGGCGCTGTTGGAACAAAATTCATTCATATTAACAGCACATGTATCCCTTAATATCTTGGAATAAAAATAAATAAATAATGAATGTAAATGACAGAAGTTCTTAGAATATCCCCCTCATTAATTTTATTTTCACTTATTTTTCAAGGTTTACTTATCCTTTAAATAAAGGTTTCATACCAACACCAATGATTTTCTTACCACAAACAGGATGGAGGTATAATACATAAAACCAGTAGCGGTATGGGACCTGTTATCCAGAATGCTCGGGACCTGGGGTTTTCTGGATAAGGGATTCTTTCTGTAATTTGGATCTTCATACCTTAAGTCTACTAGAAAATCATATAAACATTAAATAAATCCAATAGGCTGGTTTTGCTTCCAATAAGGATTAATTATATCTTAGTTGGGATCAAGTACAAGCTACTGTTTTATTATTACATAGAAAAAGGAAATCAATTTTAAGAATATGGATTATTTGGATAAAATGGAGTCTATGGGAGACGGCCTTCTTGTAATTTGGAGCTTTCTAGATAACAGGTTTCTGGATAATGGATCCCCTACCTGTACTGAGTTTATCGTGCAATATGTTCTGGGGTTTATTATACATGAAATGACCTCTATATCCTGCGATGCATTCCAGGCCTATTATATTATATTATATTATATTATATTATACATGGTACTAGCGCTGTATTAAATAACTTAGCTTGTCATATGCTTTTAGCACATTTTCCTTTTAACACCTACACAACTATTATAAAAAATGTTTTTTGGGTTTTTTTTAAATCATAATTTGCAAAGAAAAAACGCCTAAAGAATGTGAGCGCTGTAAAGCTAAATCTGCGCCGGTAAACGAGAGAACAGAAATTCTCCTGATCGCCAATCAGCCCTGTAATTAAAGGTTGTTTCATAAAGAATAAAACCAGACAGAGAGGACATCACATGACAGAACCTTCCACATTTGTCCGGCCTTGGGGTCAATGCGACGTAACCTTCTGTCCCGGGATTGATTAATGAAGCTTGAAATAAAAAAGATCAATGTTTTAATTATTGCTGTTGTAAAGTAAAGGAGAATAAATGAAGTGAGCAGTATAATGTCAGTTGCTCCATTTGCATCGTGTTCCAGTTCAGCGATGCTGAAAGAGACCGTTTGCTCGTTATGGCTGTATCATTCCTAGTGTGGGGCATCGAAAAAGGAATCAATGAGCTCGTTATGCAAATGAGCTGCTTTTTCCTTTCTGTGACTACAGGTTGTACTTGCCAGAGTATCGGCATTCTGCGCAGTATATTAGATGTTAGGGAGTCTGTTCCAGGAAGGTGTTTAAACACTTTACTCAATAAGAAGCCATTGATCCACCAATCATTTGCCAGGGATTTGGCACATAAACAGGAAGGGCACGGAGAAAGCTGGAGAGAAATTTCGGGCGCTTTCTTTGATAGTGAATGGAACATGTAGGGGCCCATTTACTTAGCTCGAGTGAAGGAATAGAGGAAAAAACAAAACTTTGAATGTTTTTTTTGGCTACTTCGACCATCGAATGGGCTACTTTGACCTTCGACTACGACTTCGAAACGAACGATTCGGACTAAAAATCGTTCGACTATTCAACCATTCGATAGTCGAAGTACTGTCTCTTTAAAAAAAACTTCGACCCCCTAGTTTGCCACCTAAAACCTACCGAAGTCAATGTTAGCCTATTGGGAAGGTTTTGGTAGCTTTTTTCGGTCGAAGAAAAATCGTTTGATCGATGGATTAAAATCCTTCGAATCAAATGATTCGAAGGATTTAATCGTTCGATCGAACGAATTGCGGTAAATTCAGATTTGGCCGAATCCTTCTGCCCAGCCGAACCGAATCCGGATCCTAATTTGAATATGTAAATTAGGGGCGGGGAGGGAAATTGCGTGACTGTCACAAAACAAGGAAGTAAAAAATATTTTCCCCTTCCCATCCCTAATTTGCATATGTAAAGGATTCAGGGGTTCGGCCGAATCCAAAATAGTGGATTTGGTGCATCCCTAATATAAATAAATATTGTTTGAAGTTGTCATATTGTTTTAGTGACGTTCATGAGATTATGAAGGCATTACTTACAAAGGGCACAGAACTTTACCCTCACTAATTTGTATATGAAAATTAGGGTTCGGATATTCAGCCAAATCTTTCACAAAGGATTTCAGGGGGTTCAGCTAAATCCAAAATAGTGGATTTGGTGCATCCCTGATATATATATTTAGACATACAAAAAAGTTTGGGAACCCCTCTCAGCTGCATAATAATTTACTCTACTTTAAACAAAGAAGATAACAGTGGTATGTCTTTCATTTCCCAGGAACATCTGAGTACTGGGGTGTTTTCTGAACAAAGATTTTTAGTGTAGCAGTATTCAGTTGTATGAAATTAAATCAAATGGGAAAAACTGGCTGTGCAAAAATGTGGGTACCCTTGTAATTTTGCTAATTTGAATGCATGTAACTGCTCAATATTGATTACTGGCAACACCAAATTGGTTGGATCAGTTTGTTAAACCTTGAACTTCATAGGCAGGTGTGTCCAATCATGAGAAAAGGCATTTAAGGTGACCAATTGCAAGTTGTGCTTCTGTTTGAATCTCCTCTGAAGAGTGACAGCATGGGATCCTCAAAGCAACTCTCAAAAGATCTGAAAACAAAGATTGTTCAGTATCATGGTTTAGGGGAAGGCTACAAAAAGCTATCTCAGAGGTTTAAACTGTCAGTTTCAACTGTTAAGAATGGAATCAGGAAATGGAAGGCCACAGGCACAGTTGCTGTAAAACCCAGGTCTGGCAGGCCAAGAAAAATAAAGGAGCGGCATATGCGGAGGATTGTGAGAATGTTACAGACAACCCAAAGATCATCTCCAAAGACCTGCAAGAACATCTTGCTGCAGATGCAGGTGTATCTGTACATCGTTCTACAATTCAGCACAATATGCACAAAGAACATGTGTATGGCAGGGGGATGAGAAAGAAGCCCTTTCTGCACTTACACAAACACAGTCGCTTGTTGTATGGAAAAGCTCATTTAGACAAGACACAGTCATTTTGGAACAAAGTGCTTTGGACTGATGAGACAAAAGTTGAGTTATTTGGTCATAACAAAAAGCTCTTTGCATGGCGGAAGAAGAACACGACATTCCAAGAAAAACACCTGCTACCGACTGTCACATTTGGTTGAGGTCCCATCATGCTGTGGGGCTTTGTGGCTAGTTCAGGGACTACTGGGCCCTTGTTAAAGTCCAGGGTCGTCTGAATTCAACCCAATATCAACAAATTCTTCAGGATAATGTTCAAGCATCAGTCACAAAGTTGAAGTTCCGCTGCAGGGGTCGGATATTCCAACAAGACAATGACCCTAAACTCACTTGGAAATCTACAAAGACATTTCTGCAGAGGGACAAGTACAATATTCTGGAGTCCCCCGACTTGAATATCATGGAAAATCTATGGGATGATTTGAAGCAGACTGTCCATGCTCGGCAGCCATCAAATTTAACTGAACTGGAGAGATTTTGTATGGACCAATGGTCAGAAACAGCCACATCCAGAATCCAGACCCTCATCAAAGACTATAGGAGGCGACTAGAGGCTGTTACATTTGTAACTAAGTATTGATGTAATATCTCTGTTGGGGTGCCCATATTTATCTTAGGTGGTGCACTCCAGTGTATGTTCAGAATATATCTGGGTGTTGTCTTGAATATCATAAGTAAAGTTTCTCAGCAACAGGCTTCATAACAGGGTGAAAATAAAGAAAAGGTTTTATTGTCAACGTTTCAGTCCCGTTTAGGTTATGTCTTGAGAAAGGACCTAAATGGGACGGAGACAATAAAACTTTTTCTTTATTTTCACCGCGTTATGAAGCCCTGGAGTGGGTCTGTTGCTGAGAATCAATAGCCAATCACAGCCCTTATTTGGCACCCCAGGGACTTTTCATGCTTCTGTTGCTCCCCAACTCTTTTTACATTTGAATGTGGCTCACAGGTAAAATAAAGGTTGAGGACCCCTGATATGGGGAGTTATGAGCACAGTACAATCATTCTTTGTTTATTTGCATACATACTGTACATATCAGTGGCCATATGGCTCCACTGTGCTGATGTATTTTTCATAGTCATCCATGAAATATTAGCATCATGTGAAAGTAAAACAGATGGAGCTGTTCTGTTGAATTCTACGTAGATCAGCTGTGTCAAGCAATAGGGCACCTCCCTTTCATAGGTATAAATACAGTTATACATAGAAGGGATATTCTGTAGACAGCATGGCAATGCGCTCCCATGCCACGCCCCATGCCACGCCCTCAAGCCACGCCCCTGAGCCACTCCCCCACACACCATGCCTTTCTCATACAGGATAGGTGAATTACCCTCGAATGTGTTACCATGCTGTCCCTAAAGTTAATAAAGTATATGGATACTTTGTAGATAGATACTTAGTACTGTCTTTTTTTAACCTAGAGACATTAAAAAACCTTTAAATAATTATTCTACTATTAGGCAGTTATCACACAAGAAATGTACAGTATGTGACTTGTGCCCTGATAAACTTCAGTCTCTCTTTACTGCTGTACTGCAAGTTGGAGTGATATCACCCCCCTCCCTTCCCCCCCCCAGCAGCCAAACAACAGAACAATGGGAAGGTAACCAGATAACAGCTCCCTAACACAAGATAACAGCTGCCTGGTAGATCTAAGAACAACACTCAATAGTAAGCGAGTAACAAAATATTCAATTCCGAGAGGACCGCTAAGCAACCGGCTCCTGATCTGCTTTACCGACGAGAGTTCCGTGATGCAGCCGCTACTTGAAAAACTTTGAAGCGATGCCGTGGTGATAACGTATACTCCGTTCGGGGATGAATATGACTGTTTATTAACTCAACACATGAATTTTGATAGATAATATTGCACAATAAGTTTTTAATAATTTTGTATGATGAATAAAAAACCTCAATTGATTTACTCCAATAATTAATTATTAATTATATAATAATATGAAGTAATTTACTGCGCGCGAAAAAAGAGTTTCTGAATTTATTTATTCATTCAAATGTGTCTGGCCTGTTCCCAGATTATTTCTATTAAATGTTATAATTGCTATCCACCTATATGACTTTCCTTTCATTCCCACTAAAAGGAGTCTTATAATAAAGCAACGAGCTAACAGCAGATTCAAGGAGTTATTCAGGGAAGATGCCATGAAGGAAATGAAAGATAATAGGAGGCAACTAATCAGTCCAAACAAGGTTGTGATTCAGATGACCGGTCGTCCAAATAATTTCACTTAAAGGGCATGTAAAGGCAAAAAAATAAAATCCCATTTTTACTTTCTTTAATGAAAAAGAAACCTATCTCCAATATAATTTAATTAAAAAATGTGTGCCGTTTTTATAAGAAACCTGACTGTATGCAGTGAAATTCTCCCTTCATTTACTGCTGTGGATAGGAATTGTCAGACGGTCCCTAACTGCTCTGCAGGGAAACAATCATACTTATGAACAGCAGGGGGAGCCCCCGCCTTACTTCCCAGCCATGCAGAACTAAAGCAGCTTTGTTTGTTTCCCTGTTTTGATAATTTATGACGATCCCTAAGCAGCCCTTGGTCTTGCAAAGATGTTTAACACAATTACAAGATGGTGTCCCCTGTGGCCAACTTTGTAAGCATAAATCATTTGTTTGATTAGGCTTGTGGTGCAGTAAGTTCATGTTTATATTTAGAATAACAGCATTTCTAGCCTTATTCTATTTTAGACTTTACATGCCCTTTAAGTCAATGAAAGATTTCTTCAATTTGTATCTTTTTGTCTTTTCCAGTTTATGGGTGGTTTCTGCTACATTTATCGGTGCTGAGGTTGGAAATTGGGACCTGGTGCTTTTTCATCACTCAAAAGCAACTAAATATGGAACACCCTTAATCTAAGACTGGTGGTGTAAATATAGAGGAAGCAGATCCCGCGGACATATAGGGGCCCAGGCTTCAGGGTCTGTATCCTCTAGAGCAGGGATCCCCAACCTTTTGAACCCGTGAGCAACATTCAGAAGTAAAAGGAGTTGGGGAGCAACACTAGCATGAAAAATGTTCCTGGGGTGCCAAATAAGTGCTGTGATTGGCCATTTAGTAGCCCTATGTGGATTGTCAACCTAAATTGAAGCTCTTTTTGTCAGTACACCTGGTTTTTATGCAACTAAAACTTGCCTCCAAGCCTGGAATTCAAAAATAAGCTCCTGCTTTGAGGCCACTGGGAGCAACATCCAAGGGGTTGGAGAGCAACATGTTGCTCACGAGCTACTGGTTGGGGATCACTGATATAGAGCATTCAAATCCCCCTCCCATCGCTGTCTTCTTCATTTAATTGACGCATTCGATTCTGAGCGGCGGAGATATGGGGAGTTACATAGGCGCGAGCAGCTGAAACTGAAAAGCTATAGACTGGACGTTATTTATTTTAAAGTTATGAATTATGGGATGTAAGTCTAACAGAGCTTTGGTTTGGGGTCAATATCTTCTCCTTAGTCCCCATCAAATAACTCGTAGGGGGTTATTTATCAAAGTCCGAATTTATCTCAATATTTTCTGCTACAAATTCAGATCAAATCCACTCTGTTTTTTTGCACTTATTTATTATTACATTTTCCTGAGAATTTGCTTTGCGGGAAAAAAATCAGATTTTCAAGATTTTTTTCGGATTTTTCACCTGAACTTCGGGTATTGCACGAAACCCTGCGCACATCTAAAAATCATAGGGACTTCTCCCATTGACTTATATGCAACCTCGACAGGTCTGAGATGCCGAATTATCTGATTCAGACTTTTCCATCCTCGGTGTTTAATAAATTCCGAAAAATTAGTGATTTTTTTTAAAAGTCAGTTTTTATTTTTTTTGTGGTTTTTGCATTCAGAGTTTAGTAAATAACCCCCATAATATAGCAGCAGAAATAAGAAACATCCATGATAATCTCTCTAGCTCATTAACAGCTACAGATGATTTATACACAATTAGTCAGCTGATACGTCTGTATTATGCACTGATTTTCTAAGGCTTTAATGTATCTATTAAACTTAATTAACCAACCTATTTCATCAGGTCAATAGTAGGGATGTAGCGAACGTCGGAAAAAAAGTTCGCGAACATATTCGCGAACTTGCGCAAAAATGCGAGCGGTTCGCGAACGGTTCGCGAACCCCATAGACTTCAATGGGAAGGCGAACTTTAACATCTAGAAAAGACATTTCTGGCCAGAAAAATGATTTTAAAGTTGTTTAAAGGGTGCAACGACCTGGACAGTGGCATGCCAGAGGGGGATCAAGGGCAAAAATGTATCTGAAAAATCTGTCTGTGTGTGCTTGGAAGAGATAGTGTAGGGGGAGAGCTGTTAGTGATTTCAGGGACAGATGATAGTAAGTTACTAGTAATCTGCTTGATACTGCTCTGTATTGGAGGGACAGAAGTCTGCAGGGATTTGAGGGACATTTTAGCTTAGGTAGCTTTGCTGGCTAGTAATCTACTGTTCTCTTTAAACAACTGCCATACGTTGACCTTGTAGGCATTGTTTGCCCAGTTTTTTGGACGCAGCCACTGAAGCACAGTTGCCATAAAAATATGCCATATAAATGCTGAAAATAGTCATTTTTCGCCATACGTTGACCTTGTAGACATTGTTTGCCCAGTTTTTTGGTTGCAGCCACTGAAGCACAGTTGCCAGAAAAAATATGCCATATAAATGCTGAAAATAGTCATTTTTCGCCATACGTTGACCTTGTAGACATTGTTTGCCCAGTTTTTTTGGTTGCAGCCACTGAAGCACAGTTGCCAGAAAAAATATGCCATATAAATGCTGAAAATAGTCATTTTTTGCCATACGTTGACCTTGTAGGCATTGTTTGCCCAGTTTTTTTGGTCGCAGCCACTGAAGCACAGTTGCCAGAAAAAATATGCCATATAAATGCTGAAAATAGTCATTTTTTGCCATATACGTTGAGTCAACGTATGGCAAAAAATGACTATTTTCAGCATTTATATGGCATATTTTTTCTGGCCTCTGTGCTTCAGTGGCTGCGGCCAAAAAAACTGGGCAAACAATGCCTACAAGGTCAACGTCGTTGACCTTGTAGGCATTGTTTGCCCAGTTTTTTTGGCCGCAGCCACTGAAGCACAGAGGCCAGAAAAAATATGCCATATAAATGCTGAAAATAGTCATTTTTTTGGTCGCAGCCACTGAAGCACAGTTGCCAGAAAAATTATGCCATATAAATGCTGAAAATATGCATTTTTTTGGTTGCAGCCACTGAAGCACAGAGGCCAGAAAAATTATGCCATATAAATGCTGAAAATATAAATTTTTTTGGTTGCAGCCACTGAAGCACAGAGGCCAGAAAAATTATGCCATATAAATGCTGAAAATATGCATTTTTTTGGTCGCAGCCACTGAAGCACAGTTGCCAGAAAAATTATGCCATATAAATGCTGAAAATATAAATTTTTTTGGTTGCAGCCACTGAAGCACAGAGGCCAGAAAAATTATGCCATATAAATGCTGAAAATATGCATTTTTTTGGTTGCAGCCACTGAAGCACAGAGGCCAGAAAAATTATGCCATATAAATGCAGAAAATATGCATTTTTTTGGACGCAGCCACTGAAGCACAGTTGCCAGAAAAAATATGCCATATAAATGCTGAAAATAGTCATTTTTTGCCATACGTTGACCTTGTAGACATTGTTTGCCCAGTTTTTTGGTTGCAGCCACTGAAGCACAGAGGCCAGAAAAAATTAAACCAGTAGGGTTTGCACCCTAGTTTGTAACGGTGGCGGAGGGAGGAGGAGGACGCTAAAGGACAGCTGTGTGTGGAGCATTGAGGCTTGAAGAGAAGGACAGCTGCATAGAAGTCAGAACAAGTCTTCCGGCGTGCAGTAACCCTCCGAGATCCACCCCTCATTCATTTTAATAAAGGTCAGGTAATCGACACTTTTGTGACCTAGGCGAGTTCTCTTCTCAGTTACAATCCCTCCTGCTGCACTGAAGGTCCTTTCTGAGAGCATATTTGGTTTGGTGCTCAAAGGAGAGACAAAAGCGGAGTATATGACGTCGCACAATCCCAAATTACCCCAGTATTAAACGTTGTGTGTGCCTGCTTAAGATGATCGACTCGGAATTAAACTAAACAAACAAACCAATGTGTTCACGTTGTGATCAAACCATTCATGTCTTCTGTGATTGTCAGAAAGAAATTAAATAAAGTGCATTTTTTGGAGAATTCATGGTGACTTAATATATAAAGTGCATGGTGCTTGATTGTGAGCATAAAAAAGTGCTTGAGCTAGCAGTTTAGGCTGATTAAAGAGACTCGTAAAAGATAACTTTTATTAAATCTACTAAAATTTCATTAGTAAAAGGGAATTGAGAGTAACAAACACTAAAAACAATTAAAAGACGAGGGTGGAAATCGGATCTGGATTAAGTGTAAAAGGGGATGACAGTGTAAGTGTTACCTTAGACTGTTCCCTTATCGATCCCACGACACCCGTTTCCCTATACTGGCTAAATAGTAGTCAGGGAGTACATTAAGGATAGGTTAGCACAGAAGCAATGATCTCCAAAGAGATTAAGCAAAGGTAAGCGAGGATTGGGGGTTATGAGGAGATGCCCCTTGATCGACAGGCGTGATATGTCAGCCACTATACAGTGTGGTGTGCGCAAAGTTAACTAACACTGTGTCCTCTCAGAGGCGCCTAAATCGTTATGGCCTAATCCCTAGACACTATATAGGCAACACACCATGCTGACAGATCCGCTGAACAGTGCAGACTGAGGAAAGATTCCCCCACCCCGAAAATATCATCCGTTCCTCCCCCCTTGCTCCTCTGACCCACTGCGTGCTTAAATGAAGTTCCTTATAGTTCCCAGTTTTTAAATCGCTAAGTTAGCGGTTAAGCTACAGTGCCTACAGGCACTGTAGCTTAACCGCTAACTTAGCGATTTAAAAACTGGGAACTATAAGGAACTTCATTTAAGCACGCAGTGGGTCAGAGGAGCAAGGGGGGAGGAACGGATGATATTTTCGGGGTGGGGGAATCTTTCCTCAGTCTGCACTGTTCAGCGGATCTGTCAGCATGGTGTGTTGCCTATATAGTGTCTAGGGATTAGGCCATAACGATTTAGGCGCCTCTGAGAGGACACAGTGTTAGTTAACTTTGCGCACACCACACTGTATAGTGGCTGACATATCACGCCTGTCGATCAAGGGGCATCTCCTCATAACCCCCAATCCTCGCTTACCTTTGCTTAATCTCTTTGGAGATCATTGCTTCTGTGCTAACCTATCCTTAATGTACTCCCTGACTACTATTTAGCCAGTATAGGGAAACGGGTGTCGTGGGATCGATAAGGGAACAGTCTAAGGTAACACTTACACTGTCATCCCCTTTTACACTTAATCCAGATCCGATTTCCACCCTCGTCTTTTAATTGTTTTTAGTGTTTGTTACTCTCAATTCCCTTTTACTAATGAAATTTTAGTAGATTTAATAAAAGTTATCTTTTACGAGTCTCTTTAATCAGCCTAAACTGCTAGCTCAAGCACTTTTTTATGCTCACAATCAAGCACCATGCACTTTATATATTAAGTCACCATGAATTCTCCAAAAAATGCACTTTATTTAATTTCTTTCTGACAATCACAGAAGACATGAATGGTTTGATCACAACGTGAACACATTGGTTTGTTTGTTTAGTTTAATTCCGAGTCGATCATCTTAAGCAGGCACACACAACGTTTAATACTGGGGTAATTTGGGATTGTGCGACGTCATATACTCCGCTTTTGTCTCTCCTTTGAGCACCAAACCAAATATGTATATAGGAGTGGTCAGCACATCCATGCCCATTTGTTTCTGACTCTCGGTTTAGGGGCAACCCTAAGTAAAAACAACTGGTTAGAAGGTGCGGCTACCAACTTTAGTATTTTTCCTTTCTGAGAGCACACTTGAGGCTGGGCAAGACAAGAGGTTCATGGCAAATTGTGACCGCTCTGGCCACAGATCAAGCCTGCACACCCAGTAGTCCAGGGGTTCATCGCTCCTCAGAGTGTCGATATCTGCAGTTAATGCCAGGTAGTCCGCTACCTGCCGGTCGAGGCGTTCTTTGAGGGTGGATCCAGAAGGGTTGTGGCGCTGCCTTGGACAGAAAAACATTTGCATGTCTGACGTTACAGACTGGCCAAAGGGCTTTGTCCTTGCAGGTGCGCTCGTGGCAGGATTACTGGCACCTCTGCCCCTGGAATGTTGATGAGTTCCTGAAGTGACATCACCCTTAAAAGCATTGTACAACATGTTTTGCAGGCTGGTTTGTAAATGCCGCATCTTTTCGGACTTGTGGTATGTTGGTAACATTTCTGACACTTTATGCTTGTACCGAGGGTCTAGTAGCGTTGCGACCCAGTACAGGTCCTTCTCCTTAAGCCTCTTGATACGGGGGTCCTTCAACAGGCATGACAGCATGAAAGACCCCATTCTCACAAGGTTGGATGCAGAGCTATCCATCTCCGCTTCCTCATTATCAAGGACTGCATCATCCACGGTCTCCTCCCCCCAGCCACGTACAAGACCAGGGGTCCCCAAAAGGTCACCACTAGCCCCCTGGGAAGCCTGCTCCTGTTGGTCCTCCTCCTCCTCCTCCACAAAGCCACCTTCCTCCTCTGACTCCACTTCTGGCACCTCTCCCTGCGTTGCAGCATGTGCCTGGGTTCGTTCTGGTGATTCCGACCAGAAATCGTGCGCTTCCAGCTCCTCGTCACGCTGGTCTACAGCCTCATCTGTCACTCGTCGCACGGCACGCTCCAGGAATAAAGCGAAGGGTATTAGGTCGCTGATGGTGCCTTCGGTGCGACTGACCATATTTGTCACCTCTTCAAAAGGTCGCATGAGCCTGCAGGCATCGCGCATAAGCACCCAGTAACGGGGGAAAAAAATCCCCAGCTGTGCAGATCCAGTCCTACCACCCAGTTCAAAAAGGTACTCGTTGACGGCCCTTTGTTGTTGCAGCAGACGTTCCAACATAAGGAGCGTTGAATTCCAGCGAGTCTGGCTGTCAGAAATCAAACGCCTGACTGGCATGTTGTAGCGCTGCTGAATGTCAGCAAGGCGTGCCATGGCTGTGTAGGAACGTCTGAAATGGGCCGACACCTTTCTGGACTGGGTGAGAACGTCCTGGAATCCTGGGTACTTGGAGACAAAACGTTGGACTATTAAATTTAACACATGTGCCATGCAGGGCACATGTGTTAAATTGCCTAGTCTCAACGCTGCCAACAGATTGCTTCCATTGTCACACACCACTTTTCCGATCTGCAGTTGGTGTGGGGTCAGCCACCGATCGGCCTGTGACTGCAGAGATGACAGGAGTACAGATCCGGTATGGTTTTTGCTTTCCAGGCACGTCATCCCCAAGACAGCGTGACAACGGCGTACCTGGCACGTCGAATAGCCTAGGGGGAGCTGGGGGTGCACAGGTGTGGAGGAGGAGAAGGAGGACCCAGCAGCAGAGTAAGAAGAAGAAGAAGACGAGGTAGAGAGCGATGGAGGAGTAGAGGTGGTGGCAGAACCGCGTGCAATCCGTGGCGGTGACACCAACTCCACTGTTGTTGTTGAGCTACCCATTCCCTGCTTCCCAGCCATTACCAAGTTCACCCAGTGGGCAGTGTAGGTGACATACCTGCCCTGACCATGCTTGGAGGACCATGCGTCAGTAGTCATATGGACCTTTGGCCCAACACTAAGTGACAGAGATGCGGTAACTTGGCTCTGCACATGTTGGTACAGGTGTGGTATTCCCTTTTTAGAAAAAAAATTGCGGCTGGGTACCTTCCACTGCGGTGTCCCAATTGCTACAAATTTGCGGAAGGCCTCAGAGTCCACCAGCTGGTATGGTAAAAGCTGGCGGGCTAAGAGTGCAGACAAGCCAGCTGTCAGACGCCGGGCAAGGGGGTGACAGTCAGACATTGGCTTCTTACGCTCAAACATGGCCTTCACAGAAACTTGGCTGGTGGCAGATGACTGGGAATGGGAACAGGTGGTCAAGGTGGAAGGCGGAGTGGAGGGTGGTTCAGACAGGTCAAGGAGAGCAGAGGTAGAGCAGTAAGATGCTGGACCAGAAGGAGTGTGGCTTTTAGTTTGCCTGTTGCCTTTGAGGTGTTGCTCCCAAAGTGCTTTGTGCTTGCCGCTCATGTGCCTTCGCATAGAAGTTGTACCTATGTGGCTGTTGGGCTTACCAAGGCTCAGTTTCTGACTGCACTCATTGCAAATTACAATGCTTTTGTCAGAGGCACACACATTAAAAAAATCCCACACTGCTGACTTTTTGGAAGTGTGCGATCTGGCGGTAACAGTAGAAGTTGGCGGCATTGGCGGCAATGGCGGGTGCGTTGGCCGGCTGAACACAGGTGCCGATACATGTTGTTGCCCTACTGATCCCTGCGGGCTGTCCTCCCTGCTTCTTCTAAGTCTTATTCTCCTACTGCCTCTCTGACTCTCCGTCTCTCCATCTGAACTACCCTCCTCTTGCTCTCTTCTACTAGGCACCCACAAAACATCAATCTCCTCATCATCATTCTCCTCAGATGCATCAATTTCTTCTGACACATCACAGAAGGAAGCAGCAGCGGGGACCTCCTCCTCATCACTCATTATGTCCATCTCTATCGTGTTCTCTGCCAGAATTAAATCTGGTGTAAGGTCCTCATCTCCTTCATCTTCTTCTGGCAATAATGGTTGCGCATTACTCAGTTCAAGAAACTCATGGGAAAATAACTCCTCTGACCCCAGTGAAGAAGGGGCACCGGTGGTGGAGGAAGTGTTACGTGGGGTGGCCATAGCAGTGGAGGATGAGGAGGATGTTGTGGTAAAGTTAGAAACGGTAGAGGATGGGGTGTGCTGTGTAAGCCAGTCAACTACCTCTTCAGCATTTTGGGAGTTCAGGGTCATTGGCTTTTTAAAACTGGGAAATTTGCTAGGGCCACAGGATTGCATAGCAGCACGGCCCCTAGCACGGCCTCTGCGTGGCGGCCTGCCTTTGCCTGGCATTATTTTTAAAAAAACAACAACAACAACAAAAACTCAGTTGGTTTTTCTGGAAACGATAATACACACAGCTAGATGGCGGGTTGAAGAAAACAGTGTGCAAATAATGCCTACAAGGTCAACCTATACACTACTACAGCGGTGGATACGGATTACGTAAAATATATGAATGCTGCTTGAAAAAAAGTAACTCAAGTGGTTTTTCTAGAGACGATAATATTATCAATATTTAGACAAAATGTGAACAAGGTCACACAGCTAGATGGCGGGTTGAAGAAAACAGTGTGCAAATAATGCCTACAAGGTCAACGTATACACTACTACAGCGGTGGATACGGATTACGTAAAATATATTATGGCTGCTTGAAAAAAGTCACTCCGGTGTTTTTTCTGGAGACGGTAATATTATGGATATTTAGACAGAATGTGAACAAGGTCACACAGCTAGATGGCGGGTTGAAGAAAACAGTGTGCAAATAATGCCTACAAGGTCAACGTATACACTACTACAGCGGTGGATACGGATTACGTAAAATATATTATGGCTGCTTGAAAAAAGTCACTCCGGTGTTTTTTCTGGAGACGGTAATATTATGGATATTTAGACAGAATGTGAACAAGGTCACACAGCTAGATGGCGGGTTGAAGAAAACAGTGTGCAAATAATGCCTACAGGGCAAATAATGCCTAAAAGGTCAACTTATACACTACTACAGCGGTAGTAAAATAAAAAAAAGTAAAATAAAAAAAAATGAATATTAAAAAAAAAAAATTAAAGTTGGTGCTGCTGAACTACTAGGAGCAGCAGATTAGCACACCAGTCCCACTCCCCAACACTGCTAGACTAATAGCACTGGGCTCTTATAGTAGTAGTAGTAGTAGTAGTAAAACAACAAAAAAATAAATAAAAGCAGTCCTTACAAGGACTACTGTTATTGCAGCAGTCAGCAGATGAGATCAGAAGCAGGACAGCTGCCCACTGCAGCTACATACAGAGCACTGCAGTAGAAGGTAGATTACTAGCCAGCAAAGCTACCTAAGCTTAAATGTCCCTCAAACCCCTGCAGACTTCTGTCCCTCCAATAACAGAGCAGTATCAAAACGATTACTAGCCAGCAAACTTTCAACTGTCCCTGAAATCACTAACAGGCAGCAGCTCTCTCCCTACACTATCTCTTCAGCACACACAGGCAGAGTGAAAAAACGCTGCAGGGCTTCGGTTTTTATAGGGAAGGGGAGTGGTCCAGGGGAGAGCTTCCTGATTGGCTGCCATGTACCTGCTGGTCTGGGGTGAGAGGGCAAAAAAAAGCGCCAACAATGGCGAACCCAAAATGGCGAACGTCGCGCGACGTTCGCGAACTTCCGGCGAGCGCGAACACCCGATGTTCGCGCGAACAAGTTCGCCGGCGAACAGTTCGCGACATCTCTAGTCAATAGAAAGAGCCGGCAGGTGACCTTTCACACTGATCTAAATCTCATGTATGAAATGGATCTATTTGGCCCAGTGTGATGGTTGGACTTTAATCAATAACAATTATGAAGAATTGGAAGCAACTCAAGCATTATTTTATTTAGATTCCAATGATGATTCTAAAAAACAAACAAACATGCTCTGAATTTGCCATATTCTGGGTACAAGGGATCTGCTTGTACAGGGGGATCTAGCAGAAAACATCTGGGTGCATGACACAAGAACAAACACTTAGGGGCCCATTCACTAAGTTCGAGTGAAGGAATAGAGGTAAAATAGTTTTCGAATGGTCAAATATGGCTACTTCGACCTTCGACTATGACCTTCGACTTCGAAACGAACGATTCGAACTAAAAATCGTTCAACTATTCGACTATTCAATAATCGAAGTACTGTCTCTTTAAAAATTTCTTCGACCCCCTAGTTCGCCACCTAAAACCTACCGAGGCCAATGGTCCCCATAGGCTTGCTAACACTTTTTTGATCGAAGGATAATCGTTCGATCGATGGATTAAAATCCTTTGAATTGTTCGATTCAAAGGATTTAATCGTTATTTCGAACGATTATTCCTTCGATCGTTCGATCAAAGGAATTGCGCAAAATCCTTCGACTTCGAAGTCGAAGGATTTTAATTCGCCAGTCGAATATCGAGGGTTAATTAACCCTCAATATTCGACCCTTGATACATCTGCCCCATAGTGGGTTATTTATCAAAATCCAAATATTTTCTGAAAACAACTCCGATCAAATCCGCACAGGTTTTTCCCATTATTTATCAATACATGTTTCCGAACATTTCCTGTGCAGGAAAAAACTCGATAAAATCTGAATCCTACATATTTGATGCCCGAAAACTAATTTTTTCATATTTTTGCACGAATATTCGGG
Organism: Xenopus laevis; assembly: GCF_017654675.1. NCBI lineage: Eukaryota > Metazoa > Chordata > Amphibia > Anura > Pipidae > Xenopus > Xenopus laevis. The sequence continues at coordinate 164,142,267 of NC_054379.1, read as the reverse complement.
ATATTGCACGAAACCCAGCGCAGATCAGGAAATCTTTTGGACTTACCCATTGACTTCTGCATGTCCTCGGCATGACACGAGTTGGAGTACTTTTTTATTCTGACTTTTAACACCCTTTGGGTTTAATAATTTCAGAAAAATTCGAGTTTTTGGCATTTGGACTTTAATAAACTGCACAGAGATGCCCCTCTTGCTGCCAGACTAACAACCGTTTCTAGCCTCCTTCCATATGGCAGCTGGCCATACCTCGATTTTAATACCGGTTAAATTTAAAAGATAAATGAAATATTGGTTCCAGTCTGTAGGGCTTTATTTCCATGGGTAAAGGGGAAGTATGGGCACCATAATTAGTATAAATACCATTTTCGTCAACAGAGATAGAATATTTCCGAAAAGTTAATTTCCCTGAGCAATGGATTACTCTGCAGCCCAAGCCCAATCATTTGTAACTGGTTTAGAACACAGCGAGAAGTATGGCACCGGGTCATAATGCTAAATGAAAAGCATGCGGATAAAATATGTACATATCTGCCATATGTTTAAGTGTGACCATAGAACTAGAGAATTGTGCTTATAAATAGCATCGTCTCTTCCTAGAAAATATTGCAATGTCCTAAATGCTGGAAATATGAAATGATAAAGACTGACACATGAAGAGTAATAATAATGATCAGTTTATTAAAATGATAGATATTCTGCACTGGGCACGGTATGTGTAATATTAGAAATTAAGCAGTAATGAGAGATAGTGGAGTAATCCGGGAATGAGCGTTTTAGAGGTTAATAAAGGTCTTCTCATGATCAAAAATAGGAATTCCTTACACCGATAGTAACTGATTTCTCGAGAAATTGTACAGTTTTGAAAAAGACAGAATTGAGCTTAATGTCAAACTCAGAAATGTACCTGGTTCTGTATGAGCCCAAGTTAAATCATTCAATGGGTAAAAACGTTCATTGAGAATGTTAGAGACCATGTTTGCGTCCCTTTTGACCGATTCCAGATCTCAACGACTTCCTCGCAAAGTTTGCGACCAAATGGCTTTTCGCAGTGTATGTAATAAAATTTTCGCAATTGCAAAAAGCCTACGTTGCGACAAAATATTGTTAATTTTAACCTTTGCTTAATGACGTAATATTCGAAAGCGAATGACAATTACATTATGAGCAGCCCTAAACATTCGCAAAACATGCTTGCGGTTTTTAATTACATTCCCCCATCAGCTTTTTATTTTGAAGTAGGACAATAATTTAGGGGCCGATTCACTAAATTCGAGTGAAGGATTCAAAGTAAAAAAACTTCGAATTTTCGAAGTATTTTTTGGGCTACTTCGACCATCGAATGGGCTACTTCGACCTTCGACTACGACTTCGAATCGAAGGATTCGAAGTAAAAATCGTTCGACTATTCGACCATTCGATAGTCGAAGTACTGTCTCTTTAGAAAAAATTTCGACCCCCTAGTTCACCATCTAAAAGCTACCGAAGTCAATGTTAGCCTATGGGGAAGGTCCCCATAGGCTTTCCTACGTTTTTTTGATCGAAGGATAATCCTTCGATTGTTGGATTAAAATCCTTCGAATCGTTCGATTCGAAGGATTTAATCGTTCGATCGAAGGAATAATCCTTCGATCGTACGATCGGAGTATTTGCGCTAAATCCTTCGACTTCGATATTCGAAGTCGAAGGATTTTAATTCCTAGTCGAATATCGAGGGTTAATTAACCCTCGATATTCGACCCTTAGTGAATCAGCCCCTAAGGCATGTTCTATATTTATCGTATTGTATATGGTATCATATTTATCTTTTCAGTTCTACTGGTATGGGAACTGTTATCCAGAATGCTCAGGACCTGTGGTTTGCCGGATAAGGGATCTTTCCGTAATTTCTATTTCCAAACTTTGAGTCTACTAAAAAATATGATTTAATAGGATTGTTTTGCTTCCAATAAGGATTAATTATATCTTAGTTGGGATCAAATACAATCTCTCCCCTCTGTTGAACTGTAGTAAACTCTGGTTCCACTCTCGTATTATTCGCTCCCCAATAAATAAGGCTCTAAGTGAAGGTATGACGATCCAGATTACAGAAAGATCTATTATCTGGAAAGCCCCCGGTCCCTCGTATTCTGGATAACATGTCCCATACCTGTACTGACAAATAGAATCAACACTGGCCTGAGGGTGGAGACCTATTTCAGGTACAGGTATAAGACCTGTTATGCAGAATGCTCATCTGGGTAAGTTTTCTTTCCGTAATTTAGATCTTCATACCTTAAGTCTACTAGAAAATCATATAAACATTAAAAAAAAACAATAGACTGGTTTTGCCTCCAATAAGGATTAATTATATCTTAGTTGGGATCATGTACAATCTACTGTTTTATTATTACACAGAAAAAGGAAATCCGTTATTAATATTTGAATTATTTGGATAAAATGAAATCTAGGGCAGACAGGCGTTGCTAAATTCCTAAATTCTGAACTTTCTAGATAAAAGGTTTCTGGATAATGGATCCCATACTGCTACCAACAACAGAACTTTAAGGTGGTTATTTATCAAGGTCTGAATTTATCTCAGTATTTCTAATACAGATATGGGATCCATTATCCGGAAACCCATTATCCAGAAATTTCCAAATTATGGAAAGGTCATCTCCCATAGACTCCATTATAATCAAATAATCCAAAAATTTAAAAATGATTTCCTTTTTCTCTGTAGTAAGAAAACAGTTGCTTGTACTTGATCCCAACTAAGAAGAACCAGCCCATTGGGTTAATGTTTATATGATTTTCTAGTAGTCTAAAGGTATGAAGATCCAAATTACGGAAAGACCCATTATCCGGAAAGCCCCAGGTCCCAATGATTCCGGATAATAGGTCCAATACCTATATCCAACTTCGAGCAACTCCGAATTCCCAAATGGACCTTATTTATGAAGAAAAAAGCCCGGGCACAACTCCGGAGCTTTCCCTGAAAACCCTGAATTGTTTGGAGTTTTCCGCAAAAACTATGATTTTTTTTTAGTTTTTAGCTCCAAAACCCCTGAAATCATCGGATATCGGTACAGACATCAGCGCAGACACTGGAACCTTTCCCATTGACTTATACAGGACCTCGAGCGCTTTTAGATGCTGTAGTTTTGGATTCGGAGTTTTCATACCATCACACTTTAATAATTCCTGAAAAATTCGGATTTTTTTTTTAAAGCTTGAAAAATCAGATTTTTTTGTATTTCGGAGCTTAATAAATAACCCACTAAGCCTTGGTTGAGATCCAGTGGGAAACCACAGTCCACTACTTGCAAGTCTATTCTGATACGTTTTTCTTTAACAGCATCGGAAATCAGTTTGGCTCTGCGTTTCACTTCTTAAAAGACTACGCACATTACAAGTAGCTCATTATGACCAATTATATATAAAAGGGGGAAATTAAATTAGGAACAGATGTGAAGAAGCATAAAATTGTACGTTTATCCCTCGATGAATCCTTAAACCCATTTAAATGTTATCGCATTTCTGCTGCTTATCCAAGTATTTGGTGATGTTTTCTTGTATTTAAATCGAGGTTCCTCTCCACTTTAATCTGGAGGCCGACGTGGTGTAAATATGAATAAAACAAGTAAATCCTCAGTTACCATTTTTAGTTCAGATATTACTGCTTGGTACGACTAAACAGGCTCCTTATCTTTTCTTTCCTGTAATGTTGAATTTGACCACTGCAGACGCTGTTTTACAGAACTCGGCTCATTGTATATTCATATAAATAAATATATAGACGTATCATGGGGTTTCTGTGTAGAATAGCAGCTGCGTGATATGTTATCAGGAACATTTATAAGGAAATACAGTAACATAAAATAAACATTGTGTTTTTCCTTTAACTGCAGGGCATAAAATGAATTATAATAAATATCCGCAGAAAACAGATTAAATCCACAGGTAATTCATTTGCTGACATTAGAGCTTTCCACTAAACCAATGCTTCAAGCGGTTTTTTTTTTTCCATCAGATTTTAAAATGCAAATTAGGGTTAGGAGTTGGCAAAATCTTTTGTGGACGATTCAGTATTCAAAAGCCCACAAATGTATTTGGAGCATCCCTAAATGATATACCCATAAATAAATATACGTGGCACTATAGACATGTGGTTACTACTTTCCAGCTTCTCTCTGTACTAAACAACCTCTTCATGTGACTCCTCCGCTAGACTCCTGCAGCAAAATACATTTCTAAACTGAACTATAACATTCTCACATGTATAGTATCTAGTATTTAGGGTCTTATTTATCCAAATCCAAATTTTTCTGATTATTTTAATAAAAAAAAAAGTCTGACCAACCTAGAATCCACAATTTGACTTTATTTACTATTAAGAAATCACGATTTAATTGGATCAGGGCCAAACACAAAAAAAATGGTAACATTTTTTTCCAAAAAACCCAAATTTGTCTGATTTTTTTTCCAAAAAATCCCAAATTTGCCGGATTTTTGCCTGAAAAGGCACAGACCACAGAAACTTCCAAATAGGATAGGGACCACTCCCATTGACTTATATATATAATCTTGGCAGGTCTGAGATTTTTGGATTCTGACTTTTTCCATCATCAGGTTAAATTAAATCTCAAAAAATTCAAGGTTTTTTTCACAAAAATTTTGTTAAATTTTTTTTTCTTCGAGGTTTTGGCATTCGGACTAAATAAATAAATAACCCCCTAAAGTATAAACATCCAAATTACATAAAGATCCGTGAAACCCCAGGTCCAGAGCATTGTGGATAACAGGCCCCATACCTGTATATATATATAAATAAATACATGGATAATCTCCTAACGACTCCAACAGTGAAATCTTGGATGATCTAGACCAGTGATCCCCTTTCTTTACCCCTGAACCACATTCAAACATAAACATAGTTTTGGAGCAACACAATAGTCGGATTTTCAGACTAATTCCAGCGCAGACAACAGAAACTTCCAAACAGGATTGGGACTTCTCCCATTGACTTGTATACAACCTCGGCAGGTCTGAGATGCTGGATTTTCAGATTTGGACTTTTTCCATCCTCGGGGTATATTAAATCTCAAAAAAACTGTTTTTTTTTTCCACAAAAATTCAGATTTCGCCAATTCACTAACAAGGCGTTCATTTGCGCTCTATCGCCAGGCAACTTTTCGCTCTGGTGAATGATCGTTACTCCGCAAATTCACTTAAGTGCGGATTTTACTGAACGTTACCTCTTTCGCCAGAGTTGACTTCACCACCTCAGACCAGACAAATTGCTAAATAGAAGCTACATCTTCCTCAATCTTCTGTCACATCCATCATATTCTGTGAGCCGAAAATGCATTAAAGTTCCAAAAACGATGGCGACTTTTCCTTTTTTTAAGCGGTATTGGCTGCAAATGTCTCTAACTTACTTTTTTGGGTAAGCGGTTTTCTCCAGACATTTCATAACATAAGGAACATTAATTTTACAGTGGGCTCATGTGTAGGGCATTATATTAACTCTCTTGTCTTTATTAAGGTTCCCTGGACATGTGTAATATAAACCGGTAAATAAAAACCATCTGCACCAACATTTATAATAAAGATGTCCATACAAATTTAAATTTACCGCCCTATGCAAATTGACGTAAGCGCAAGATCACTAGTGAAGTTTCACTAGGCATCTTCGCTATGAAATGCCCGCACAGCCGGAGTAACGATAGAGTAAAGTTGCAAGCATTCGACGCCCGGGGCGAAACTTCGCATTTTAGTGAATTAGCATATTCGTAGCGTATTTTCACCTGGGAGAAGTTGTGTGATGGGTGCGAAGCTGATGCTGGTGAAAATTTGCTTGTGAATCTGCCCCTAAATGTCCAGTTGCCTCAGCCTTAATTCTTCTAGATACTGAATATCATGACCTGGATAAATGAGAATCTTCATAGACTCATTCAACATGTACAGTTTTCTCCCCAGGTGGCTTTTGCTAGGAGCATCACCCCAGTATTTTCCCTGGCCACCCAGCTCTGCTCTTGCTCACACTTAAATGAATAGAAATAATAGTTACAGAAGCCAGTGGGACTGTGAGCTGTATTTGCTGAAGTGCACAGCAGTGTTCGGAACAGCTGATAAAGTGTTTATGACACGAAACGCGTAAGGCTGTGGACACAGTAAAACTAATAAGACAAACCTATTTGCCTGGTGGAAGTTTGCCTTCATTGAGTGGCTGCTCCAAAAGGTTTATCGCTATATCCGCTCCCCGTGCTGAGGGCTCAGGGTGGTGCACATGGGCCTCTTCCCTCTTGTGGTGAGTAATCACTTTATATTTAATATCTCAGATTAATCTTAGCTGTTCTATTTCGGCTGAAGTGGCCCAAGTATATCAAAATCTCACAGTGTTTCTCTCTGAACCCTGGAACCTGCCCACTGGCTTCTATACACCTTGGTCACCTTGAGAACCACCCCATGATACAATCTTGTAAGAGCACAGATTGTTCTTAGTAGTTCATACTGCTCATATATATATATATCTCACCTCTAGTGTGTGCTATAACAGGAGCTACCTTGCATTGTCTAGAAGCCCTCTTGATGGGGTCCCTTCCACCAGTTTCCTCTGGGGTGTCTGGTCTATCTTAGGGCCCTCCTTACTGAGGTCTATTTGCCTCAGTACCTCCAGCACATCCATCCTCTCTATACATTATCTCTATGGGATCTCTCAAAATGTCCTGGGCCAATGGGCTAATCTCTTCCACAGGACACAGGCTACACATTACACAGTAGAGAAAAGTTAATTGCTTTACATCTGATACAAATTGAAATGAGTTGTTGAAGCTGTTTTAGATAATTCAATTGTGTCTTTAAATTAATTTCCTTGATTAATGCCAACACAACCACATCTCCTTAATTCTTGATTGACTTCCAGCTGTATTAGCACCTTTATTAGGCTGACATCTTTATTGTGATAACAATAAGGGTTTATTTACTAAACTCCGAATGCAAAAATCATGACAAATTCGTGTTTTTTTTTAAATAAAATTGGACTTTTAAAAAATCACGAATTTTTCAGAATTTTTTTGATCCCAGAGGATGGAAAAGTCCTGTTGATGGGAAAAGTCCTAATGATTTTTTGATGTGCGCTGGGTTTTGTACAATACCCCGAAGGTTTTGGGCAAAATTTACAATTTCCAGGTGAAAAATCCTAAAAAATCCTGAAAATCAGATTAGAAATCCAAAAAAAATTGAAAATCAGATTTTTATCCCGCAAAGCAAATGGAAAATGTAATAATAAATAAGTGTAAAAAAACCCGAGCAGATTTAATCAGAGTTTGTAGCAGAAAATATTTAGATAAAGTCGAACTTTGATAAATAACCTCCTAAGATCTGTCTTTCTTTCCAACCCCAACTGCATTTAGAGCCCTATGGGTTTTGCTATTGTGCAGTCCCTAATTAACTAATATGGCTCAGTTTGTCATTGATGTCCTTTATAGACTCCAACAGAACAGCAATGTCTACTGCTCATAAATACTGAAGTCTGTGGAGATGGCCTCAGCAAGCCATGGATATTCAGCATAAAAACATGTATAAAAGCAATTAAGGAGAAATGTCATGTACATACAATAAAACTAAGCCATCCTACCTAACCATCTACTGAAGTCAGTATAACAGGAGTGAGAACCTATGTAAAATGTCCTATTAACCTTTTAGCATGTCAGCCTTCTACATGTTGATGTGTGTTCCGTCAGAAGGATCCACACTAAAACCCTACTTATAAAATAAGGTATATTTTCTCTTTAATACTAAACATCACCATTATGACCACAATTATATCTAAAAGGGGAACTATCACGAAAATGAAACTTTTATATAAGATTCAGCATGTTGAAATAAGAAGTTTTCTTAATCCAATCAATTCAATATTCTGTACCGTTTCTAAAATAATCAAGTTTATCTTCACTATTCCTCTCTCAGCATCTGTTTCTCTTCATTCTATCTTCATGCAGCAGTTGGGTGTCAGATATTCACTGACAGTTAGATCCAATATATCTTATAGGGGGGCTCCTTTTGCCTATAAGATGTATTAGAGCTCACTCTATTAAACGCAGCAGACACCATGTCTCTCTACATGCAGGATTTGTGCAAAAAGCAGTTATTTTGTTAGATTTTGTTTGAACTGGAATCAGTTATTTGAGTGAGGTCTAATACATCTGCTAGGAAAGGAGCCCCCCCCCCTATAAGATATATTGGATCTAACTGTCAATGAATATCTGACATGTAGAGAGACATGATGTCTGGTGATTTTAATAGAATGAGCTCTAATACATCTTCTAGGCAAAAGGAGCCCCTATAAGATATATTGGATCTAACTATCAATGAATATCTGACATGTAGAGAGACATGATGTCTAGTGATTTTAATAGTGAGATCTAATACATCTTATAGGCAAAAGGAGCCCAATATAAGATATATTAGATCTAACTGTCAATGAATATGTGACATGTAGAGAGACATGATGTGGGGTGATTTTAATAGAGTGAGCTCTAGTACATCTTCTAGGCAAAAGGAGCCCCCCTATAAGATATATTGGATCTAACTGTCAATGAATATCTGACACCCAACTGCTGCATGAAGAGAGAATGAAGAGAAACAGATGCTGAGAGAGGAATAGTGAAGATAAACTTGATTATTTCAGAAACAATGCAGAATATTTATGGTTTAAGTTCATATTTCAGTGTGATGAAGTTCATATAAAATTTTCATTTTCGCGATAGTTCCCCTTTAACATAAAATCTGTCCTTTTCAGAGATGCCAAAGGCCATTACCTGTAATGGGACAAAACCATCGGAATTAGAGTCACCAGTGTAAATAGCGGTGAAGGGTTTTCATAGTAAGTGCATGGTGGTACAGCAATAGAAATAAGTAGGGCAGATCTATAAGATATTCATTGGAAGCAGAAGAATACGCAATAATAAAATTATAAATCTCTTCTATTTGATTTTTTTTTTTGTCTGCCTTCAGAAAAATCAACAGTGACAGAATGAATTGTATGAAGCTTTGAGCTGTGATGTATTTCTTTCTCCAGACTCGCTGGGTTATTACGATACTGCGACACGGCGCAGATAATTGAGCGGCGAAATTGTTTTTTTGCACCTGTAAGGGGAATATTTCACATTGCCATTCAGTTATGTTGGACTGAATTCAATACTTCTGCATCCTCCTTAGGGTTATCAACGGACCGGCAAAGACAAATGAAAATGAGAAAGCTGAACAATTTACTAAAAAAAAACCATCAATTGTCACTTTAGAAGGGACTTGTGCCGGGGATCGGCCATTACCCGGCATTGTAACGAGTCAGCCATGCACAATAATAACGTCTAATGATTTGTGCAAAGTACATTTCCTTTTAACTATTGATCACTTTAAATGTCACCTCCATTAATCATAGCAAGTCATCTGCCTAGATTTTCAGTTGAACCCCTTGACTGTCGGGGTTCTTTTGATCACATGGCACAACATGGCTCAGAGATTAACCAAGGAAATATTAAATGATGAAATATACAGCTGCTGATTGGATAAAATATAATGTTTTAAATTTTTTGTTGTTTTTTTGTACTTTTTACATGATGGGGCAGATTTAATAAGGGTAAAATACTTCGAAATTCGACCATCGAATTGGAATACTTCAACTTCGAATATCGAAGTCGAAGTTTTGTTTACATCGAGTTTGGCCATTTGCGGTCGAAGTAAAATCGTTCGATCGAACGATTCAAAGGATTTCAGCGATGGGTTGAACGATTTTTCTTTGACTTCAAAAGACTTAGAAAACTGGTCTAGAAGGTCCCAAATAGGCTAACATAGCACTTCGGGAGGTATAATTTGGCGAAGTATCGAAGTCGAAGATTTTTAAAAGAGGCAGTACTTCGATTATCGAATGGTCGAATATTCAAACTATTTTACTTTGAATATCGAAGTATCCAAAAAATTACTTTGAATTTCAATTGTTTTTTCACTTCACTTCGACCTTTGATAAATCTGCCCCGATGTGTATCATACTGTAATAAAGGGACCATTGAGGCAATGTTAATGATAATAACAAGGAAGAAATGTCAGATAAAATGGCACGGGCTGCATATAAATAAACTCTCAATATCATTCCACTGTACAAACTAGCGCAACGTTTGTAGTCGTGCAAGGGAAATGTTTATAAGAAATGGATAAATTTGGGCTCAATTTGTATAAGATAAAGCAATTGTAGTTATAAACATTTTATAATATAATTTGTGGATCGAAAAAGGGACTTAATCAAATTATTTCCACAAAGGATTCGTGATCTAATCTAGCTCTGTTTGCCTTTGTCTAGATCAGTGATCCACAACTAGTGGCTTGGGAGCAACATGTGGCTCAGCAAAGCCAATCAACATAGGGGCTACCAAATCACAGACCTTATTTGGCACCCCAACTCTGTTTACATTTGAATGTGGCTCAGGGGTAAAAAAGGTTGGGGACCCCTTAGTTTACATCATCCAAGATTCCACTGTAAAGCTGTAAAGGTTTTTAAAAGATCTTTTTGTTATCGTGAGACCGTATATATACAGGTATGTAATCCAGAATGCTCAGGACCTGGGGTTTTACGGATCTTTTCATAATTTGGATGTTCATACTTTAATGGGGTTATTAATTAAAGTCTGAATGCCAAAAACTCTAAACATTCAAGTTTTTTTTAGACAAAAATTTAATTTTGGTAAAAAGCTTGAAAAAATTGCTCGATTCAGGAAAAAACTCATACGATTCAGATTTTCGCAAAATTTTATCTTTTAATAGGTTCCCATATCCAATAAAATCTTAATTTTTTAATAATAAGTAAGGTCAAATCGTGGATTCTAGTTTGGTCGGACTTTTTTATTTAAAAAAATCGGATTTTGATAAAGAACCCCCTAAGTCTACTAGAATATCATGTAAACATGAAATAAACCCAATAGACTGGTTTTGCTTCCATTAAGGATTAATTATATCTTAGTTAAGATCAAGTACAGGTATGGGACCTGTTATCCAGAATGGTCGGGACCTGAGGTTTACAGATTCTGTAATCTGGATCTTCATACCTTAAGTCTACTAGAAAATCATATAAACATTAAATAAACCCAATAGGCTGGTTTTGCTTCCAATAAGGATTAATCATATCTTAGTTAAGATCAAGTACAGGTATGGGACCTGTTATCCAGAATGCTTGGGACCTGAGGTATTCCAGATGACGGATCTTTCCGTAATTTGGATCTCCATACCTTAAGTCTACTAGAAAATCATGTAAACATTAAATAAACTCAATAGGCTGGTTTTGCCTCCAATAAGGATTAATTATATCTTAGTTGGGATCAAGTACAAGTGACTGTTTTATTATTACACAGAAAAAGGAAATCTTTTTTAAAATTTTTGGATTATTGATAATTTTTGGATTATTTGATGATAATAGAGTTTATGGCAGACGGCTTTTCCATAATTTGGTGCTTTCTGGATAATGGGTTTCCGGATAATGGATCCCATACCTGTATTTATATATATTCTAGGACATGTGTAAAATGTGACATAATAAGGGAGTGCTGGTCCTGCTAAATCTAAGGGGCAGATTTACCTAAATTTGAATATCGAGGGTTAATTAAACCTCGATATTCAACCGTCTAAGTAAAAACCTTCGACTTCGAATATCGAAGTCGAAGGATTTTGCGCTATTCCTACGATAAAATGATCGAAGGAATAATCGTTCAATTGAACAATTAAATCCTTAGAATCGAACGATTTTATTCCATCGATCATATTCCTTCGATCAGGAAATTGTTAGGAAGCCTATGGGGACCTTCCCATAGACTAACATTGGCCTCGGTAGGTTTTAAGTGGCGAACTAGGGGGTCGAAGTATTTTTTAAAGAGACAGTACTTGGACTAACGAATAGTCGAATAGTCGAACGATTTTTAGTTCGAATCGTTCGATTCGAAGGTCGTAGTCAAAGGTCGAAGTAGCCCATTCGATGGTCGAAGTAGCCAAAAAAAAAATTCAAAATTCGAACTATTTTTCCTCTATTCCTTCATTCGAACTAAGTAAATGGGCCCCTAAATGTTGCATAAAATATAAGGTAACTGGATATGATAATCTGGTAGTCCCTATCTCATACCTTGGGGATGTGAATGTTGCAGAACTATAGTTCCCAGCAGTGCATTCACCTTAATAAAATGTTGGAGTGTCCTGGGAGTCTAATGACTGAAGGGAACCAGGGTTGAGAAACCTTATTTATCAGGTGCAGAAAGGAGTTTCCCATGTGGGGATTGGTGGGATTGGTGATGCAAGATGCCTATTGGATGCAGCATTTTTCAGATGCAGAAGGGAATAGAACTATTTATTAGTATATTATATATATTACTGTCCATCAGCCCTCCCTTTAGCTCACACATTGTTACACACACATAAAACATATGGGTAAGTAGGATAACAATCCTAAGCACATAACAACCATTAACTGCAGTGCAAAGTGGACCCCAATTTATATTCTCCCCTCTTTCCCTCTGTTACACCACAACTTGTTCTTCACCCACAGCCCAAGCGTTTGGTTTTCTGAACTGTGATACAGAATTTATGTGACGGGTCGGGACATTTGCTCATAAACGGGATGTCACACTATTTGAAAAACTCAGCAAGTTAAAGTGATAGTTCACCTTCAAGTTAACTCTTACAGGGGAATGTAATTAAAGTCGCAAAGAGCAAAACAATTCGCACCAATAAGACTAAAAATCCACATCTCGCAATGTAATATTGTTCCTTAAACTGTTATTGCGAATTTTAATTGCGCACTCATAAGAAGTGCTTGAAGGTGTCGTAATCTTTTGGAGCAAACATAACGACTTTTTCAGTAAGAAGTTTTATTACATTGACTGCGCATTGGCGCAAACTATAAAATTCGCAAACGGTCTTTCACTGTCGGAAGTGGTCGCTAAACAGTTTCCGGGCTCGCAAAAGCTATATTAAATTCGCACAAAGCAAAATTTGTTCGCGCAGAGGCATAACTTTTCGCATTGCGAATAGTTTTTCCGTTAGCGATTTTTATTACATTCCCCCGTTAATATGTTATAGAATGGCCCATTTAAAGCAATTTTTCAGTTGGTCTATATTATTTATTTTTTAATAGCTTTTTAATTGTTTGCCTTCTTCTTCTTTTAACTCTTTCCAGCTTTCAAATGGTGGTCACCGACCCCATCTAAAAAAACAAAGGCTCTGTAAGGCTACAACTGTATTGTTTCTTTTTATTACTCCTCTTTCTATTCAGGCCTCTCCTATTCATATTCCAGTCTCTCATTCAAATCAGTGCATGGTTACTAGGGGAATTTGAGCCCTAGCAACCAGATTGCTAAAATTGCAAACTGTGGAGCTGCTGAATAAATTGCTAAATAGCTCAAAAACTACAAATGATAAAAATGTAAAACCACAACAGATTGCCTCAGAATATCACTCTCTACATCATACTAACAGTTAATTTAAGGGTGAACAACCCCTTTAAGATTCAAGGAAAGTAAACCAGTGAGTGGTTGAACATCATTATTTGTAGGGTCACTAAATTTCTGTTTCTTGATAAAAATATTATCTATTGTATGGTTTTATGTAGCATACATATACAGCTTGAAGTTTCAGCCTTAAAGGAAAAATAAACCCTAAAAATGAATGTGGCTAAAAATGGCATATTTTATATACTGAACTTATTGCACGAGGCTAAAGTTTGAGCTTGTCAATAGCAGCAATGATCCAGGACTTCAAACTTGTCACAGGGGGTCACCATCTTGGAAAGTGTCTGTGACACTCACATGCTCAGTGGGCTCTGATTGGCTGTTGAGAAGCTAAGCTTAGGGCTCGTCACTAATTATCCAGCAGAAAATGAGCTTCCCTGGCTGTAATATAAGCTGATGCTACAGGTTTGCTGATTATTCAATTCTGATGCTAATTGCACTGGTTTCTGTGCTGCCATGTAGTAATTATGTGTATTAATTACTAATCAGCCTTATATTGTGACATTTCTATTCTATGTGTACTGTATATTGTGAGTGGCTCCCTAAGCTCAGTAAGTGACAGCAGCACAGAGCATGTGCAGTGAATCAGCAGAAAAGAAGATGGGGAGCTACTGGGGCATCTTTGGAGACACAGATCTTTACTGCTAAAGGGCTGTGGTTGCCTTGGGCTGGTACAGAACCCGAAAACCTAATGTACAACATTTCTACCGACTTCTTTAGTTAGGCTTTAGTTCTCCTTTAAACAAAATTTCTGCCGCTATCTCCATTTCTTGATACTCTCTTCCCCAGGCCCTCCTGTAGTGAGATAATCCCCTTACAAGAGAGGAAATGTGAGGGAGGCTGTGACCTATTGACTAAAGTAGCATAATTGGGAGCAAAGTCAGCTGGAAGTCAGTGGACATGAAATAAACATGGTGTAGAAAAACAATGTGAAAAATAAGCAGGAAAGTCAGTGCAGAGAGATGCCTTAAAAAGCTGTTCACATTTAAATAAACTGTTAGTATGATGTAGAGAGTGATTTTCTGGGACAATTAGCAATTGGTTTTAATTTTTTATTATTTGTGGTTTTTGAATTGGTTTGTAATTTCAGCAGTCTGGTTGCTAGCGTCCAAATTCCCCTAGCAACCATGCACTGATTTGAATAAGAGACTGGAATATGAATAGTAGAGGCTTGAATAGAAAGAGGAGTAATAAAAAGTAGCAATAATAATACATTTGTAGCTCACAGAGCATTTGTTTTTTAGATGGGGTCAGCGACCCCCATTTGAAAGCTGGAGACTCCCGCCGATTGTAATGAAAATCGCCAGCGGGAAGGCACTCGGAGCGTTTCGTTTTCCGAAGTCGCCCGAAGTTGCCTCACGAGGAAACTTAGGGCGACTTCAGAAAACGAAGCGCCCAGAGTGCCATCCCGCTGCCAAATTACATTCTAGCCGGCGGGAAGGCAGTTCGGGGAGATTAGTCGCCCCGAAGAAGAGGAGATTTGTCGATGGGTGACTAGTCTCCCAGAGTGTGTGCCCTGACCCATAGGGGGTTATTTATCAAAGTCCGAATTAATCTTAATATTTTGTGCTACAAACTCTGATCAAATCTGCTTGGGTTTTTTACACTTATTTATTATTACAATTTCCCCGAAATTTTCAAAAAAAAATCAAATTTTGTCCTAATTTTTTCATCCGATTTTCACGAATTTCATGATTTTTTTTTCTGAATTTTCACCCGAAGACTCCGAAAACTTCAGGGTATTGAACGAAACCCAGCGCACATCAAAAAAATCATTGGGACCTCTCCCATTGACTTATATCCAACCTCGACAGGTCTGAGATGCCGGATTTTCAGATTCTGACTTTTCCATCCTTTTAATAAATACCGAAAAATGTGTGATTTTTTTAAAAGTCTGATTTTATTTTAAAAAAATCACAAATTTTTCCTGATTTTTGCATTCGGAGTTTAGTAAATAACCCCCTTAAAGTTGTAACTGTAATTGCTGTTGAGAACAGTATCCGTCCGTTTTTATTCTCTGTATAACTGAACTGGAGGAGAATTGACTTTTTCCTACATTGTTTCAAAAGTCAGGACCGGAGAGGGATAAACAAACGCTGTTTTTAATAGCGATACCATTTACAAAATCACCTTAACACCATTTAAAGCGTTGGATGAATTCACTGTGGGATTTTGTGGCAAAACAAAGATTAGGAATAACCTTTGAACCTTCGGAATTACGGACAACTGAATCTAAACAGTAGTTATAACTTATAACGTATTAGGTCTCTGGCACATACATTTTAATGGCAACGTCAAAATTCTAATTGAGCTGCAAGAAGCATCTCCAAAGTAGTCATTACCGGAGCTAATTTCTTCCTTTGCAATTGTTTCTCTTGTTAGACTTTCAGCAACTAATCACACGGGGTGACCTGCAGATCCATAATTACTGCTCTCCTCTGATTTAACTTTTGTGTAAGTGTATTAGGATGTGCTCTTGTCTGTTCCTCCTCCTCCACTGGCCTCTTACTTTGGAAACACTGGCCGTGAATGGAGACAGATTTGACATTTAAAGGTCACGTCCGGTTAAATCATTTTATAGCGACTGTAGCGAATGTGTCTGTCTGTAAGCGCACAGCTAAGAAAAAAGATCTACATAATTATGTTCTGCAATCAAGGTGCAAAAGTTCCGCACAACACTCACAAGTACAGAATCTTTTATGTGGTCTCGGAAAACTTTCTGGGATTTTTTTTCCCCTTCTGTCGGGTGCAGGGTAAGAAACCTTGTTTAATGGGAGCAGAAAAGGGTTCCCTTTTATCAAGTTCATCCGTGTTCATGTATTAATTATTAAAACGTGTTTATAAAGCACCAACATATCCTGCAGCGTTGTACAATACAAGATTATATACTTAAAGGGATCCTGTCATCGGAAAACATGTTTTTTTCAAAATGAATCAGTTAATAGTGCTGCTCCAGCAGAATTCTGCACTGAAATCCATTTCTCAAAAGAGCAAACAGATTTTTTTTATATTCAATTTTGAAATCTAACATGGGGCTAGATATTTTGTCAATTTCCCAGCTGCCCCAAGTCATGTGACTTGTGTCTTCACTTTAGGAGAGAAATGCTTTCTGGCAGGCTGCTGTTTTTCCTTCTCAATGTAACTGAATGAGTCTCAGTGGGACATGGGTTTTTACTATTGAGTGCTGTTCTTGTATCTACCAGGCAGCTGTTATCTTGTGTTAGGGATCTGTTATCTGGTTACCTTCCCATTGTTCTTTTGTTTGGCTGCTGGGAGGGGGGGTGATATCACTCCAACTTGCAGTACAGCAGTAAAGAGTGACTGAAGTTTATCAGAGCACAAGTCACATGACTTGGGGCAGCTGGGAAATTGACAATATGTCTAGCCCCATGTCAGATTTCAAAATTGAATATAAAAAAATCTGTTTGCTCTTTTGAGAAATGGATTTCAGTGCAGAATTCTGCTAGAGCAGCACTATTAACTGATTCATTTTGAAAAAATGTTTTTTCCCATGACAGTATCCCTTTAAATAACCAGTAAATACAGAACAGTAAATAACAACAGTACAGTAAATACAGTAAATAACCCCCTGTGTGTTGCCTCATTTTATAGAAATGAGTCACTAACTCCCTTATGTAATAAAAGGTGCTAAAGAGGTTTATTTACTAAACTCCGAATGCAAAAATCCCGAAAAAAATTTGGATTTTTTTTTTATAAAATCAGACTTTTAAAAAATTACTAATTTTTTGGAATTTATTAAACACCGAGGATGGAAAAGTCCAAATTAGAAAATCCGGCATCTCAGACCTGTCGAGGTTGCATATAAGTCAATGGGAGAAGTCCCAATGATTTTTTGATGTGCGCTGGGTTTCGTGCAATACCCTGAAGTTTTTTTGGAGTTTTCAGCAAAAAGCAAAAAAAAAGTTTTTGGGTGAAAAATCCAAAAAAATCTTGAAAATGGGATTTTTTTCCTGCAAAGCAAATTTTTTGGGAAAATGTAATAATAAATAAGCGTAATAAACCGAGCAGATTTGATCAGAGTTTGTAGCAGAAAATGTTGAGGTAAAATCGGACTTTGATAGATAACCCCCTAAGTTAGCCCAGGTGCAGTAGCCCATAGCAACCAATCTGCAGGAAGCATTTACAGGTCACCAGGGTCAGACTGGGCCATGGGGACACCTGGAAAAATTTTTTAGTGTAATGAGTAAAAATAAAGACAGTACTTACAATGCCCACCTCCAGGTCATCAATAAGCACAGACCCCTGCGGTACTCCACTAACAGCACTAGTCCAGTCGAGTGAAGAATTCGAATGAAAAAAAAAAACTTCGAATTTCGAAGTATTTTTTTGGGTACTTCGACCATCGAATGGGTCAAATTCAATTGAATTCGATTGAATCGAATGATTCGAACGATTCGAAGTAAAAATCGTTGGACTATTCAACCAATCAATAGTCGAAGTACTGTCTCTTTAAAAACACTTCGACTTCATACTTCGCCACTTTAGACCTACCAAGCTGCAATGTTAGCCTATGGGGACCTTCCCCAGCACTTTTCTAAGCTTTTTTTGATCGAATAAAAATCCTTCGATCGATCGCTTTATCGTTCGATGGAATGATTTTTTTTTTTTTTTTTATTTTATTTTTATAAAGTAAAAGATTTGTCCATATCACAGATTTTCATCATTGTCTTTACATTTTAGTTCAAATCATACATATATAAACCATCTTTCGTCTTGGCTTTTACTGTATTTTTATATGCATTACATACATAAGATTTGTCAACAGAAACCCGTAGACAAAGAGAGAAGAGAAGAAGGAAAGGGAAGAAGAAAAAAAAAAAAAAAAAAAAAAAAAAAAAAAAGTGATGTTATGACACGTAGCCGCTACATTTTATCCGTTGTATCCCGATAGTATTTTCTCATATTCTTTTGACTCCTTATTTATCATCCATAGCGCCCATGTTTCCATATATTTCTCTTGACTCCTATTGGCATGTGCAATTATTTCTTCAATTTTCCTCATAGCCTCCACTTCCAATACCCATTCCCTCACCAGAGGGGGATGTTCAGATTTCCAACTCCTGGGGATCACTGCTCGGGCCGCTTGTATTGCATGTCTCATGAAGCTTTTCTTTATTTTTCTTATAGATCCTGGTAGAATCGACAAAAGCCACACCTCAGGTGTATCTGGTAAGTCTATCTTAATTACTTGTGATATATATGTCTTAATTTGTTCCCAGTAGTTTCTGATGTTAGGACATGTCCACCATATATGTAGCATAGTTCCTTTATCTTTTTTACATCTCCAACATAGGTCTGAGGTAGTTGGAAACATTTTTTTCAGTTTTGTTGGGTACATGTACCATCTTGAAAGAATTTTATAATTTGTTTCCTGGAGCTTAGATGCTATGCTCATTTTATGAGCTAGGGCAAATGTTTTCTGCCATTCACTGTCTGTGAGAGTTCTTCCTAGTTCTTTCTCCCATTGTATAGTAAATCCAGGGCTGTCTTTATATTTCAGCTCATTTAGTATCTTAACTCCTTTCGATATATTATGTTCTGGTGGTATCTTCTTATGTATCAAGTTTTCAAAGGATGTGGTATTATGCAGATTGATCTTGTTCTTCAACTCTTTTTCATACCAGTGTGTCAGTTGCCTATATTGGTATCTGTGTTGTGGTTTTTGTTCTTCCAGGGCTATAAGTTCATTGAGGGGTTTTAATCCTCTATCATCTATTATTTCTACTGCTCTTGTACATCTCCCTTCTGTTTGTATGAGGAATCTTCCTATAACATTGCCTGGTGGAAATCTGGGGTTCCCAGTGATTGGTATCGATAAGCCGTCGTAATATATTAAGTCCTTGTACTGTCTTGTCATTTGGTCCCATTGTTTTAGAAGATTTCGGGCTATTATTGGATGTTTATCTATATTTTGTCGACTTGCTTTTGGTATCCATGGGAGGCCTGCCATAGTCGTCTTAGTAATTAATTGTTCAATTTCAACCCAATCCTTGGTGTCTTTTTGGTGCTGCCAGTCTAGAATCCTAGACATTGTTATTGCTTGTGAATAAATTCTTAAGTCTGGCAGTCCTAGCCCTCCTTTTTCTTTAGGCCTATTTAATATTTTCGCTGAGAGCCTATTTGTCTTAGTCCCTCCCAGAAATTTAGCGAACATTCTCTGAGTTTCCTTGAAAAATGAGCCCGGGATCCTACATGGTAGAGTTTGCATCAAGTACAAAAATCTAGGGAGAACGTTCATCTTAACTATTCCTATCTTTCCAAACCAAGAGAACTTAATTTTACTCCAGTCTTCTAGATCTTTTTTTATCTGATGTAAAAGGGTATTGTAGTTCAAGATATACGCCTCTTCCAGCTCTTTTGGAACTTTGACTCCCAAATATTTGATATATGATTGTACCCACTTAAATGGGAAATTGGTTTTTAATTCTCTTAGAGTGGATGCTTGTACTATTAACGGCATTGCTTCTGATTTAGACGTATTTATTTTGAAATTACTGTGTTCTCCGAATCGCTGTATTTCTCCCATTACTACTGGTAATGAGGATTTTGGTTGGGTTATATACAGTAATAGATCATCTGCATAACATGCCGTCTTGAATTGCCTTTTGGCCAGAGAAAATCCTTTTATATTGGGGTTTTCCCTTATTGCTCTAGAAAGATGTTCCATTGTTAATACGTATAGTAATGGTGAGAGGGGACATCCTTGTCTAGTCCCGTTGCTTATTTGGAATGGGTCAGTTAGTGTTCCATTTATCTTTATTCTGGCTGTTGGGTTTGTATACAAAAACATTATCCTTGCTAAGGCCGTCTCTCCTAGGCCTATTTGCCTCAAGGTAGATTCTAGGAAGGCCCATGAGACTCTATCGAAGGCCTTTTCAGCGTCTGTAGATATTATCAAAGCCTCTTCTTTTCTAGATAGCATTTGTTCTATTAATGTAAACGTCTTTAATACATTGTCTCTCCCCTCTCTTCCATGTATAAACCCCACTTGGTCCTTGTGTATTAACCTCGGAAGTATAACTTGGAGTCTCTGGGCTAGCATTTTAGCGTATATTTTTATATCTTCGTTGAGTAGCGATATGGGTCTATAACTTGCGCATTGTGTCGGATCTTTGCCAGGTTTAGGGATAACTGCTATATGCGCTTCAAGTAGTGCTTTTGAAGGTCTGGATCTCTTCTCAATTTCGTTGAAAGCTTGAAGCATGTTTGATCTCAGATTTAATAGGCTCTTATAGAACGCCATTGTGAAGCCGTCTGGGCCTGGACTTTTACCCACCTGTGATTGTTTAATTGTCTGATCTAATTCTTCTTTTGTAAATGGTTGTTCTAATTTTGTTATCTCTTCTCTCATCAGTTGTGGTAGACCCGTCTCCTTCACGTATTCATTCAGTTTTGCTGTCTCGTGTTCCCCTTCTTTCACTTCCAGATTATATAGCGAGGTGTAGTAATTGTGGAACGTCTTTCCTATTTCTGTTGTGGTGTGGCTTAATTCCCCTGTCCTATTTTTTATCATGGGAATATAAGCTAATGCTTGTTTACCCTTTAATGCTCTGGCTAATAGTTTCCCACTTTTGTTGCCGTGTTCATAGAATTGTTTCTTACATATTAATATTTGATATTGATATTTTTTTTCCAGTTCATCTTTTAGTTGTTGTCTCAGTCTTGTTAATCTTCCATATTCTTCTTTATCTCTTGAAATTTTATGTTGTTGCTCCGCATCATTTATGTCATTTAATATCTTCTCTATTTTGTTAGTTTTTTCCTTTTTAATTCTTGCCCCATGTTTGATCAGAGTCCCTCGGAGTACGCACTTTAATGTTTCCCATTTAGTTAATTCTGATGTCGGATCATTTTCGTGAGTACATTGAAAGTCTTGAATCGTCTTTTCTAAGTCTTCTAGGCAAAGTGGGTCCCTAAGTAGTGATTCATTTAATCTCCATGAACCCTGTTGTTTCTTTATCTTATCTTCTTCCAGAGTTATATAAATTGGAGCATGATCTGATATAGTTATATTCCCGATCTCTGATCTTATTGTTTGTTCTAGCATGTGATGTGATATCAGTAAATAATCAATTCTACTATATGTATTGTGGATGTGTGAGAAAAACGTGAAATCTTTATCTCTAGGATGTTGTATCCTCCATACATCCACTAATTTTTCCAAGTGTAGTTTCTTTTTTAATGTCTTGTGTGCTTGTAGAGATATTGAAGTTTTGCCTGTTGTTGTATCTATTTTGGGGTCCAGTGTTATATTCAGGTCTCCTCCTACAATGACTGGGCCTTCTGCCCATCCTGTTAACTTGTTCAGAACAGCTGTTATAAATGGAATCTGTTTTATATTCGGGCTATAGAGATTTACCACTGTATATTGTTTACCTTGAATGTTTAACTTTATTATTATATATCTGCCTTGGGGGTCAATCCTTTTGTCTATAATTTTATGTACAAGTTTCCTGTGTATAGTTATCGCTACTCCTTTCGATTTCCCTAATGGGTTGTCGCTTAATACCCATGTCGTATAATATTTACTTTTTATTATTGGTCTATGCGAAGTTTTGAAATGAGTTTCTTGAATCAGAGCAATATCTATATGTTTTGCTTGCATCTCCTGTAAAATTTGGGACCGCTTTTGTGGATTGTTTAGGCCTTTGACGTTATACGAACATATTTTTATTGTCATTTTTTTCTTTTTTTTTTTCTTTCCCAGAACTTCTTTTCATTATGATACTTCTGTCCTTCTTCTGAATTGAGGCGTGGCTACGTGTCGAGAAAAAACCTTGTAGGTTTGATATAAAGTGCATCAGATCATAAAAAAAAACCAAAAAAGAAAAAAAAGAAAAGAAAAAAAATAGAAAAGGAGAAAAAAACAATAACATGGAAAAAAAGAACATACAAAAGACATTGACATTTATACATATACATGAGACCCTGGCTAATCCAGGGTTTCCTTCAACAAATTCCATTTTCTGTTTCCTTTGCAGCACTTCTTTTTGCTGCTCCCTACTCTGGGGCCTCTCTGACTACTACTTCCTTTGAACTATCTGAGGGAGAAACATGTCTCCCTTCCCAATATATACGAGAAATTTTTATTTTCTTTATTACGCATAAAAAGGCTTATTCTTTCCAAGAGGGGGTAAAGAAAAACTAAGTACTTATGTATGCCTATGATAGGGAACATAGAAGGGGAGGGAGATGGAATGATTTTTATTCGATCGTTCGATCTAAGCATTTGCACTAAATCCTTCGACTTCAATATTCCAATTCGAAGGATTTTACTTCGAGGGTCAAATTCGAGGGTTTGTTAACCCTCGAAATTCGACCCTTGATAAATCTGCCCCTCTGTGTAATCTATCCTACAGCCAGTTCTCTATCCAAGCACAGATATTATGTTCCAGGCCAATATCCCTTCATGTAACCAGTCTATGTGGTACTGTAGCAAATGCTTAACAAAATCTAAGCAGATCACATCCACTGCTACTTCGATGTCTAGTCTTCTACTCACCAATAATTAGAAGGCATTTGTATTTGTTTGGCAAGATCTGTTGTGCACAAAATTATGCTGGTACAAACATAATATTTTGATTCTAAATGTATTCCACTATCTTATCCCTTATTACCCCCTCCAAAAGCTTTCCTACCATGGATTTCAAGCTAACAGGTCTATAGTTTTCAGTTTGATAACTGGATAAATGTTTTATTAATGGCAGCACATAAGCAATTTGCCTGTCTCTCTGCATCAGACATCCCAGAAATGAATTATAAGTGGTTTGGTAATCACAGAGCTTAGCTCTTTTAGTATGAGTAGCCTAGGTTGTAACCCATCAGCGAATAGCATTTACCGGTTCTTATTGATTACTTTGGGTTACCTGGAACAAAGCCACAATGATTACACGGCTGGTGTGTTGATGGCCACTATCATTTATGTACCATTAAAGGGGTTGTTCACCATCAAACCAGACTGTTTCAAACAGTTCACCAGAAATAAAGAATTTTTCCAATTACTTTCTATTTTCTATTTTGCCCATTTTTGATAATATTGAAGTGTAGTTTCATTTTTCACCCTCATATGTCTTTCTAAAGCAGCTCTGGGACGAGGGTCACTGAATCTGTTCTCAATTGATACATTCGTTTATAAATGTCTTACCTTTGTACCTGCTGAGCAGAATCCCTGAGTTTAATTTAAGGCAACAATTATAATTGATACAGTAGTTGCCAATATAATGAAAATACTGAGGAAAAATGTATCAACTAAGGGGCAGATTTATCAAAGGTCGAGGTGAATTTTCAAATTCAAAAAATTTGAATTTCAAGCTATTTTTTGTGTACTTCGTCTAGGGAATAGTCCAAATTCGATTAGAAAATTTGGAAAAAAATTCAAAATTTCCAAACTTATCATGTCTCTTTAAAAATTCAACCATTCGCCATCTAAAACCTGCCGAATTGCTGTTTTAGCCTTTGGGCGACCTCCTAGAACCAATTTGAAGTGGACTTTGAAAAATCGAAGTTGTTTTTGGGAAACACAGATTCGAATTCGATCGAATGCGCTATTACTTTGATTTGTATGATTTGAATTCGGCCGAGTATGGACCTATTCGATCGAAAACTGACCTATTCGGGCAATAAAAACTTAATTTCGGTTGAATTCGAATTTCGAAGTTTTTTAAATTTATAAATTTCTTATTTTTGTCTCTGCTGAGCAGAATCCCTGAGTTTCATTAAAGGCAACAATTACAATTGATACAGTAGTTGCCAATATTATGAAAATACTGAGGAAAAATGTATCAACTAAGGGGCAGATTTATCAAAGGTCGAGGTGAATTTTCAAATTCAAAAAATTTGAATTTCAAGCTATTTTTTGTGTACTTCGTCTAGGGAATAGTCCAAATTCGATTAGAAAATTTGGAAAAAAATTCAAAATTTCCAAACTTATCATGTCTCTTTAAAAATTCAACCATTCGCCATCTAAAACCTGCCGAATTGCTGTTTTAGCCTTTGGGCGACCTCCTAGAACCAATTTGAAGTGGACTTTGAAAAATCGAAGTTGTTTTTGGGAAACACAGATTCGAATTCGATCGAATGCGCTATTACTTTGATTTGTATGATTTGAATTCGGCCGAGTATGGACCTATTCGATCGAAAACTGACCTATTCGGGCAATAAAAACTTAATTTCGGTTGAATTCGAATTTCGAAGTTTTTTAAATTTATAAATTTCTTATTTTTGTCTCTGCTGAGCAGAATCCCTGAGTTTCATTAAAGGCAACAATTACAATTGATACAGTAGTTGCCAATATTATGAAAATACTGAGGAAAAATGTATCAACTAAGGGGCAGATTTATCAAAGGTCGAGGTGAATTTCAAATTCAAAAAATTTGAATTTCAAGCTATTTTTTGTGTACTTCGTCTAGGGAATAGTCCAAATTCGATTAGAAAATTTGAAAAAAATTTAAAATTTCAAAACTTACCATGTACTGTCTCTTCAAAATTCAACCATTCGCCATCTAAAACCTGCCGAATTGCTGTTTTAGCCTATGGGCCACCTCCTAGAACCGATTTGGAGGCAATTGTTGGACTTGAAAAATCAAAGTTTTTTTTGGGAAACACAGATTCGAATTCGATCGAATGCGCTATTACTTCGATTTGTACGTTTCGAATTCAGCCGAGTACGGACCTATTCAATCGAAAATGGACCTATTTGGCCAATAAAAAACTTTGACTTAATTTCGGTTGGTCTTTTTGAATTCGAATTTCAAAGTTTTTTAAATTTATATATTTCTTATCTTTGTCTCTGCTGAGCAGAATCCCTGAGTTTCATTAAAGGCAACAATTACAATTGATACAGTAGTTGCCAATATTATAAAGGTACTGCGGAAAACGTAGCAAATTATAACAGTTCAGAGTCTGCACCTGAATTACTGAGCTACCAGACTCAAACACCAGATACAAGGACATTCAACTTAACACTTAGATTTTGGAAAAACAGTAAAAAATAAAAAATGTAAAGTAATTGGAAAAAGTCTTTATTTCTGGTGAACAATCTGAAATAGCTCAACTGAAACGGCACAAAAGCCAAATCTGTAAACCTTTAAATGTTCTAATTATTATAAGGTAGGACTGGTCTGATTAGATAAAGTTTCTGGTCCCGTGGATATTTAAATCCAGTTACCGTATATACTCGAGTATAAGCCGTCCCGAGTATAAGCCGAGGTACCTAATTTTACCTCCAAAAACTGGGAAAGCTTATTGACTCGAGTATAAGCCTAGGGTGAGAAATGAAGCAGATTCTGGTAAGTTTCAATCAAAAAATTGAGGGTTTCTGCTGCCAATGGAGGTGCCGGCGTCTCGTTTTTGGATGCGGCAACCATTCTTGGATGCCGGCGAATATTCTTGGAGACTATTCTTGGACGCTGGCGACTATTCTTGGGTGCCGGCGACTATTCTTGTGCGCCGGCGACCGTTTTTGCGCTTGACCCGAGTATAAGCTGAGGTAGAGTTTTTCAGTATATTTTGGGGGCTGAAAAACTCGGCTTATACTCGAGTATATACGGTACACAAATCATAGGATTATATAAAATGCCAGCGCGGGTGATTATATTGCCCGGAATCATGAAAATCACCACTATTTTACCCAGCAAAAGTGCAGTACTGTGCCATTTAATGTAAGCAATGGTGTTGCTAATTGTTCCATTTTCCTATTATATTTTACGAAATACTGTGGCTTATGTAAGCAGCCTGATCAAAAATATGTTGTATAAGTGATGCCGATAACTATATTACCGGTTAGAATGAATAGGACAGCTGTCATGATCATTAAGAGTTAAAACCTCACTGGAGAATTTTTAACGAAGGCAAAATTAGACTTGTCTATTTGTCAGGGTAAAGGAGAGACTGTTGTGAATGCGTCATTTCCCCTTGCACCTGCATCCAGCTTAAAATCAAAACAGCAATTGATATTTCCAAGCGCTGCAGATTGCATTAGTAACTCCCCGCAGGTTACGTGACAGCGGCTGAATCACGCGGAGACAAAAATTGGTTTCAATTTGTCATTTCATTAAAGTGCTCCAGGGTCAAAACATTCTTTCTGCACTGGGGCAGTTACACACTCTTATCTATTACCCATGGCAGAAAGGTTCTGTAGCAAATACCCCTGTATTGGATTTGATGTGAGTAGTGAAAGGAAAATCAGATAGTCTCCCCACCCCCTCCTTAGAGTGCCAGTCATTCAACCCCTCACACACCTTGTTCCATGTTGAAAAACATTATGGGAATTGAAGTCCCTTTGCTTTCCAAATAATCTGCACACAATGCACTATGGAAAGCAGAGAGACTTCCTAGAATCCCTCACTTTAACATGCAACAAGGTGAGGGAGTGGTTGAATGATACTGCTAGGGAGGGGAGGAAATAGTCCCTGCAAGTCATGTCATGTTTTTCTTTCAATCTCAGGAATTATGTATGTCTGTGTATTTCTGTGTATGTATATAGTTTTTTTTCTGACCATTTGTATTGGCAGTGCAGACAGTATTTATGCAGCTTACTTATTTATCATAAACCCAACGAAATGCGCTTATGTTAAAGGAAACATACAGTTTATATCAAATTAAGTGGCATATTAAAGAATCTTATCAAACTGGAATATATATTTAAAGGGATCCGGTCATCGGAAAACATGTTTTTTTTCAAAACACATCAGTTAATAGTGCTACTCCAGCAGAGTTCTGCACTGAAATCCATTTCTCAAAAGAGCAAACAGATTTTTTTATATTCAATTTTGAAATCTGACATGGGGCTAGACATTTTGTCAATTTCCCAGCTGCCCCTGGTCGTGTGACTTGTGCCTGCACTTTAGGAGAGAAATGCTTTTTGGCAGGCTGCTGTTTTTCCTTCTCAATGTACGTGAATGTGTCTCAGTGAGACTGCTATAGCAGCACTATTAACTGATTCGTTTTGAAAAATTTTTTTTCCCATGACAGTATCCCTTTAAGTAAATACTGCCCTTTTTACATCTCTTGCCTTGAAACACCATTTTATGATGGTCTGTCTACTACCTCAGAGATCACCTGACCAGAAATACTGCAGCTCTTACTGTAACAGGAAGAGCTCACCTTACCAGAAATACTGCAGCTCTAATTGTAACAGGAAGAGATCACCTGACCAGAAATACTGCAGCTCTAACTGTAACAGGAAGAGATCACCTGACCAGAAATACTACAACTCTAACTGTAACAGGAAGAGATCACCTGACCAGAAATACTGCAGCTCTAACTGTAACAGGAGGAGATCACCTGACCAGAAATACTACAACTCTAACTGTAACAGGAAGAGATCACCTGACCAGAAATACTGCAGCTCTAACTGTAACAGGAAGAAGTGTTGAGGCAAAATACAGAACACTGTCTGTTGATTGGCCCATGTGACCTAGCAAGTATGGGTCGTTTGGTATGTTTGTGCGCACCATGAATCGTAAGATCCCAGGGGGCGGCCCTTATTTCTTAAAATGGCAATTTTCTATTTATGATTACCCAATGACACATACTACTAGAAAAGTATATTATTATGAAAATGGTTAATTACACGAAGCAGGGTTTTACATATGAGCTGTTTTATGCAATAACTTTTTATAGAGACCTATATTGTTTGAGGGGTATAGATTTCCTTTATAAAAGGGGTGTATTTTTTTTCCCTTTAAGCATTGGGCCATCTAATGTTGTGTCCTGTACCCTTGTTTATTTGTTTACTGTAAGTTTCCTGTTTGTTATATTATAACAATATACACATGAATATCCTGTAAATTATATCCTTATAAACGATGCTTAGTGATGTCATCAGTTATAATCGGAGTTTAGTGATGTCATTTCTGTCACACGACTCACTAAAACGTGTGTATTATAATAAATAAAGTACCTCCTGTTGCAAAATATGAGGATATTAGAAGTCACCTCGGAGTTACATGTCCTGTATAAAAACAGCCTTGTGCTTTTATATGGTCATGGAACTCCTCGGTAACTTATAATTTCCTCATATTTTACATTTATTCACTATATTATTGTGAAGTGCTGCATAACTTCCCAATACTATATACAGTATATAAATGAATATGTTTTTATATAAAAAGAAAGAATAATATAATAATTTTTTAATTTTTTCTGATACACTCTACCCTATGACTCCCCACGCATTTCACACATATTTCTAATGGCATCATCATCATATAAAGTATTCCAGTTATTAGTGCTGCAGATGCTGACAAGCTTTGATCACCCATTGGAGGGAACACGCCCTTCGACAGGATTTCAGCACATCCTCCAATAGTCCTTGCACCCCTTGTTTGTGCTGCTCCTGTCGTCCTTTGCTTTGAAACCCCTGAGAATCTGAGACTGAGAGGTCCTCTTGATGAACTTAGTAAATAGGGTGAGTAAAGCGTTAAACTGGATGGGCAAGTGCATTTTCAATTTTAAGTAAATAACTAAAATGCCTTATTTACTTAGTTTTCCATCCCCCCCTCCAAACTGTAGAGTTGGGGGAATCCCTACTTGCTTGGGGGCTTCTCCAAGCAGAAACCAAAAACAAGGTCAACTGGTATGGATAAGCAGCTTCATTTGTTCCGTTCTTCAACCATAATTAAGTCTTAAATTGCAATGGTGCGCCCAAGCGTGGTAATTTCTTTTATATGCTCTTTTCTGCTTGGCTACATTGTCTACTTGTTTAGTAAAGAATTTAACGAACGTGAAGAACTTGACTCAAGCATCTGATTGATACTAGAGGGAGGATTCCGTAAGGTGCAGTTCTGTTTCAGGGTAAGGGTATAATAGCAGTGTTTATCTGGGGAACACTCCGCATCAGTGCTCCATCATAAAAAGGCATACATTGAGGAATGAGGGTGAATAGAGCTCTATTCTTCACTTTAAATTATATATACAGGTATAGGATCTGCTATCTGGAAATAAGTTATCCAGAAAGCTCTGGATTATGTAAAGGCCATCTCCATTTTATCCAAATAATCCAAATTTTCAAAAATGATTTCCTTTTTCTGTGTAATAATCAAACAGTCGCTTGTTCTTGATCCAAACTAAGATATAATTAATCCTTATTGGAGGCAAAACCAGTCTATTGGGTTTATTTAATGTTTATATGATTTTCTAGTAGACTTAAAGGGATACTGTCAAGGGAAAACATGTTTTTTTTCAAAACCCATCAGTTATTATTATTGAACGGAAGAAGCTGCTCGGATGAGTAGTGAAACGTCTTCATTGAGTACTCAACAAGTCCAGTTGTTTTTAGATTTACCTATACTAGATATACTAATTTATAGTGCTGCTACAGCAGAATTCTGCACTGAAATCCAATTCTCAAAAGAGCAAACAGATTTTTTTATATTCAATTTTGAAATATGACATGGGGATAGACATATTGTCAGTTTCCCAGCTGCCCCCAGTCATGTGACTTGTGTTCTGATAAACTTCAGTCACTCTTTACTGCTGTACTGCAAGTTGGAGTGATATCACCCCCTCCCTTTTCCCCCCAGCAGCCTAACAATAGAACAATGGGAAGGTAACCAGATAACAGCTCCCTAACACAAAATAACAGCTGCCTGGTAGATCGAAAAACAACACTCAATAGTAAAATCCAGGTCCCGCTGAGACTGATTCAGTTACATTAAGTAGGAGAAATAACAGCCTAACAGTAACAGTAGTTCCATCTTAAAGTGCAGACACACGTCACATGACTGGGGCAGCTGGGAAACTGACAATATGTCTAGTCAGATTTCAAAATGTAATATAAAAAAATCTGTTTGCTCTTTTGAGAATTAGATTTCTGTGGAGTAGCACTATTAACTGATGCGTTTTGAAAAAAAACATGTTTTCCCATGACAGTATCCCATTAAGGTATGAAGATCTGAATTATGGAAAGATTGGTTATCTGGAAAACTCTGGATTCAGAGCATTCTGGATAACATGTCCCATATATATATATATATATAATTCAATGAATGGACCCGCACTCGTTCATATTCAGTGAAATAAATGTGTCTTTATTCACAGGGTCATTTCCAACGTTTAGGTCCTCTCTCCTCATCCTTGAAAAAGGTCCCAGAGAGGACCGAAACGTTGGAAATGACCCTGTGAATAAAGACACATTTATTTCACTGAATATGAACGAGTGCGGGTCCATTCATTGAATTGTACTATCAAACATTGACCAACGCACCACCATCGATTGAATTATATCCGGGAGGAGTGCGTTCACTGTACTGACTTAATATATATATATATATATATATATATATATATATATATATATATATACTGTATATATATATATATATTTCAAGAATACATATACCAAAATCTGTATTAATATAGTCGATAAAATAAGCATTGTTAAGATGTATAGTTATACTCAGAGTGAATGACCACCAACAGCTGGCCTGTAATGAGGACCTGTATCATCTGAAAGAACCTAATAAACTAAAGATATTTTGCCAAGGGAAAGAAAAGAGGAATTACAAGATATTTATTTTATTGAGCTCATGATGACTTGACGGAAAAAGAGACAGAAATATAATTAGGTCAATCTCCTCTAAACAAACAATGTTATTTGTGTAACAGGAGAGGCTGTTTTTGTGAATTCTTATATTGTGAATTGAGGCTTTTCAGCCGGTTCCAATCACCTTCCATTACAGTGGGAACCAATTATCTTATCACCCACAAGATTAAGGGTTGGGGGGAAAATAGATTTTTGACTTTCCAGGCAATAAACTCAGTGGCTATAAACCAAGCACTTTTTATTGGTCGAGATCAGCAGATATTTCTTCCAATTTCACCTCTTGCAATTTCGCTGAGGTGGATTCAGCAGCCTTGTGTTCCATTAGCTGAAGAGCTTTAAAGATAAGAGTAAATCAATTATACAGACTTTTCAGTTACCTAATTTCAATGGAACAATCAGTTCAACCTGCGCCAACCCTAACTCACAAAAACTTAACCTGCACCCAACCCTAACCCACAAAACCTTCACCTGCACTGACCCTAACCCGCAAAACCTTAACCTGCACCCAACCCTAGCCCGCAAAGCCTTAACCTGCATTGACCCTAACCCACAAAACCTTAACCTGCCCCCGACCCTAACCTGCAAAATGTTGCCATCATAGAACCCACACCCAACCTGTACCCACCAGGTGAGTTCTGGCAAATGCCAGAGGGGCTGCTATAAGGTCCCATATAAAGTCAGTATTTAGTGGGCTGGTGGGGGCTGTTTGGGCCTCTGTGTGGGCTGATACCTGAAATGCCAGGGCCTATTTTGATTCTCAGTCCAGACCTGGTACCCAAGTCTTCTTGCACCGTATGTTACTTCAGTGAGTATCTCAGCTTCCAAGACACAGGATCTTTGGGAGCAGTGAAGGAGAGTATATCCCCAGCCTGACCTGCACAAAACCTGAATGGGCAAAGGTTGACCAAATTTAAACTGGTGGTAAACCCACGGCTCACCACAGGTCAACCCGTACATCACTAAAGCACCGGACCCCCAACTGCCTCTACCCTTTCCAATCAGCTCATGTACATCCCAGTCTGATGATGCACCAATCACAGTAGGGAGGGTAACCCTTTCAGCTCCACCACAGCCACAAGCTTTTATGAAGCCTTTTTATTCTGTATAGACACCTGAGGGCTGCCGCACAGCTATGCACTTTCTATGTCTATATAGAAAATATAGCCCTGATCTTGATTATCCTGGAACTAAAGCAGGTGACTGTTGCACCAATGGATGCACATGTACATAAAGTACCAAGACTTGGAAGAAAAATAAAAGCCTGTTCTCCTCTCTAGCAGAGGACAAAAGGCCTCTCTCCACCCAAACAGTATTACTTATTACCAATTAATTTACCTTACCTGTTACCTATTAATTATAGCAGCTCCACACTCGGCTGCAGCCAGGGGCATAAGTACAGAAGAAGCAGACCGTGAGGTTGCAGTGGGGCCCAGAAGTGTAGGGGGTCCAAAGAGACCCTAATCAATGAGCAATTTCAATATATATTGGCAGAATAGGTCAACTTACCAATGTTTTGGGACCTTAAGCTGTGGGCCCTATAAAATCTAGTTACAGTACTTGCTGCAGAATAATTACTAAGCAGGAATTAACTCCAACCATGCCAACTACTGTAGCTTTACACCAGAAAACCTCACTTTTCCACATTGTTGCACCTCCCAAGCACACTGTCACAATCTATCAATATTACAGGCAATGAACTCAATCTTACGGTGGCACATGTACTAACCCTCTACAAATCTGCTCCATTGCACATAACCATAGCAACCAATCAGTAATTAGCCGTGATCAGTGCAGGTGGAATAATGAGAGCAAATCTCTGGGGTTACTACACTGGGGCAATTATGCAGAGCGTTAGTAAACGAGTCCCATTTTGGGTGCTGATTCAGAGAGGAAGCTAAAGGGCATAATAAAAACGTCACTGGAGGGTCCAGATGAATCTCATTGTATTTCTCTGCAGATTATGAATTACTTTATCACACCTTGCAGCTGCAATCGTTCTTTTCCCTATTTAAAATTGATTGGTACTTAGCAGAGGCAATCACCTGCCTGCACATACCCTCACACACATCTCAGGTCTAACGGTGCAAATAAGAATGACTCAAAAGCTAATTCTTTAAATCAGATCATATCTCCCTGATCTCATCACGCTAATGCCGTGCGCCTGCCATGCAAGTCTTATCAGTGCTAGCAAGGCTCACTTTCATTCTCCCTCCTGTGTAATTCTTATCCCGTGGGACAGACAGAGCTGAATGTAATAAAAGCTGTTAACAGCAGAAAGAATGGATATATTAATAAATGCCTACAAATCCTTGGTATTAGATATCGGCATGTAGACAGTACACAAACAATAACTACTTTGGGGTTTTTCAGCCAGAGTGAAAGCAAATACGTTCTAATTCTTAAATCAGGGCCTGTACTTTCAGTTATTTGATTGTGCAATAGAAAGTTCATTTACATTTAATTCTCTAGCGTCTCAAGGCCTCTGCTTCTGTAGACCTCCCAGTGGAGCTCAGTCTAACTTCATGGTGTTGTCTGGGTTGTAACATTGACCCCCAGTCCTCCTACCAAGGTCTATATCTGTGTTCCACCACCACCCAGTGCATGGGACCCCACTGTGCCCCCCAAAGCACAGGATCGGATTACCCTATTGTTTTACAGATGGGGCCTACCCTGCCACAACTACTACTTTATATGGTGAGACCTTATCTTGAATATCATGCTCGGTGTTTGAGGTTCCCTCTACAGAAGGATATTGAAGCCAACTAGGGAAGGCCACCTACGATGGTGATTGTTGAGAAGAGGACCTCTAAAACTCTAGATCAAAGTAGAAGCATAGGAATATAAGGAAACCCTCCTTTACAGAGTGTGATTGAAAACTCTTCCAGCTGTTGGGATAAATAAAGGCAGGACATTTGAAAGTAAACAAAGACTAGATTCCCTAACTAGATTTTTAAATTAACAAATCCTATATTTCGTTTCTTATAATGCAAAGTAAGGATTAGAACCCAGAAACAATGACCACTTAGCCTGTCAGAATTCAAACTCTACCTTCTGTTTAATATCACAGAAATCCCTAAGGCCACATGGATTCTACAGTCCAATATATGTCACTGGTGAGACCTCATCTTGAATATCATGCTCAGTGTTTGAGGTCCCCTCTACAAATGGATATTGAAACCAACTACATAGGAAAGGCCACCTACAATGGTCTAAATAACAAAGAATATTCTAAAAAAGAAACATAGAAGGTGGAAGTGCAACAGGGAGGAATCTAAAACCCTGATATCTACAGAGAAGAGGACCTCTAGAACTTTAGATCAAAGCAAAAGCAGAGGAATAGAAGGGAACCCTCCTTTACAAAGTGTGATTGATACATGGAATACTCTTCCAGCTATCAATGCCAATCTAGCCTGCCAGTATAGCAAACTCTACCTACTGGTTAATATCACAGAAAGCCTCATGGCCATATGGATTCTACAGTCCATTATATGTCACTGGTGAGACCTCATCTTGAATATCATGTTCGTTGTTTGAGTTTCCCTCTACAGAAGGATATTTAAACCAACTAGGAAAAGCCACTTACGATGGTCTTAATAACAAAGAATATTCTTAAAAAGATGGATAGAAGGTTGAACGGGAACAAGGAGGGATATATTGTTGACAAGAGGACCTCTAGAACTCTAGATCAAAGCAGAAGCTGAGAAATATAAGGAAACCCTCCTTTACAGAGTGTGATCAATACATGGAATACTCTTCCAGCTGTGGGAGTAAATAAAGGCAGGAAATTTGTAGTTAAATAAAGACTAGATGCCCTGACTAGATTTTTATACCAACAAATCCTATATTTCTTTTCTTATAATGCAAATAATGATTAGAACCCAGAAACAATGCCCACTTAGCCTGCTGGAATTCAAACTCTACCTTCTGTTTAACGTCACAGGAAGCCTCATGGCCACTTGGGTTCTACAGTCCATTATATGTGACTGGTGTCCCCTCTACAGAAGGATATTGAAACCAACTATGAAAGGCCACCTACGACAGTCTAAATAACAAAGAATATTCTAAAAAAGAAGCATAGAAGGTGGAAGTGGAACAGGGAGGAATATATTGTTGAGAAGAAGATCTCTAGAACTTTAGATCAAAGCAGAAGCAGGGGAGTATAAGAGAACCCTCCTTTACAGAGTGTGATCGATACATGGAATATTCTTCCAGCTATATTTCTATTCTTATAATATAAAGTAAGGATTAGAACCCAGAAACAATGCCAATCTAGCCTGCCGGAATTCAAACTCTACCTTCTGTTTAATATCACAGAAAGCCTCAAGGCCATATGGATTCTACAGTCCATTATATGTCACTGGTGAGACCTCATCTTGAATATCATGCTCGGTGTTTGAGGTTCCCTCTACAGAAGGATATTGAAACCAACTAGGAAAGGCCACCCAAGATGGTCTAAATAACAAAGAATATTCTAAAAAAAGAAGCATAGAAGGTGATAGTGGAACAGGGAGGAATATATTGTTGAGAAGAGGACCTCTACAACTCAAAGCAGAAGCATCAATACATGGAAAACTCTTCCAGCTGTGGGAATAAATAAAGGCAGGAAATTTAAAGACTAGATGCCCTAATTAGATTTTTACATCAACAAATCCTATATTTCTTTTCTTATAATGTAAAGTAATGATTAGAAGCCAGAAACAATGGCCATTAGCCTGCCGGTATAGCAAACTCTACCTTCTGTTTAATATCTCAGAAAGCCTCGTGGCCATATGGATTCTACAGTCCATCTACTTAATTACTTGATAAAAATTCACGGTTAATGGACTCATTTCTAAATAAGATTTCAAACAGGTCAGTCTTCTGCGGCAAATGAATCACGGCAGATAAAAATAAACCTCCAACATGTCTCAGGCTGCCTCATATACATTCCCGGAGCCTTCACTGGAGCGCATCATGTGCTCTGTCATTTGCCATTACTGATCTGCCCGTCCTGATAATGCTCAGCCCTTCGTATATGCAATTACTGCTGCCTCTGAGCCTACGAGGTATGAAGGGGAAAAAATAAACCGGATTAATAAGTAATATTTATTATCCTTTTAAAGGACAGGAGGATGGTGTAGTCGAGAATGTTCCTTCTCTGTATATGTGAAATATGCACATTTATTTACTGTACATAGGCACTCTTGTTTCTATTGGTAAATTTCGATCACAGAAAGAAGTATAGATACAAAAAATGGAGGAGGAATATTTTGTGCAGATGGGGTGTATTCTAACCTGATTTCAATTCATTTTAATGGGAAAACCTGTAGACACACCTCATATACTTGGGCAACCCATGACATTTGATTGGCAGAACTGGCCCACTCTACAGTCAGGATGAAAAATCTGCATGGCGCCATAACAGTTGCACATTCTGCAGTGATTTATAGTAATAACATCACTCGCATTAGTCCCTGCTCCAGAGGAGCTTACAGTCTAAGGTCCCTATCCCAACCCACACAAACATGAGTAGAGCATACTTATTCTGGGCAGATAGTACCCTGGCTGAAACTAAAACTAGACAATGTAGTAGCAAAGTATTTCAAATTGAAAAAAATACACAGGCACTTTGTCCAAAAGGGCAATCTGACCAGCAATAATAATTAAAGGCGTTGTTGAGATTTAAATTATCTTTTAGTATGATGTAGATAGTGATATTCTAAGAAAATTCGCAATTTGGTTTTCATTTTTTATTATTTGTGGTTTGTGAGTTATTTTGCTTTTTATTCAGCAGCTCTCCAGTTTGTAATTTCAGTCCCAACTGGTTGCTATGTTCCAAATTCCCCTAGTAACCATGCATTGATTTGAATAAGAGACTGGAATATGAATAGGAGAGGCCTGAATAGAAAGATGAGTAATAAAAAGTAGCAATAACAATAAATGTGTAGCCTTACTGAGTATTTGTTTTTAGATGGGGTCAGTGACACCCATCAGAAAGCTGGAAAGAGTCAGAAGAAGAAGGGAAATAATTAAAAAACTGTATTTGATGGGGTCAGTGACCCCTTCAGTTGAAAACTGGAAAGAAGAAGAATCTATTATTAAAACATAAAAATAGAGGCCAATTTAGAATTAGCCATTCGTTAACTAAATAAAAGTTAAATTAAGGGTGAACCACAAGATTATTATAAAGAATATTATAGAGTACCTTTGTACATCATTTTATTATAATGAATATATTGACATTGCTTTATTATATTATTATATATCTGAACTGAAATATTTTTGGATAGATTTTTATTAAGTTCTCATACAACATATTGTACTGCAGCTTCTTCCCAATGGGGACTTTGTATTGACAGTTGGTGGGGAGTCCATTCTATGTGTTGGTAGCCATCTCTGGCATACAGGGACATAAGCTTATTTGGAAGAGAACTGACTCAGTTCCCTTATACTCATATTAGTAGGGAACAGCTGTATTTCGCCAAAATGTGCCCTACACTGAAATGCCAGACTCTGCCTATTCTATAAAATCATATTATAGCAACATCACCAAAGCATTATGTTTTGATAAGCGACTTACCAGAGTGTTGAAGTTGTCGTGTTGGTAAAGGTGCTTGTTGCACGTCATGCAGTCTTTCTGGCAGTCGCACAACACATGTCCCAGCAAGCACAGCAACACTATATTCCACTGAAGAGCCTTCATCATGGCGCACAGAGCTGGAGGGAAACACAAATATATCATTGATGTGGCTGCCAAACAAAACCTGCTTTTTCTGTGTCTACGTAGATTCTCATTCATCCAGGTCATGATATACAGTATCTAGTAGAGTTAAGTCTAACTTGTGTTTGGTAGTAGGCTGGCACAAACCGGACTTCACTCACATAACTGATGCAGTTAAAAAGTAATTTATTTAACAGAAAAACATCTCAAAATGTAGCCTTGCGCGTTTCATGCGTTGTAGGCTAAGGATCCTCTAAACATACAGTCTTTAGAGTTTGTACTTCTATGTGTAATTATGTAACTTTGGACTAATCTGTATTGAGCTCTCTGATTGGGTGTCCTAAGCATGCTTCTGATTGGTTAGTTTTCAATTAAATACAACTGTATGTTTAGATTTAGAAGATATTTAGCCTATTCGGCATGAAACGCATAAGGCTACATTTTGAGATGTTTTTCTGTTAAATAAATTACTTTTTCACCGCATCAAGTATTGTAGTGAAGTCTGATTTGTGCCAACCTACTACGTGTGCTAATTGCCTCCCCAAGCTGAAGGTCTGGGGCTTGAGCACCTTGACCCCCCCATTAATATTGGTAACATAACCCTGTTTTCCACCATGATCAACACTGGATGCCTCCTCTAAAACTGTTTTAAGTCTAAAGCAACTGGACTTTCTGAAAATGTTTCACCACTAATCCGAGTGGCTTCTCTAAACTGAAGAAGACACTTGGATGAGTGGTCCAGTTGCTTTAGACTTAAAGGACAAGGAAAGTCTAAAATAGAATAAGGCTAGAAATGCTGTATTTTGTATGTATACTAAATATAAACATAAACGTACTGCACCACAAGT
The DNA here is from genome assembly GCF_017654675.1 of Xenopus laevis. Lineage (NCBI taxonomy): Eukaryota > Metazoa > Chordata > Amphibia > Anura > Pipidae > Xenopus > Xenopus laevis. The sequence goes on along the minus strand of NC_054379.1, from coordinate 164,103,627 downwards.
CTAATCAAACAAATAATTTATGCTTTCAAAGTTGGCCACCGGGGTCACCATCTTGTAACTTTGTTAAACATCTTTGCAAGACCAAGACTGTGCACATGCTCAGTGTGATCTGGGCTGCTTAGGGATTGTCATAAACAAAGCTGCTTGAGTTCTGCATGGCTGGGAAGTAAGGCGGGGGCTCCCCCTGCTGTTCATAAGTATGATTGTTTCCCTGCTCAGCAGTTAGGGACCGTCTGACAATTCCTATCCACAGCAGTAAATGAAGGGAGAATTTCACTGCATACAGTCAGGTTTCTTATAAAAAACAATACACATTTTTTAATTAAAGTATATTGGAGATAGGTTTCTTTTTCATTAAAGAAAGTAAAAATGGGATTTTATTTTTTTGCCTTTACATGCCCTTTAACTCCACTCCACTAGATACTGCTTTTTCTGTAATTACAATGTACTAAGTGCTGCTTTTCAGGGCATGAAAAGTGTTAGCTCATCTGCCCCACCTATAGGAATTAAGAATTGCCACTCTCCATATAATAAGGACTTGAGAAATGTATAGTGTGTTCAATACAGAACATTATTAGAAACCATAAAGCTTTCCAACTCGGCCCTATTCCTTTAGCTTCCCAGCTCCTAAAAAGGTTATAGATGCTTAAAATATTATTAGAATTGGCATCTTAGTTACTAGAGCAGTGATCCCTAACCAGTAGCTCGCGAGCATCATGGTGCTCTCCAACGCCTTGGATGTTGCTTCCAGTGGCCTCAAAGCAGATGCGTATTTTTGAATTCCTGGTTTTTGGGCAAGTTTTGGTTGCATAGAAAACAGATTTATGGCCTTACATAGCCTTCTGCAGGCTGCCAGTCCACATAGGGGTTACCAAATAGCCAATCACAGCCTTTTTTGTCATCTACAGGAACTTTTTCATGCTTGTGTTGCTTCCCAACTCTTTTTGCATTTGAATGTGGCTCACGGTAAAAAAGGTTGGGGATCCCTGTACTAGAGTATCCAGTATCCAAATAAATCAATCCTCCCATTGATATTGACACATGAGCCCTGGGATTCCCAGACATGATGTTGCAGATTGGGGGTACACTCTGTTCACCCACTATTTTCGACCACCCACCCTGGCAGTTAGGGTCTTCATCCACTTTACTAGGAAACACTTACAATGGGGCACCTATAGCAGTAATAACTATTTTAGTGAGTGAGAGTCACAGATTTATTAAATGGCATCATTTCTAGTAAGTTCCTAATTATGTAGGATAGTATTTACCCTATCCCATGTGCTGCCACTGGGTAGGCAGGGGGCATGTAACAGTTATCAAGGTGCTATCAAGGTAAATAATACCCCCATATTTGTGACAGCTGAAAAAACAAAGATGCTCAATTACTTTTTTTTTTGTTTATGGAAAGAACAGAGTTGAACTGGATTTTTAAAGGGAAAGCAGAAAAGATGGAGCACAAGAGAGAAGATGAAGAAGAAGGGCGCGGAGGAGAGACCAAAAAGCACAGGTTCTCATTCACAGGTTGAAGCAAGAAAAGACTGTAACAAAAAGAGGGGACTATTTAAAGGAAAGAGAAATCCACTGAATTATTGAGTGGGAAGAGCTAACAGGGATGGGAAAAGGACTAGAAGCGCCTCCACAGTCCATAGCGCAGTCGATGTGCAATTCGGCACTTGCTAATTCAATTGATAAATATGAATAGAGAACGGTTGCTCCTGCTGCGTTAGATCTGCATTCAGATAAAGTGGTGGTGTAACTAGGCAGACATTATAATATACTGTACTCTTTTATATGACAGTAATTTATTACTCTGCCTATTATCAGGAAAAATCATTCCAGGGACATATTTTCATAACAAAGGCGATAATCACGCGTCATTTGCCAGATCTTTACACTTCATCAGTCTGTTTATGGCCCAATATTAAGCTGCTGTGAGATTATCAGGCATATTTAAGTCCTCGTATCGTATCTTATCTGGCAGTTGAAACACACATTGATTACACTTATAAAGAACATATATGTTTCTCATATCTGGGAGGATTTTGTCTTCACTGATTCAGATATATCTGATGGTATATACAAACAGAATGACGGGGAAGAGGGAGGGGCTGTAACAAATACTTTATATGAAATGTTCTACATTTTTAGTTGGGTTTTGCCTTCTCTGATTCAGTTATACCATGTGACACATCCAAATATAATACGAGTAAGTGAGCACACATCTCCCAAATGTTCAGTGATAGACACTACAAAGTTTGGAACTGCTCCCAGGTTCTGGGAACTTAAAGGGAAACTATTGTGAAAAATATTTTTGTCTCATGGAAACCCGAAGCTTTCTGAATATAATCAATTAGAAATTATGTACCAATCTGAAATAATTAAGTTACACTTCACTGTTTCCAATTTAATACAGTAACTGAAAACATCACAAGCTTTTCATATTGGTATTGGGTCTACATTTACATCTGACTGGTCCTCGTTAGGGATGTAGCGAACCGCCGATAATGTGTTCGCGAACGCCGTTCGCGAACACCGGCAAAAAATGCGAACAGTTCGCGAACTTCAAACATCCGAAAATCGTTCGATTCGAACGAAAATCGTTCGATTTTAGCGACCGAATGGTCGAATGGTCGAACGATTTTGACGCGAACGCCTATTGGCGAACGTCGCGCGACGTTCGCGAACTTGCGGCGGACGCGAACAGCCGATGTTCGCGCGAACAAGTTCGCCGCAGAACAGTCCGCGACATCCCTAGTCCTCGTCTTAATAAAGGAGCTCCTTAAAAGATTCCCAACTCTTTATCAGGACTGGATCTTCTTTTATTCCCTTTTATGAGGGATCCCAAATTCTTTACTGGGACTGGATCTTCTTTAACTCCCTCCTGCTCTTGGTAACGAAGCTACCTGAGAATTCCCAAACTCTTTATTGGGACTGAGTTTGTTTTTACACCCTCCTCTTCTTAGTGAAGGAGCTCCATGAGAGATCCCAAACTCTTCACTGGGACTGGATCTTCTTTTACTCCTTCCTCTTGGTAAAGGAACTCAGTGAGAGATCCCAAACTTTTTATTGGGACTGGATCTTCTTTTACTCCCTCCTATTCTTGTTAAAGGAACTCCAGGAGAGATCCCAAACTCCACTGGGATTGAATCTTCTTTTACTCACTCCTCCTCTTGGAAAAAGACTTTCATGAGAGATACTAAACTCTTTACTGGGACTGGATCTTCTTTTACTCGCCCCTCCTCTTGGCGAAAGAGCTCCCTGAGAAATCCTCAACTCTTAATTTTGACTGGGTCTGCTTTTACACCCTCCTCCTCTTGGTAAAGGAGCTCCATTAGAGGTCCTCATGCTTCTTCTTTTACTCTCTCCTCCTCGAAAAAAGAGCTCTATGAGAGAACCCAAAATCTTCACTGGGCCTGGATCTTCTTTTACTCCCTCCTCTTGGTAAAGGAACTCCATGAGAGATACTTAACTCTTTACTGGGACTGGGTCTTCTTTTACTCATTCCTCCTCTTGGAAAAGGAACTCCATGAGAGATCCCAAACTCTATACTGGGACTGGATCTTCTTTTACTCACCCCTCCTCTTGGTGAAGGAGCTCCCTGAGAAGTCCTCAACTCTTCATTGGGACTGGGTCTGCTTTTACACCCTCCTCCTCTTGGTAAAGGAGCTCCATGAGAGGTCCTCATGCTTCACTTTACAGGGCTTGGATTTAATCCTTGCATCATGTTTTTAGATATGCACCCTCATTTATCTATATTGATGCTATCTATTTATTTTGTAGTGGCCCTTTATGTACTTGTGGCGCACATGCTGTTCAGCACATCTGAAGCCTGTTCCACCTGCAGATCCACCCTGTCTCCTTATTGTTATGCACTGCAGTACATTAGCCTTATATTCTTCAACTGACCTCGGACTCATCTTGCTTTATTCAGAGTACTCAGTGTCTCCAGCTGATTTGTTTTGGGAAGAGCTGTTGTTTTCTCAATGACACAGACAGTGTTGGGAAGGTTCTGTATTATTTTGCTATTTTTCTGTGCAATTCGGTGTCGGTTGCAAATAACGGGGAGCCAAAGCTGTAGTTCATCATTACACTATTTTTCAGCCAATGAACTGCATCAGGACAAAAAAAATCAATTACGGATGTCTGAGAAATCATCTTGGGTGTCTCATTTAATACACATTTGGCATGTACAGGAGGGAAGGGGTTCTGGTGGGTTGTCACTAATTTTATAACTCCCATATACAGGGCCGGATTTACATAGTGGGCACCCCTAGGCCCACTGCCGTTCGTCCCCTCCAGGGGGACAGGAGCAATGGGGATTGGGCATGGGAAATTTTAAAAATAATCTCCAGCGCATTCCCAGTGTTTTTGAACCAATGTGGGTGTGGTTGGGCAGCATGCTGCCCCCCTAAAATCCTGCCGCCCTATGCCCGGGCCTAGGTGGCCTTTCCACAAATCCGGGCCTGCCGACACATACGTAGCCGTGCATTAAGCAGATACAGGGAAATTATGTGTCTGTATAATAGAACCACTTTGTGATGGACTGTGTTGTGCTAAATGGAATTCTATTAACCTCTTATTTGAAAAAGAACAGTGTGGGGCCGTAATGCATAGAGAGCCTGAATTTAACCCTTTTAGTGCCATGAAAATCATGTACGATTAATGTTTGTCACCTGGAAAGGAGGCAAAGCACAATTATAACATTGTTCTTTTCTGGATTTTTTTTCAGAACAATAATGCCATAAGGCAGAACAATAATGCCATAAGGGTCAGGGCACATGCTCAGATTAGGGGAGATTAGTCGCCCGGCGACAAATCTCCTCTTCTTCAGGGTGACTAATCTCCCCGAACTGCCTCATAAGGCAACTTCGGGCTTCTTCGGAAAATGAATTGCTCGCGATTTGCATTCTAGCCGGAAGGAGGCAGTTCAGGGAGATGTGTCTCCCCGAAGAAGAGATTTGTCACCAAGCGACTAATCTCCCCTAATCTGAGCGTGTGCCCTGACCCTTAAACCTCTGAAATGCAGGTTTAGGGTAAGGGCACACGGGGTGATTAAATCTCCCCGAATCTGCTTGTGTGCCCCTGCCCATACATTTCTTCTGACAATTACCCCGTGTCTCGTTATTAAAGGGGAGGTCAGGGTTGTGTAATTGGGGAGGCTTCCAATAACCAAATCCTCGGGTCGTTCAAAACTACGAACCCAGGGAAAGAAAGATTCAAAGTTTGCAAATGAACAGGTTACAATCAAAACCTAATGATTATAAAAATCAGAACCATCAAACAATTCAATATGGTTTCTCCTTTTATTTATTTAGAGAGGAGGGAACGGGTTATTCCAGAGGGAGCAATGCAGTATATCTATGGGTCCCCTATTTTTCGTTGCTTATTGTTTAAGATGCTTGTCGATTTCTCACTAACAAGGATCCAGGATAACAACATGTTGTAAATTTGTCTTAATTACACCAGTCCAGGTAACAGGTAGCGGAGGCTCTTGTCTATAGTTCATGGCAGAGATTTCAAACCTGCAGTGAACAAGGGAATTACTGCCCCCTGGTCTATTATGTTACAGAGAAGTGCTCCTACCCTGAGCCCAACAGCCAGACAGGTAAGTGGAGCCTTTACCCCTTTCCGAGCCACAAACATATTACACAGGGTCCAGGCCGTGTAGATCAGCCAATGTGAGGTCAGTGACACGAGCCTCTACGTCAGGGATCCCCAACCTTTTTTTACTTGTGAGCCACATTCAAATGTAAAAAGAGTTGGGGAGCAACAAGCATGAAAAAGTCCCTTGGGTGCCAAATAAGTGCTGTGATTTGCTATTTGGTGGACTGACAGCCTACAAGAGGCTCTACTTGGCACTATACTTAGTTTTTATGCAAACAAAACTTGCCTCCAAGCCTGGAATTCAAAAATAAGCATCTGCTTTGAGGCCACTGGGAGCAACATCCAAGGGGTTGGAGAGCCACATGTTACTCACGAGCTACTGGTTGGGGACCACTGGTTTACGTCACCAGTTCTAAGAATCCGCCCCTTTGGCTTGAAAATCATGATTGACAATGGATCATAAACTCTCAGTAGAAAGCAAATAATCCTTTTTGCAAGGCTAGCCTACTTCAGGCAATAGTACCATAAGGGGGGCACAGGAGGTACTCCTTTAGTGGGCCCGGGCCTGAAGCTCCGCAACCGTGCCACCTCTTCCGAACTTCTGAACCGCCGAAACCCCGAACAGCCGAAGTCCCGAAGCCACGAAAGAAGCCAAAATTGAAGTCCCTAAAAATTGAACGCCCATTGATTTTAATGCATTTGGAGCGGCGTGCATAAAAAATTGTCACGCGTAAATCTGACGCCTGTTGACTTCAATGTATTTCGCACATTTTTCGCTGTTTCGGGACACATTCGCTCATCCCTACACAATCAATGTTACTCTATAATAAGTAGATTGTATAAATAATATAAATCAAATGAATGTGCTAATAAGTCAGTTCATTGGGGGGGGGGTCGGTGGAATTTACCTTAATTAATTCATTGGGGGGGTTTGCTCCTGTCAAGCTTCTCCGCATTGTTATTGCTTGATACATAAGTTACATAAATTTCTAGGCAATTTACATAAATTGTGTATGTTTTACCGTAACTTTATATGCAACTTATACGATTGATGTAATTTTCACTATGCACCCCTTTGGATGAAGATTTCGCCAGGACAACAATCCCCCCAATTCCCGGCTGATGGTGGCCCTGCCCTGCTTTATTGGCTCAATCTTACATCTTCAACACTGATCACCAAAAATTCAACCAAACCCTAACTTGCAAGTTTAATTTGAGCAAAATACAAATAAAAAATGATTCAGCCGGTTATTTAGCCAGCTTGTCACTGGGGATGCACCGAGTCCACTATTTTGGATTCGGCCGAATCCTTCATGAAAGATTGTCCGAATCGTGCTGAAAAATCCCATAGTCCTTAACGGAATCCTGGATTCGGTGCATCCCTACTTGTCACAGACACACAACAATGGGGTTGGCCATTAGATCAGGATACACTTGATAAGGGGAGTATAAGTGAAATGTGCACTCACCAGCAATGTTCCACACACGTTTTAAGCCTAATGTTGTACATTGATTGTAGAGACGTAAGTCATTATTTGTACAGAGTCATCCTGCTACAGCTTCATGGGCAAATATAGTGGTAACAAATCTAACAAAAGGGACATATTGATCAAAGTGTTATATTAGGGGGAGTTATTTATCAACGTTTGGATTTAAGAGTTTGACATACCTCGTCATGAACTCAAATTCAGGAATCGAATGGTTTCTAATTTTATTGAAAAAAAACTTGAATGGGAAAAACTCAAATTGGCGCGTTCAGGGTTAATAACCCAAAAACTCGAACAATATATATAGAGATACATAAGTATACCCTCTTTATATTTAGGGGGTTATTTACTACACTGTATCTTCCCAGGACCCTCCTTCACAGGGTTCAGCTCATTCTTCTATGGAGTCCAGGCAATCCCAGTCTCAGGACATATATCTCCACCTCTAGTCATTGTATAAATATCTATTCAATATGAGGATCCAAGGAAAGGATCTAGAGCCCCTTCCTTGCCTCACATATGCAGCCCCATGGATACTAGACATTCCAAGACAGGATTTAACATATTTATTGGGGGTAAGGTGTTCCCCAAGTTTCCACCACTTCAATCCCAGAGAAACACTCATCCTGACAAGTATGTTCCTCCCCCACAAAATCATCCCCTTTGATAGCAAGCTGGGGTACATGGGGTCACATTAGGGCTGGACTGGGCCTGATTGGCCACCCCCAAAAGAAAAAGATTATCCGCAACTAGTGATGGGCGAATTTATTCGCCAGGCGCAAATTTGCGCCATTTTTCAGACGCCGACGCATTTCTGCCAAAAAAACGGACGCCGGTGTCAAAAAAACGAATGCCGGCGTCAAAAATGTCATTTCGCGAATTTTTCGCCATTTCGCCCATCACTATCCGCAACACGTCTGCGTTTGCCCATGTGCGCAGTGGCCCGGGGCTCATGCAAGTGTGCTTGGGGGGTCACGGGAGTTTGGATATCCAGAGGGGGGCCCCTGTAAATACTAGGAGGGCCCTTGTTGTCGCAGCCCAGGTTTGCCCCCGATACTCCAGTCCGACCCTGGGTCACATTCTTGTGCAAATTTTCTGCTTTTCCTGAAAGCTTTAGTAAATACTTCCCTAACATTTCCTGTTCTGGTTTAACCAATGTGAGATTTACCCAGGCCTTATTCACTATTCTATTCCCAATCCCATCCCATAGTGAGTATAGACAGTGTATGTTCCCATAATAAAATCACTGGGGAATGTGGCCAATGAAGGGTGGAATCAGTGGTAATGAAAGTAGTTACGTCACTACTGTGAGATTAAATCATTCTTAGAAACTGATAAATCTGCAGGGGCTTCTTCTATAACAACTGGCAGCACCAATTGCTGAAATAGAGGTAAGTACAAGGACTGTGCCCAGTACTATAAATAGAATATACAGGGCTCCACAAAAATTTAGGGCCCTTTCACAACTTTGGGAATATGACATATAAACATTATATATATATAATTGGGGATGCACCGAATCCACTATTTTGGATTCGGCCTAACCCCGAATCCTTTGAAAAAGATTCAGCCGAATCAGTAGCGTTCGTTGAGGGGGGCGGGCCCTGGTGTGTGACGCGCAGCCGGGCCGGGCCCCCCTCCGTACGGCCGCATTTGGACTGCCGGGGGGCACTGAGGGGGTGCGGGCCCTGGCCCGCTCGCACCCCCTGCTCCCCCGGTAGTTCCGCCACTGAGCCGAATACCGAACTGAATATGAATCCTAATTTGCATATGGGAAAACATTTTTTACTTCCTTGTTTATTCTGTTTGCCTTTCTAATCTGACACTTACTTATCTGAATGTAAATAACAAGAACTTTCATATATAAGCCGTTGTAAAAAAAAATAATTATCTGTTGCTATTTAAAGGAGAACTAAAACCTAAAAATCAATATGGCTAAAAATGGCATATTTTATATAGTGAACTTATTGCACGAGGCTAAAGTTTGAGCTTGTCAATAGCAGCAATGATCCAGGACTTCAAACTTGTCACAGGGGGTCACCATCTTGGAAAGTGTCTGTGACACTCACATGCTCAGTGGGCTCTGATTGGCTGTTGAGAAGCTAAGCTTAGGGCTCGTCACTAATTATCCAGCAGAAAATGAGCTTCCCTGGCTGTAATATAAGCTGATGCTACAGGTTTGCTGATTATTCAATTCTGATGTTAATTGCACTGGTTTCTGTGCTGCCATGTAGTAATTATGTGTATTAATTACTAATCAGCCTTATATTGTGACATTTCTATTCTATGTGTACTGTATATTGTGAGTGGGTCCCTAAGCTCAGTAAGTGACAGCAGCACAGAGCATGTGAATCAGTGAATCAGCAGAAAAGAAGATGGGGAGCTACTGGGGCATCTTTGGAGACACAGATCTTTACTGCTAAAGGGCTGTGGTTGCCTTGGGCTGGTACAGAAGCACAAAACATCATGTACAACATTTCTACCTACTTCTTTAGTTATGCTTTAGTTCTCCTTTAAATGCTGCAGAGAAAATAATTTGAGGCACACGTTTCTTTGACTAGCATGACATCCTCCACCCATCCAAAAATAAAGTTCTGTATGGTGGGCCAAGTAGTGGGGGGCAGGCTTATAGCTGCGGGAGGGACCACAAAGAGAGGGGGCCAAGTAAGAGCCCAATACATCCCACAGTCCTGCACAAATCCCACAACTGTCAGTTCCTGCCTCCAGCCCTGAATTCACATGGGTGTCAGGTTTAGTCAAGGGCAGCCCTGGGAATCCTACAGTAATTGATACATTAGTAATTGCTGTGTCTGGTTAAATGAATTCCAATACTTCCATCGATATAACTCTGGCACTGGCAGACAGTGAAAGGGGAATTCCACCCATATAAAATAATACCATTTTGTCTAATGAAAGAAAATGTAAATGCTAAACAATTAAAAGGTTATCACCCCAAAAATTCATGCTCTACCATTCAGCCACTAAAACCACACGAGAGTTCCGTCCTTCGTTCAAGGGGGATTAGTAGATGCTGCATAGAGGAGACTAGAAATATAGAGGAGACTAGAAATATAGAGGAGACTAGAAATATAGAGGAGACTAGAAATATAGAGGAGGCTAGAAATAAGTCTTAGGGCAGAGACACACTCAAATTCGGGGAGATTAGTCGCCCAGCGACAAATATCCTCATCTTCAGGGCGACTAATCTCCCTGAACTGCCTCCCGATGGCTAGAATGTAAATCACCGGCGGGATCAGTGCACGTCGTTTTCCGAAATCACCCAAAGTTGCCTCACGAGGAAACTTCGGGCGACTTCGGAAAACAAAGCGCTCCGAGTGATTTACATTCTAGCGATGGGAAGGCAGTTTGGGGAGATTAGTCACCCAGAAGAAGAGGAGATTTGTCGCCAGGCAAATAATCTCCCCGAATCTGACCCTGTGTCTTTGCCCTTATGGTTTTCTAATGTGTCTCCATACAGGTACAAGTAGCAGACAGATAACAATAAACCAGAATAAACATGAGCAGAACTTTTATGAAATTCATTGTCAGCTGGGACTCTGCCTTAGGTCAGTCTGCAGAAGGAATGGGCCAATGATAGGCTTTGAATAAACTCACTTTGAACCGGACAGAACCTTTCTTGGACTTCAGCAGTGAACTTTTTGTTTATGTTTATGTTCCTGGTCAAGGCCAGGCTTTCTCCTACCCAAATGCTACTCGGAGCAAGAAGGGTCCCATCAATTGTAATCAATGGCTAAACTTATCTGTGTGGCTTTACAATAAGACTCCCTGGACTGTACAATGACATGGCCCTGATGTACAAAGCAGCCCACACTATATCATTAGCAAGTGGTTCTGTTGGATTCCTGGCCATGTAATACAGCTTTATGCTCTATAAACAAGTGCAGACAATGTTTAGTGCAGCGAGAGATCCGGAGCACACGAGGTCAATAGAATGATGCTTATTAAGTCTGAAATTGGAAGAAATGTCATTGGCCTCGCATACGCGGAGTCCTCCCTTGGTGCTGGGGACTTATAACGTGTTGCTTTCTCATGGTACTGACCACATAATCGGGGTGCAAAGTGCAAAAAATGCACAACAATTCGCCCTGCAGGCAGATACATTTACAATTTTCATGAATTCACAACAAATTAGAAGATGATAGCAATGATCTGATTGGTTGTTATGGGAATCTGCAGTTTAGCACCTAGCATATCTCCTCTTCTTCAGGGTGAATAATCTCCCCGAGAGGGATGGAAACTGGGTGCACTTCGTTTTCCAAAGTTGCCTCAAGAGGAAACTTCAGGCAACTTCAGAAAACCAAGTGCTCCGAGTGCCATCCCACCGGCGATTTAGATTCTAGCTGGTGGGAGGCAGTTCGGGGAGATTAGTCTCCCTGAGGAATAGTACTTCCATCTGCCTAATAACCCTAATAACCCTAATAACCCTAATAACCCTAATAACCCAGGCGCCAGTGTTTTGAGCGCAAGTCCTTAGAGTCACTTTTTGATGCAAAAGGCGTCTGATAATCCAGCTATCGGAACTGTTATCCAGGATGCTCAGGACCTGGTATTTTTTACGGATCTTTCCATAATTTGGATCTTTATACCTTACTAGAAAATCATTTAAACATTGAGGGGATTATTTACTAAAGTCTAAATTTATCAATAATAATAAACAAGGCTTGACCAAACTCCCATCTATGATTTTGCCTTATTTATTATTAAAATAGCTTGAAAAAATTGGATTATATAGTAGTAGTAGAGTATAAAGTCTTGATAAAATCAAGTAACAACCCAAATCAGATGATTTTTTTCTGACTTTTTGCCAAAATTGCTAGATTTTTTCGGGTTTTAGCCGGAAAACCCAGATTTTTTTTTTTTGGATTATCCTGCTAAACCCAGCACAGACCATGATATCTTCAATTTGGGATAGGGACATCTGCCATTGACTTATACATGACAGGTTTGAGATGCTGGGTTTTTAGATTCTGGCTTTTTGCAGCATTAGGGTCTAATAAATCTCGAAAAAATTTGAGTTTTTTTTCCATGAAAAAGTTTTTGCCTCAAAAATCCTGACCAGAAAAAAAATCAACAATAACACCCTAATTAGACCCAATGGGCTGGTTTTGCCTCCAATAAGGATTAATTATATCTTAGTTGGGATCAAGTACAAACTACTGTTTTATTATTACACAGAAAAAACAATCATTTTTAAAAATTTGGATCATTTGGATAATAAGGAGTCTATGGGAGACATTCCATAATTCGGTACTTTCTGGATAAGGGATCCCATACCTGTATTACTACTATTCAGAACTTATAAATTGGCAATATATTCCGCAGAGCTGTGCAATAGATGGTGTATACATTACACATGTATATTACAAACAAAAAACAAGAATTAATACAAGAATTTAAGAGGGTCCTGCCCAAAAAAAGCTTACATTCTATACATTCTACATATATATATCGACCTGCAATAGAATGCGAGTTATCTTTAAATGCAAACTGTCATTTTTATATCATATACTGCCAACCAGTTACATGGTAGTTGAGTTAAGACACTGGTTCCATCATGTTTTGCCCAAACATATCCTAATAATAATTTAGTTGATTCTGACTCCAAAGGGAGGACACTAAAGTCATTAATATCGCTAGCCCTGTATCCTTGCACTTACTGTATATTAGTGTCAGTGATAATTAGCACCATATTTGCTAATACAGACTGGGGCATATAAATCCCTCTTGTTTGGGAGCAGTAAGTGGCTCCTGCTCTAACTGTCGGCTTGCAGTGATTTATGGGACAGTGACTGACCGACTGATAAAGTGCCCAGGGCTGTAATGAGTGATCATTAGAAAGAAAGTGTTATCTTTGTAACACAGATGCCTGGATTACTGGATCTGGGACTTTACTCAAAGCCTTATTGGCTGACAGCCAGTGTTGTGTTTCCCTGCTCCCCTCAATAGTACCTTGTACTTGATCCCAACTAAGATATAATTCATCTTTATTTGAGGCAAAACCAGCCTATTGGGTTTATTTTATTTTTAGCACACTTATTTACCAAAATTTACATTTATCTCATATTTTTTATTAAACCAAACTCCCATCCACAATTTTTTCTTATTTATCAATAAAATACCTTCAAAAAGATGAAATTGTGCAAAAACTTTAATGGTACTAATTTTCAAATTTGACGCCTGAATCGCTCGATTTTTTTCGGGTTATCACCGGAAAAGCCCAAATGTTTCTGATTATCGGACAAAAGCCAGCGCAGATCACGTTATCTTGAAATTGTAAAATGAACATCTGCCATTTGACTTCTACAGAACCTGGACAGGTTTGAAATGGCGGATTTTCGGATTAGGACTTTTAGTAGCTTCGGTGTATAATAAATCTCGAAAAAATCTTTTTTTTCCCTCTAAAAAATTTGCTCAATTTTGCCCAAAAAATCTCGGCCAGAAAAAATAAAGGTTTAGTAAATATCCGCCTTAAAATATGGGGATCCAAATTACAGAAAGACCCCTTATCCGGGAAACCCCAGGTCCTGAGCATTCTGGATAACTTGTCCCATACCTGTACTACTGCTTTATGTCTAGTTATTCTATATACAGAGGTGGGATATATTAGCTCTGTTTAACTCAAGCAACATAAATTCTCACTTCTTATTTCCCTTTGTTATTTACAGTGACAGATTTTCTCAAGACAAGTCCTTTGTCCTCCTGCATTACCGACCTGGCCAACCAAATTGTATGAACACTAATCTGTGTGTGTGTGTGCATCACCAAAACATTGTGACCGACCAGATGCATCAGAACTGGGCACCGGAATTGGGAAATTCTGTCTCTTAATTGGCACATTATGGAGTCCTCAATGGACCCCCAGGGGGTCACACGTCTGCAGTGAAGGGAATATACAGACTTATATGTAATACAACGACATCATTCATTATAACTCTTTGGTTTTCTGGTACTCAGATAATGAAAATGTCAGCACAAAGCACTAGTTGGATTTGCTAATTATCCCTCTAAATGACATGCCCCCCGTCGTTACTTTTCAGCCAACAAGCAATTCTCCCCGGCACGCAGCAGCTCCATGTGGCTAGCAGCCCGTGCCCTGTGCGGTGTTGTGTAAGTTAATTTGTAAAGTGCTGCGAGTATTGATTGTGTTCCATAGAAGAAACACGCAGCAGCAGCACCGAAGCACCCGTCCCTCCTTACAGCTCTCTTGAAAATCCAATTTTCCGAAAGCTTTTTCATTAAGTAACTAGCCGGAATTTTAATTTGGGAAAAAAACGTTGATGGTGATGCAGGACTGAAATGAATGATAATGATCAGTAATTTGCTGTGCTGGGTGCAAGCGGCTCAATGGAACTCTGTGGGAGCCACAACAGCACCGGAGACCTCTGGAAAGGTTATGGCAATTGCCCGGTGCCTCCAGGCAACATATTCCCCGGATAAGGCAAATAGTCTTAACTTCAGCGTGCAACTTAGTGCAGTGATAGTGTCTGCGGCAAATACACATTCACAAAACCATCAATGAGATATGAATTCATTCACTCTAGTAATGCTCAAAGGGTCAATGCAGCGTCAGTATGTTCCCTGTACAGATACATTCTTCCCTTTATCCCATTATTTGGTGCAGCAGAAGGAAACCACAGCGATCACTCTGCTACTAAGCAACCCAAGGCAACACTAACCAAACAACAACACTAAAAACTGCTCCTTCTCTTTCCAACCTCACAAACAGCCTGAAACACTGGCACATGGTGGGCACAATTCATTCCCCTGCAAACTGATGGAACACCAATAACCCCAGCCAAACAGTTATCCCAAGTACCAGGCACTTTCCTACCTTAAGGTGTTTGCAGTAGTCGGACCTCTTCTGAAATGTGACTGTCTCACTGTATAGTGAGGAATATTTATACCCAGAAACACCCCCACCTCACTCACTCCCATAAAATGCTTCAATGTTTCCACCCCCTCATGGTTCCTGCATGAAAGACTAACAGATGAAGACCAATAACATTCCCCTCGTCTCTTGGAGAAAAAAAAAAAACCAAACTATGTCACATTGATGTCCCTTTACTGGAACTCTATAAAGTGGACGTCTATCCTAATTTCATATTCCCCCCTACAATGACTGTTCTGTCAATGGGAGACAGCTGTAAGTAATGTGTCCGCTATCTCCCAATACATTCAGTAGGACACCAGGCAATTAATTAGCTTTATTCCAGTCCTGTTCCCGGGGGGTAGTGATTTCATGCTACACGCACCACTACCCAAAACATGAGCTGCTCTAAATGCAATGAACGAGGAGTGTGTATCTTCTGTTGGGGTTGATGTTGATGTGTAGACCAAATAAAGAGAGAAAGAGCTCACAAAGAAATAAAACGTAGACGCACGTAGGTTGTGTGCTCCAGATGCACCTGCCCAAACCCTCAGCAAAGGGAGCGTTAAACTGTAAGCAATAGCCACATGGGCAATAGGGCACTCATCAAAGGGTCACAAAAATATAAGTTACTCAAAGTTACATTAAAAAATCACCATCTCCTTCAATTCTGCTTTGTATCCAGGGACACTTTGTCATGGGCCAATAACAAATGTTTTATTTAGCATATAATGAATAAGTACTCACTTAGTATTAAAGATGGAGTTGAGGTAAAGTGGTCACAGCAATATATAAGTGCAGAGAGTATCACTCCCCTGAAGAGAGACTGTACTGTATAACCAGTTGGAATTGGAAGAATTGGTTTTTGTTAGATGCAGTTCCAAGGGTGTTCCAACAAATATGGCCAATAGCAAGATATCTGTAACCTTGTTATGAGCTAAGGGGGCCCAGTCTGAAGGTCAGTTAGGGGGAGATTTGGGGTGAGTGTTTATTTGTACCCTGGGTACCCCTGGAACTATAGCAGGGTGACACCCCAATGTTTCTATATATCTGTAACCTTGTTATGAGCTAAGGGGGCCCAGTCTGAAGGTCAGTTAGGGGGAGATTTGGGGTGAGTGCTTATTTGTGTCCTGGGTACCCCTGGAACTATAGCAGGGTGACTGTTACCCCCAATGTTTCTATATATCTGTAACCTTGTTATGAGCTAAGGGGGCTCAGTCTGAAGGTCAGTTAGGGGGAGATTTGGGGTTAGTGTTTATTTGTACCCTGGGTACCCCTGGAACTATAGCAGGGTGACTGTTACCCCAATGTTTCTATATATCTGTAACCTTGTTATGAGCTAAGGGGGCCCAGTCTGAAGGTCAGTTAGGGGGAGATTTGGGGTGAGTGTTTATTTGTGCCCTGGTACCCCTGGAACTATAGCAGGGTGACTGTTACCCCAATGTTTCTATATATCTGTAACCTTGTTATGAGCTAAGGGGGCCCATTTTGAAGGTCAGTTAGGGGGAGATTTGGGGTTAGAGTTTATTTGTACCCTGGGTACCCCTGGAACTATAGCAGGGTGACTGTTACCCCAATGTTTCTATATATCTGTAACCTTGTTATGAGCTAAGGGGGCCCAGTCTGAAGGTCAGTTAGGGGGAGATTTGGGGTAAGTGTTTATTTGTGCCCTGGGTACCCCTGGAACTATAGCAGGGTGACTGTTACCCCAATGTTTCTATATATCTGTAACCTTGTTATGAGCTAAGGGGGCCCAGCCTGAAGGCCAGTTAGGGGGAGATTTGGGGTGAGTGATTATTTGTACCTTGGGTACCCCTGAAACTATAGCAGGGTGACACCCCAATGTTTCTATATATCTGTAACCTTGTTATGAGCTAAGGGGGCCCAGTCTGAAGGTCAGTTAGGGGGAGATTTGGGGTGAGTGCTTATTTGTGTCCTGGGTACCCCTGGAACTATAGCAGGGTGACTGTTACCCCAATGTTTCTATATATCTGTAACCTTGTTATGAGATAAGGGGGGGCCCAGCCTCAAGGCCAGTTAGGGGGAGATTTGGGGTGAGTGATTTTTGTACCCTGGGTACCCCTGGAACTATAGCAGAGTGACTGTTAACCCAGTGGGTCATATAAAGGCACAATAAGACATTTTCATACCTTGGTGTTCATAGTACAATGGGACACTTAAAAAATTTGTTAAGTTAAAAAATACCGGCGATTTTATCATGTAAAAGAAATGCAATAAACTGTACAGCTCACCAGTATCTTGGTCACCCAGCAGTGCACATGCAGACAGAATGTCAGTTGATGAGCAACAATATTTGTATATAAATGTATTGGTCTGGTAAATATTACAGCGCACGCCAATGTTTTGGTCTCTGATTCACTGATTACACTAATGATACAGCTCTCAAGTAGGGAGAGAGATGAAAATGACTCAATCTGCACTGTTTTTATTGCTTTGCTGAAGATTTCGGATTTTCCTATATTTTAATAACATGGTTCTAAAATAAAAAGTACTTTAAAAGTGCAGACTGACTGCAGCCAGGGAATCAGGTTATCACAAGCACCAAATGGAGTGGTGTAAAGGTTGATGCACTGGATTCCTGCCCGAATTTCAACTGCACAGTTTGGAGGAAAAACAATAAAGCTTTGTCTCTGTTTTTCATGGATGAGCTAAAACTTCTGGCTTCATTGAAAGCACAACCTTAAGGACAGGGGCATACAAAGCTACTTCGGGCGACTTTGGAAAACGAGGCTCTCCGAGTTCCGTCCCGCTGATGATTTAGATTCTAGCCAGCGGGGAGGCAGTTTGGGAGATTAGTCGCCCGAAGAAGAAGCAATTTGTCGACTAATCTCCTCCAGTGAGCCCCTGCCCTAAAGGAGAAAGATGGGGGTGCCAAATATTGGACTTGATGCACTGATTTCAGGCACTAGAGAGTGATCCTCCTTTTTCATTTTTCCTTTCTGGCATCGGAATGGGGGGCCAAGGGCCTGCAGCCTCAGGGGCCCCTACCATCCCCCCTGTATGCCGCCACCCATCGGCGCGCGTAACTGCAATCGCTGCCAGTGTCTATAAGAGGGGTTAGGAGAGGGAGTGCAGGGAGTGGGTCTGGGCCTGCGGGCCCCAAAAGAGCCGGGGCCCATCGGCTTTTTTCCCCGTTGTCCCACCGACCCTACTCCTTTCCACTTAAAGGGGTGGTTCACCTTTGAGATAACTTTTAATATGAGGTAGAGAGTGATATTTTGAGACAATTTGCAATTGTTGTTCATTTTTTATTATTTAAGGTTTTTGAGTTATTTAGCTTTTTATTCAGCAGCTCTTCAGTTTACATTTTTAAGCATAATTGGGTCAAATGACCCTAGCAACCATGCATGCTTTGAATAAGAGACTGGAATATGAATAGGAGAGGCCTGAATAGAAAGATGAGTAATAAAAAGTAGCAACAATAATACATTTGTAGCCTTACAGAGCTGTTGATTTTTAGAAGGGGTCAGCGACGCCCATTTGAAAGTGCAGTTTTCTGTCAACAGGAGCCTGGGCTATCACCAAAGTGATTATAATCTTTGGGGGGAGGCCTAACGTTTGACACCCCCATCGATTGGATCTTTCCTTCTCCTTTAAGACTGCAGTGTACAACAACAGTTCTGAAGTCCTGCTTTATGGCAGCAGTTTGGGGAAAGCTCTTTCCTGTATCAGCACCATAATGCCCCATGCACAAAGCCAGGTCCCTACACAATTGGCCAGTAGAGAGCCCGAACACCTGTGGGATGAATTGGAACCAAAACTGTAAAACAAGCCTGATCCCCAACATCGCTAATGCTTTTCTGTCGCTATTCTGTCACTATTCTCT
Organism: Xenopus laevis; assembly: GCF_017654675.1. Lineage (NCBI taxonomy): Eukaryota > Metazoa > Chordata > Amphibia > Anura > Pipidae > Xenopus > Xenopus laevis. Next base: position 164,084,801 of record NC_054379.1, on the reverse strand, counting down.
ATCTATTCTTTAGCAATTCTCTATCTAATCTGTCGCTATTCTCTAGATATTCTCTAGCTATTCTTTATCTATTCTGTCGCTATTCTCTATCTATTCTGTCGCTATTCTCTAGCTATTCTGTCGCTATTCTCTATCTATTCTTTAGCAATTCTCTATCTAATCTGTCGCTATTCTCTAGATATTCTCTAGCTATTCTTTATCTATTCTGTCGCTATTCTCTATCTATTCTGTCGCTATTCTCTAGCTATTCTGTCACTATTCTCTATCTATTCTTTAGCAATTCTCTATCTAATCTGTCGCTATTCTCTAGATATTCTCTAGCTATTCTTTATCTATTCTGTCACTATTCTCTATCTATTCTGTCGCTATTCTCTAGCTATTCTGTCGCTATTCTCTATCTATTCTTTAGCAATTCTCTATCTATTCTGTCGCTATTCTCTAGATATTCTCTAGCTATTCTTTATCTATTCTGTCGCTATTCTCTAGCTATTCTGTCGCTATTCTGATGATATTCTCTAGCAAATCTGTCACTAATCTCTTTCTATTCTGTCGATATTCTCTAGCTATTCTGTCGCTATTCTCTATCTATTCTGTCGCAATTCTCTAGCTGTTCTTTCACTATTCTCTATCTATTTTGTCACTATTCTTTATTCTGTCGCTATTCTCTATCTATTCTGTCTCTATTCTCTATCTATTCTGTCGCTATTCTCTAACTATGCTGTCGATATTCTCTAGCTATTCTGTCGCTATTTTCTATCTATTCTGTCGATATTCTCTAGCTATTCTGTCACTTTTCTCTAACTATTCTGTCGCTATTCTCAAGCTATTCTGTTGCTATTCTCTAGCTATTCTTTCACCATTCTCTATCTATTCTGTCGCTTTTCTTTATTCTGTCGCCATTCTCTATCTATTCTGTCGCTATTCTCTATTCTGTCTATGGACTTACTTAGCAATTCTTGAGTTGGGTGCAGAAATCCATTTGATAGAAGACTATTGAAATGTAGTTTTCTTGGAGGTTTAGGTAAAAACACAATGGCACCCCACAACAATACTATATAAACATAAAGGGAGCTTTCTATAATTTGGATAACCATACATTAAGGGGCAGATTTATTAAGGGTCAAATTGAAAATTAGAATTTTCGATTTTTTTTTTTTTTAGTCAAAACTGTCAAATTCAACTAGGGAATTATCCAAACTAGATTGGAGTTTTTTTTAAAAAAATTCTAATTCGATTTTTGAGATTTATCAAACTCTGGCCCTTGAAGAATTTGAATTTTACTATTCACCACCTAAAACCTACCAATTTACTTTTTAAGTCAATGGGAGAGGTCCAGTGAGCAATTTGGAGATGTTTGTAGTCTTCCTGACATTCAAGTTTTTTTTTTGAAAAAAAATCTAATCAAGTTTGGTCGAATTCAAATCAAATTCAAATCGAGTTTTCTGGGTGGTAAAATGATTTTTTCTGAAATAACCACCCAGTTTAATTTCGAATATATTCAAATTTAAGGGAGTTTAAAAAAAATGAACATGAATTCAAAATTCGAAAATTTGAAATTAATCTAAATATTAAATAAACCCAATAGGTTGGTTTTGCTTCCAATAAGGATTAATTATATCTTAGTTGGGATCAAGTACAAACTACTGTTTTATTATTACACAGAAAAAGGAAATCATTTTTAAAAATTTGGATCATTTGGATAATAAGGAGTCTATGGGAGACTGCCATTCCATAATTCGTCACTTTCTGGATAAGGGATCCCATACCTGTATTACTACTATTCAGAACTTATAAATTGGCAACATATTCCGCAGAACTGTGCACAGAAAAAGGAAATTATTTTTAAAAATTTGGATTAATTGGATAAAATGGAGTCTATGGGAGACTGCTTTCCTGTATTTGGAGCTTTCTCAATAAGGAGTTTCCTGATAAAGGATTCGCAAGAAAGGAGGAATTATCAGGATTTTTGGGGATATTTATTCTTGCTTGCTGCCTTAAAATATGATACATGAGTTAAACAAATATAATTAGAACCCTCCAAGCCCTTGCCTTGATTATGCATGCTTTTAATTTCCTTAAGTTCTATTAATTACCTGTCACTTATTTTCGGCTCCTGATAAGGTGAAATGATGTTTGCACATGTGTCACCCGGAGAAGTCTAAATGGGAAGGTTAATTCCTGCTGTACTATATAAATAGTGCTACTGTATAAATAGTCATTGAGGTGATTGAGATATATACGCAGAACACAAAATCTCTGGAGGGGAAGAAATGAAACACAAACTTTACACATCATCATCATCGTCAATTAAAGGGTGGGAGGCAATTAAGTGAATTCTGCTCATAATTGGGTTAACATTTCAGCAAATATGAATTAGGCATGTTACTGCGTATAACCAGAAAGTGGCATTTAGGTTGGAAAAATAATATCTGTTTAGGGGACTTTCTATGGTTTCATTATAGTTTATGGGGATTTCCTTGTCCTTTAATTAAAATAAAAGTATAAAAGAAAGAGAGAGGAGAGTGGCATGATTCTTTGGCTGTAACGTTCTACTACTCTTTGCTCACCCAAAATGAAAATTCACCGGATCAATCACTGGTGCTGTATTTTTTACCAGAAAAGTATTCAAATTATCATCAAACCCTTCTAAAGAATCAAGTGGTTTTTTTTAAAACAATTTCCTTTTTCTGTGTAATAATAAAACAGTCGCTTGTCCTTGATCCCAACTAAGATATAATTAATCCTTATTGGAAGCAGAACCAGCCTATTGGGTTTAATTTAATGTTTACATGATTTTCTAGTAGACTTAAGGTGGGAAGATCCAAATTACAGAAAGATCCTTTATCTAGAAAACCCCAGGTCCCGAGAATTCTGGATAACAGATCCCATTTCAGGTGTAGATTACAAGAGGTGTAATTGTTTGGGTATGTATCTAAAATTTTCCAGTTCCGGATTCTCCTCAGTAGATTTGGCTGAATCTGTGAACAAAAAGTTGGCACGGTCAGTTATCAACAGCTTTAAAGTGACATAAATGTAACACAACAGGACTGATTTATGAGCACAAGTGTGAAACACTAAAATGAACACAACATTTTCATGCCTATTCAAATATAAGTGCTTGCGCTCATACATTCTCCTAACAACTTGCAATGAGCACCAATATGTCCCATCAGCCTGTTTTGATTAGCGATGCACCGAATCCAGGTTTCAGTTCGGGATTCGACCAGGATTCGGCCTTTTTCAGCCGAATCCTTCTGCCCAGCCGAACCGAATCCTTTGCATATGCAAATTAGGGGCAGGGAGGTAAATTGTGTTACTTTTTGCCACAAAAGAAGGAAGTAAAAAATGTTTTCCCATTCCCACCCCTAATTAGCGTATGTAAATTAGGGTTCCGATTCGGTATTCGGCCGAATCTTTCGCAAAGGATTTGGGGGTCCGACCGAATCCAAAATAGCGGATTCGGTGCAACCCTAGTTTTGATGAATTGGGAGCAACATGGAACTATTGGGATCCTGAACTTGGAAGTAATTCCCTAGAGGGTTTTGTCCATGAGGACCATTGATTTGTAGCAAGTGTCTCTTAAATGGCACAGCTCAGCTGGATTCATGAAAGTTGTTAATATTCACCCATGTTGCTTCATCGTGCCTGTGTGCCTGCAATTGGGTGGAATTCTGTAAAAATTCTTTGGAGAAAAACCCAGAAAACAGCACTTTGCACAGAGCACTCCTGAGCTCTTATAGGCTGTAAATCTCTCACATTAGCTGTTAGACTATGTCGCTTATCTTACTAAAAACACTTCTTGTTTATTCCTGCTGATTAGTATCATAGAGCCGGGCAGGAGCCATAATCACTGTGCTTATTGACCCGCTTACACCAAGAATTACATTCTCGCAGTCACACATACTGGCCTCATATTAGACGCCCTGTGGTGTGTTCATCAGACCTGAGGATACAATATGGCTTATCTCTCACACCACAAGAAAAACGGGAGTCTGGGAACTCATTACATATTTCACCAGTCGGACACCGCCGGGGATCTTATTTACAGGAGTGAGGAATGACCATAGGCATAACATAAATAACCTGGAATAGTCTGAGAGCAAGAGCACACACATGGCTGATCCTGAGTATTGGCCTCCTATTTCATGTTACATATTGAGTAAAAGTTAATACAAGAGTCCATGGACAACTGAGCAGTCCCAAATAAAAGCTATGAGTGGCACTGTACAAGAACTAGTAGATTGGGCAGTAGCTGGGTGTAAGAAAGGGGGTGCAGAAATAGTAACAATAGCAAGACCACTCCTGTGAATGGAAAACACTGATCCATTTTTCTTTCTGGAAGACAAACATATAGCTGCTCAGCTATTAATATATTAATACAAACGATTGGATAGCAAGCTGATTGTCTCCAGAATGGGCTCACACATAGGCAGCGTTCCAGTGCATTTCATCAATTTTGAGCATTATTTGCCTTAATATTTAATAATAAGTATTCCATTTTTGGAATTCATGATATCTGTTTTATCTTTCCACCAGGACAGGATCTAGTTCCATTTTTCGGCTGCCACACAGCAAAAAAATGTCTACAATCTATAGTCTATTATACGTTTTTCACCTGTGGCCATCAGCTGTATGATAAACTATAGCTCCCAGTAGTGATACAAAAAGCCTTTTAGTTAAAGTTGGGGTGTACCCCACTGGGACCTCTAACAGCAAGGAACTGTGTCTCTCATGGAACCTATGGTTGGCATATGGGTGTCCCCATAGTGTGTCATTACCTAGTGTGTCATTTATATGCTGCCACAAGGCATTGGTACTTACAGCTTGTCTATGGCAGGAGTTGAGTTCAAGGCTTTCTTACACCTGAACTCAACACTCAACACAACTTGCAACACAAATCCCGCTTCTGCCTATGGGATTCATCAATGAGGCTAATGGAGTTTTAGTTCCACTGGGTTCATTATCACTGGCTATTCCTTGTTGTACACTGGTTGTTAATGGGACATTCTCTACTTGGAGTAAGGTTCTTAGTGGGGTCCCTCAGGGCTCGGTATTGGGTCCACTTTTATTTAACTTGTTCATTAATGATGTAGGGGAGGGTATTGTAAGTAATGTATCAGTGTTTGCAGATGACACAAAACTATCAGCCCAATTAATTCCATCCAGGATGTGGCACTTGCAACAGGATCTTGACAAACTGGCAATCTGGGCAGCTAAGTGGCAAATGAGATTCAATGTTGATAAATGTAAAGTCCTGCACCTGGGATGTAACAATATCCACTTATACCCTTAATGGGACTGCACTAGGCAAATCCATAATGGAGACGGAGCTTGGAGTCCTTGTAGATAATAAACTTGTCTGTAGCAAGTAGTGATGAGTGAATCTGTCCCAAAAAAATTAGCAAAACTGTGAAAAAATTCCCCAAAAATTCCAAAAAAAATAGTGAAAAGCATTGAAGTCAATAGGCGTCAAACATTTTTTACACTCCAAAGGCATTAAAGTCAATGGGTGTTTTTTCTAATGGCGATTTTTTTGTTCTAATACATTAAAGTCAACGGGCGTTGGCCTTTTTTTATCGGTAACTTTTTTCCACGGCTAATTTTTGTCGCAGTTCTGTGAAAAAATTTGTACATGTCAAAAAGCAGAAATTCATCATGAATCCAGCGAATAAGTTCGCTCATCACTAGTAGTAAGCAATGCCAGTCAGCAGCATCAAGGGTAAATAAAGTCTTGAGCTGTATTAAATGGGGCAGAGAGTCACGGGAGGAGGGGGTCATTCTTCCACTGTATAGAGCACTGGTAAGGCCCCATCTAGAATATGTCGTACAGTTTTGGTCTCCATCACTCAAACAGGACATTATTGTATTAGAGAGGGTACAGAGAAGGGCAACTAAGCTGGTAAAGGGAAAATCTTAGCTATGAGGAAAGACTGGCCAAGTCAGGGATGTTCACACTGGAGAAGAGGCGCTTAAGGGGTGATATGATAACTATGTATAAATATATAAGGGGATCATATAATAATCTCTCTAATGCTTTAAGGCAACCACAGCCCTTTAGGATCTGTGTCTGCAAAGATGCCCCAGTAGCTCCCCATCTTCTTTTCTGCTGATTCACTGCACATGCTCTGTGCTGCTGTCACTTACTGAGCTTAGGGACCCACTCACAATATACAGTACACATAGAATAGAAATGTCACAATATAAGGCTGATTAGTAATTAATACACATAATTACTACATGGCAGCACAGAAACCAGTGCAATTAGCATCAGAATTGAATAATCAGCAAACCTGTAGCATCAGCTTATATTACAGCCAGGGAAGCTCATTTTCTGCTGGATAATTAGTGACGAGCCCTAAGCTTAGCTTCTCAACAGCCAATCAGAGCCCACTGAGCATGTGAGTGTCACAGACACTTTCCAAGATGGTGACCCCCTGTGACAAGTTTGAAGTCCTGGATCATTGCTGCTATTGACAAGCTCAAACTTTAGCCTCGTGCAATAAGTTCACTATATAAAATATGTCAGTTTTACCTATATTAATTTTTAGGGTTTAGTTCTCCTTTAAGGGGAGATATGATAACTATGTATAAATATATAAGGGGATCCTATAATAATCTCTCTAATGCTTTATTTACCAGTAGGTCTTTCCAGCTGACACAAGGTCACCCATTCCAATTAGAAGAAAAGAGGTTCCAGCTAAATATTGGGAAGGGGTTTGTTACAGTGAGAGCTGTGAAGATGTGGAATTGTCTCCCTGAATCAGGGGTACAGGCTGATACATTAGATAGGTATAAGAAGGGGTTGGATGGTGTTTAGCAAGTGAGGGAATACAGGGATATGGGAAATAGCTCATAGTACAAGTTGATCCAGGGACTGGTCCCATTGCCATTTTGGAGTCAGGAAGGAATTTTTCCCCCTCTGAGGCAAATTGGAGAGGCTTCAGATGGGTTTTTCGCCTTCCACTGGATCAACTGGCAGTTAGGCAGGTTATATAAAGACATAAGGTTGAACTTAATGGACGTGCGTCTTTTTCAACCTAACTTACTATGTTACTGTGTTAAACCTTTGCAGACAGAGGTAACACAACAGCTGGTATAATAAAGTGCTGTCCTTTCTGCATGATTTACTTTGTACAGCATAAAAGTACCAGAGAAGCCATAAGCCTTTTGCCTATCTGCACAATCAAGACAATATACCCTAATGAATCTCCTGCATCAGGTACGAGAGGATAAACACCGATGGACTGTAAAAACAAGGAAAACACTTCAATATCAAAAAAAAGGAAACCAAATATGTGAATCACCCTGTAGCCAATGTACTCAATGCTATGCATAGGCAGACGGCGACCTTTCTGTTAGGAAATGTTAAATAGTCGCTCACATCGTAAATGACACGACGGGGCAACATCACAGACTGGCACCATCATGTATTATGGCCAACAAATGATAGTTGTGTATGCTCTCGTGATAACACAGCAGTAATCATTCAGCACGGCTAATTGCTTAAAATAGCAGCTAATATATATATCATAACAAGGATGAGCAAGATAAAAGACGTGCATCCAACCAGTCAACTACCCATAACAGGAATAATAAGTACAATCTGCTGATACAGGTAGAGGGCAATAACCAGAAGAGACAGAGCGGCCTTGGAACACGTTCTGCAAATGTGATGAATGTCAAAATAATAACGGACATCAGTATTGAGGAGTAGGGTCTCCAGCATTTGGTGATGTCTTTTCTTCCAGTATCCATGCCAAGTCTCCTCAGCCTTTGTCCCACAAGATACAAACAAACTGGTTATCTTACAACTTATTCCAAAATCTTTAATTGTTTCAAATAGAAGCGTCCTAGGTAGTGATGGGCGAATTCGGTGCGTTTTTACTGCAAAATTAACGAAACTGCGGCGGTATCTAGTTTTTGGCGCTGGTGTCTGTTTTTTGATGCCAGCATCTATTTTTTTTTTACACAGTGAATTTTTGTGGCGGTTTCGTGAATTTATTCGCTGGCGGCGAATCGCGGGAATTTGCGCCTGGCGAATAAATTCGCCCATCACTAGTCTTAGGAAAGAAATCGCCATCACTCGATCTAACTCACGCTGTGGCGTTGACCAGCTGCTATAAACACAATTGTGCCAGCGTTCAGCCTAACCCACATTCTCGAGTTGACCAGCTGCTATAAACAATAAAAAGCCAATATTTGTACACAAAGAGAAAGAGAAAATTTGCCAGCGCACAGTTTGCCTTTAAAAATAATTACAAAAAAATTAGGTGTTAGTACCACACTTAGGCCAAAATATATAAGCTCACGTGCCACGTCAAGGCCCCTCAGGCTAAGCCATGCCCATGCCATGCCCCGTATATTTGGATTCTGCCAAATACCAAATTCTCCGCAAACATTTTGGCTGAATATCAACCATTATTTGCATATTCACATATTCAGGTTTGTTGTCTTCAGTTGCCCCATGCTTTCAAGTTGCATGATTTTAAAATGTGACTATTCAGATTTGGTTTGACCATACCTCACCCAGCAGATTTTAAACCCAATCCCTACATATCAATGTTCCTCAATCAATTATTCTCTACCATTTGTACCAAACTCCTGTGAGTGGGGCTGTGGATTGGGTTGACTATGAAGGCTGGGGCTGAGGAGCAAGTGGTGGCCTTGTTATATCAATCAGCACTGGCTGTACCAAATGGTGTATCCGAAACTCTTGCCTCTTCTGCTGATCCCTAGATTGAAGTCTGTGGGACTCCCTAGATTCAATAGAAGAGTAGTCCACAAGTCTAACAAATTCTTTCTTTCCTATCCAGAAGCTTTACCTGATTTGGCTCAACTATAAATAACATGAGACCAACAAACATCTAGTTGGGTGCATGATGAAAGTTCATATACGTAGAAGAGTAAACCTGTATTTTAAAGGGTAACATTGTCCCCTGATATCTGTGACACTGAATTCCGTCAGTTCCTCTCTATTACAATGCTTTGTTTTAATATTAGAAAGAATGACGTTTTTGGGGTCAGAACCTTCCTACCATAAAGGCTACAAATTCATATTATCGTTGGAATTTCCCAAAAGGCCATTACTATTCTACTTTTGCAAGGACACTTTTAATATTCATGTCTATGTTGGGTTTTAATAGGTGGCCTGAAGGCAAGAACACATTCAGATCACCAGTTTGGAAAAAAGTGACGGAACAGAAAAATATACTGATCTATTTTTATGGCCGGCAGTAGCTCAATACCACTTCAATGGGATGATTTGGTGTAGAGGTAAGTGAATATTTAATATAGAACTGTTAATCCTAAAACAAAAACAGTTATAAAGGACCTCCCTGATTTTTCAGAACTTTAGGTCTGGCCAATCCCAGTTGGTGATATTGCCTCAATTGCAAACCATCCAACATTTAAAAAATAGAAAGAAGGGTAAAAAGATTTGTAGCGTAATTTTTTTGACCACACCCATTTTATGGCCACACCCCCCAAATAACAACTCCAGATTACTAGATTTGGCAGGCAAAAGTCTGAACACATTGTTTGCGGGTTTGAGGGTCAGATTTGATGTGTTTTTATCTGTAACCAACTAAAGGTAAACACCAACTTTAAGGTGCAGCCCTGTACTTACCTGCCTGCTATAGGGGCATTGGGCAGGGCCCCACATCAATCTTTGTCTGCCCCATTCCCTAACTTGTACGTCTCTGAATGATGTGCAAGTAAGGGGGTTTGAAAGGGGGGATGCCTACTTGCCCCCCCCCCCATGAATGCAGGAGACAGATTAGCACAAAGATCTGTGCCAATTGATTTAGGCGGGGTGCAAAGTGCAAAAAAAAAGGTGGATTGAGTGTGTTTTTTACACTTTGCCAGCTGTAAAATGATCCCCATAATCTGATCAAGCCACCCCAAATCTGCCAGTAACCACACCTATCTTCAGTGTCGGACTGGGACACCAGGGGCCCACCAAAAAACCATAGACCAGGGGCCCACCAAAAGTTTTTAGACCAGGGGCCCACGCTCAGTACTATTTTCTTCCTCTCCTCACTCTATTCTCCTAGTCTCTTTTCCTTACATACTATAATCTATTATTCCATCTATTTAGCCTCTTTGTTCTCATAGAAATAGGGAATGGCCATTAAATAAGACAAAAGTTTATCAGCAGGAGGGGCCACTGACACCTGGGCCTCCTGGAGTTTTCCTGGTATCCCGGTAGGCCAGTCCGACGCTGCCTATCTTCCAGTTAGACCCACCATTTTTGAAAGTTAGGAAATTAGTGCCGAGGGAGGAAAACAGAGGAAGGTTTGCATGTCCCTAATACTATATGATTTAATAAACTGATGCTTAGGATATTTTAGTATCTAGAAATTCCAGAGGATAATGTACTGGGCACTATCATGGTTAACAATAGAGTTCAGGCCCGGACTGGCAATCTGAGGGGTTGCTATAAGATGCCATAGAAAGTCAGTATTTAGTGGGCTGGTGGGGTCTGTTTGGGCCTCTGTGTACCTGAAATGCCAGGGACTATTTTAATTCTCAGTCCGGGCCTGAAAGAGTTAAATGGGCAGGTGCACTGGTTTAGTGTTTTTATGCAGCACTTCTTTTAGACTGGATTAAAGGAGAAGGAAAGGCTTGGTGCATTTGGGGTGCTAAATGTAAGGCACCCCCAAGTGATTGCATTAACTTACCTGAAACCCCGAGCCGTTGCTCCTATCAGCAGAAAACTGCACCGGCCTGGGGTTATACCAGTGAGCACCACGGATCAATCTTTTTCCGTCTTCCTCTTTCTTCATGTGGCTTCGCATGTGCAGTAGAATGAAAAGCCAAATTTTAACTAACAAGTCGCTAATTCATTCTACTGCGCATGCGTCTGCCCCAGGAAATTTGAAGAAAGAAGAAGCCGGAAGAGGATCGCTCCGTGGTGCTCACTGGTATTAACCCGGGCCGGTGCAGTTTTCTGCTGATAGGAGCACCAGCCCAGGGTTTCAGGTAAGTCAATACAATAACTTGGGGTTGCCTAACATTTGGCACCCCAAATGCACCAAGCCTTTCTTTCTCCTTTAAACTCAAACCTGTTTCTAGCTACTGATATCCAGGGCTCAAGACCGAAAGAGGTGTCAGTGCCGCTTGTAGCTGGCTAATTCTAGATTATATTGATTTCTTTAGGCCAATTATGCCCCCCACAGGAAACATCAAAGCCCTTTTCTACTGAGCTACAAATAGCAGCTACTAATCTGTGTGACATGAGCCTTAAAGTAATACATAATCAATCTGAACACTTCTGACAGCCTCAGATCACTTTATTCTGTCATGCACGGTTTTCTTCTGAAAATTACTTTTTCTTTCAGCTTGAACAATTTTCCTTTCCAAAGACATCAACGCACATCAAGAACATTCTCAAATGTTCCCAACACTTGTCAGCCGGGTTCCACTTGCCAATACGCTGCTGTGCCGGTTGTGTTTCACTTGTTTACACAGTGCTGAAGAAGAAATGATGGTCGCTGGTTAAATAAATAGGGCTGCAAATCTGGGGGGGCTGTTTCATTCACCCTGTAGCTTTAAACTGGCCATAGATTATTATCTTAAGTCGGATGAATGATCGTCAGACAGCAATCATAGGAAAGTTATATCCGACAAATCTCCCATTGATATCATCAGACGGACAATATATAAATATTTTAACCTGTGCCATCGACTGAACGATGTAACCCTAACAGGTTAGAAAACTTCTGTCGGCTGCAGATAATATCTCTGCGTTTATTGCAGATCTGACGATATCAGTGGGAGACTGTCACCAGCTTTTGTTGGACATAACTTTCGTACGATTGCTGTCAGGGGCAGAACATCGGCTGATCTGTTCTTTTACTACTTTATTTGATCTGAATGGTTAGTGGCAGGTTGGTAGATGGCACGGAACGATCATTCTTCCAATGTGAAGGTAAATCTGCACGTCTATGGCCAGCTTTAGGATTGTAAATTATCTTAAAGTCAGCCTGTGCGTGTCCACATTTAGCCTACCCAACCAAAAAAATCACCATCCGCCTATGATCTCTGCCCTGTGCCCACTGGTATCTAAAAGCAACTGTGCCTAGCTCTGCACTTGCTCTTATTGACCCCATAGTTATGAAAGCACCCACTGAATGAGGGCTTCTAGTTAGTGGTCATTGCTCATGTTCCAGCCAACTCTAGAAGTGGTGAGAGGGTGAGCTAGAAAAAGCAGGTACATGCCTGGTGCCCCCCAGCTTTGTGCCCTAGCACTTGCCTCTTCTGCCTACCCCTAGTTCCGGCCCTGACACTAGGGGGCCGATTCACTAACTTCAAGTGAAGGATTCGAAGTAAAAAAACTTCGAATTTCGAAGTGTTTTTTGGGCTACTTCGACCATCGAATGGGCTACTTCGACCTTCGACTACAACTTCGACTTTGAATCGAAGTATTCAAACTAAAAATCGTTCCACTATTTGATAGTCGAAGTACTGTCTCTTTAAGAAAAAACTTCGACCCCCTAGTTCGCCATCTAAAACCTACCGAACTCAATGTTAGCCTATGGGGAAGGTCCCCATAGGCTTTCTTAAGTTTTTTTCCCAGTTGAATATCGAGGGTTAATTAACCCTCTATATTCGACCCTTGGTGAATCGGCCCCTAGGTGTGAGTATTACCCAAGTGTTATTGCTGTGTGATATGTTATAATGCCACAAATACTTGGTCAACAAATAGTTATGGGTGAATTTGTCCCATTTCGCTTAGCCGAGAATTTCCAGTGAAATCCGCAAAAGGGCAAAAAAATTCGAAACACATTGAAGTCATTATTTTGACGTCCGTGACAATTGTTATACTAGAGCCTATTTTGGCCAAATGCATTAAAGTTAATGGACATATCAGGTCTGCTGAAGTTTCAGAAGAGCACGTAGAGGTTGACCTCTCCTGCACCTCCCAATTGCTGAGATTGGGGAACAGGACGGCACCCAAAGTGGTGGGGGAGTGGCAGGCAGTGCCGGTACGGTAGCGTCAAATCTGAATCAGAAGGCAGAATATTGGTCAGGCGGCAATCTTAGTATAATCAGGAAAAGGCCGGGTCAAAATACACAAGAAAGCTATTAGAGAATGAGCTAAGTGTCTTTCCGAAGTAAAGAGATCACTTTGCAAAGTCTTCAATCTCTGGCATCCTTTTATGTGGAATCTGCATGCACCGAGCGTCTGGATGCGTGCGAACTGACGTCATCGTGGTGCTTCTCAAGTGCGATTGCGCGTCAGGATATTTTGTCGGCTAATTTTTGCAGCAGTTTCGTGAATTTATTCGCCGGCAGCAAACCATGGAGATTCACCAAGCAAATTCTACAAATCAAGAACCTTCTTTCCAAGTTATGTTCCTGTATAACAGGGGTCCCCAACCTTTTTTTACCCGTGAGCCACATTCAAATGTAAAAAGAGTTGGAGAGCAACACAAGCATAAAATAGTCCCTTGGAGTGCCAAATAAGGGCTGTGATTGGCTATTTGGTAGCCCCTGTGTGGACTGGCAGCTACCGGAGACTCTACTTGGCACTATACTTAGTTTTTATGCAATTAAAACTTGCTTCCAAGCCTGGAATTCAAAAATAAGCATCTGCTCTGAGGACACAGAGAGCAATATCCAAGGGGTTGGAGAGTAACATGTTACTCACGAGCTACTGGTTGGGGATCACTGCTGTATAAGAACCACAGGGCCCAGCCGCGTTGCCTGTAGCGGTGCTCTTCATTTGACTGGGTCTGGATAAAGGTACCCAAAGAATGTATAAGGCCTTCATGTATTATCTAATTTTTATCTAAGCTATGAAATGTTTAATGTGCACTATTATATACAGAAGATAAACATTTACATGATTCTCATATTCATTGCCACCCTAGGTAATTATCTATGAATACAGTGCTTTCTGCAGTATAATTCTTTCTGAGCTGTGTAAGTGGGCAGTTACTTATGATTAGCTGTGATTACATAAATATATATGAGCCGTGTCAATATGTAAGCCAGATATGTGATTATGGATATCCTGTGCTATTATGTCTGATGGACAGTATAATTAAACAAGACCTTGAAATGTATGCTCCATGCTGGGGAACCACTAATTGTATTGTCCATTCCTGCACCCGCATGACATTGGTATGATTATGCTTAATGAGGGCATGCGATTAGTAATTAATATTTGTATTTGGTATATTGTTATTACATGAAATATACAATGAGTGATAAAAATAAATCCATGTATATATGTTTAAAGGTGTAGGTTATCTGGATTACATGTACAAGTGGAATCTGATGGATTATCTCAGGGGAATTTAAATATTTAAACGAAAATGAAAATCACAGAGGGGGCCAATGTGTCAGGAAGCTCCCAGTCAGTAAAGCCAGAAAATGTTTAAAAAAAAAGAAAGAAAGAAATGATAACTTTTATAAGCTAATTTATTTTATTCCTAAAATGAGATCATCGTTAACAAACAATGAAGCAGAACAAAACAAGACCCATCTATCAGAGCTGTCGTCCTTCTACTTCTAGCAAACCAGTTCAGATGGCGAAATCCAATGAAAGATTTTTACCCTGACATCTCAAAACGTAACCTTTATTTACACATACATTAATTAATGTGCTCCACCCCTAAACACACTCACTGCATTTCAAATTCAGAGAAGCGCCGGACATTGTCCTTAAAATGACACATCTAACAACCTCATAACCTGGATGGTGCGTAAGATGCGCCGGGAGATTTCTTCGGTGTCCTACCTCCCTAAGCTGGCGTCGTTTTGGCACAGAGTGTCATTTTTTGCTGCCGGATTTTTGCCACCAATTCCTTTTTAAAAGGCCCAGTCTCCATTGTAACAATGCCCATGTTGGCTTCTGTTTACATATCCTGCCGAAGTGTTACTATTGTTTGGAATATCCTGGTTTTCGACTTCTGCCTGTTTTGACTCCGATTCTAGCCGCCTGCCTCAACCCTTTCGCCTGTTTTCGACTGCGTCTTGCCTAATCCTTGCCGGTACCTCGTTTATGGAGTATTTTAGTCCGCACTAACTCCTTGTTGGTTCCACAGCATAAAGCACGGGGGCCCCAAAATGGCGTCGGTGAGCACTGGAATCCACAGGGGTTCCCTGTACATCTGAGTGTACCTATTGCTTTCAAGGTTCCTGATAGACAAGTACGTTACATGGTGGCCACACACTTTTACCACTACCATAAATAGCCACATTCAATTTTGTTTTCAGTAACCCCATATCTTCTAATGATTTTGTGCCCCCAACCTTCCATTTGTTCCCCAAAGCAATTTCTGTCTCTCTACGTCGGAAACAAGTGGAAGCCACTGTCCTGTGCTGCCCTACGCGTTTCACCATTAACTTGGCTTCATCGGGGCATAAATGAGACGAGAAATAGATGGTGTTACTGCAAAAAATGTTGGCCAAGCTGGATGCTCTACAGGGGAGATGGCTTTATAAGGGAGGCTGTTATAGTGAGAGAAGGAACCGATTGTCAGAATAAAGTATACTTTATGTTTACAGTTCTTTAGAGAACAAGAAGCAACATTTTACTGCAGATCCACCATGTCTCTATTTTATTGCAACAAGCGCCGTCGAACTCCCGCCTTGCTCTATCACTTGAGCTTTGTTCTTCTTCGTAGCATATTATGTGCTGAGATTTTGTGTAATTGTGACCATTAGGCCCACTACACATTCTCTCCTTCTTGCCTATTAGGTTCTTCATTGCTCCTGTGCAGCGTTACGGCTCATATCTCATTAGGTTGGCTCTTATCATGTGCATTCATGCTGTTCTTATCGCTTTCCCTCTCTTGCATTTATCACTTTTCTGCTGGGAAGTCAGGATCAGTCATTAGATTCCTCCCTGTGTCTGACACAGGTCACTTATAATGGGATGCGTCAGAGCAAATTCTGTTTGGGAGTGTTAGTTCCTCCTCATTTTCATTCAGCCATGTAACGCTGAATATTTAGATAAGTCAGGGCAATAACTGGCCGCACTTACTGACGTTTCATATGCTTGCCATAAACAGAGACACGAGGCCTGACACGCACAAAACACACTGTCATTGATCTTATAAACAGGAACACTTGGCCTATTTGTTTGAGTTGAACCTTCTTAGCAGCTTAATGACATGAAGGAGGTTATCACCCGGGTTATTTACTAAAACTCAAATGAATCCCATTTTTATTAAAACAAAGTCAACCAAACTCCCTGCCATGAATTGAACTCATTTTTAATCATTTTTCCCGACAAAGTGACAAAATCGAGCGGAAATTCGAATCATATGATTAAGGGGACTTTTCCTCTTCAAAAACCTTGACCAGACAAATTTGAGGTTTAAATAAATGGGCCCCTTAATTATGGGTCAGAAGAGGCACTGCCATGAAATAATATGGATTGCATTCTGTGCATATCTAGGGGTAGATGTATTAAGGGTCGAATATCGAGGGTTAATTAATCCTCTATATTCGACTGGGGAATTTAAATCCTTCGACTTCGAATATCGAAGTCGAAGGATTTTGCTCAATTCGTTCGAACGATCGAAGGGATAATCGTTCGATCGAACGATTCAATCCTTCGAATCGAACGATTCAAAGGATTTTAATCCATCGATTGAAGGATTATCCTTCGACCAAAAAAAGATAGCCAAGCCTATGGGGACCTTCCTCATAGGCTAACATTGACTTCGGTAGCTTTTAGGTGGCGAACTAGGGGGTCGAAGTTTTTTCTTAAAGAGACAGTACTTCGACTATCGAATGGTCGAATAGTCGAACGATTTTTAGTTTGAATCATTCGATTCGAAGTCGTAGTCGAAGTAGCCAAAAAAACACTTCGAAGTTCAAAGTATTTTTTCTTCTATTCCTTCACTTGAACTTAATGAATGGGCCCCCTAGAGTCCAGTCTTATTCTTTACTGGGAATCCAGTCATGGGGCACAAGTGAGCTAATTCCAACACATCACACAAGAATATAGGAACACAGAAATCTGATGGTAAAAAAGACCAAAGGACCTATATTTACAAATAACTTTGTTTTGAAACACTTTATTGTTATCCCTGGCATGTCCTGCCACATTTGTTTCCCCTATCTATGTTGGAAGTAAGCTGTAGGTATCCACTACCCTTTCAGTATTATACTACTTTCAGACATTTATGCCTCTGAGGAAGCTCCAGCGAAACGCGTCAGGCAGGAGGGACTTCACGGTGAGCTGCAGGGAAAAGCCACGAGGGAGAAAGAGACACCGGCAACACTCTTAACCCGGATCCAACTGGTGAAACTTGCTAAAAGAGCTTACTGCTTGATTATATTTATGGAAACAAAATGTGAGTGCATTTTATTTCCATTTTTAAAATTTTAGCAATAAAACAGTATAGCGCTATGGAATCTCTGTACTTTTGAATTGGAGCATAACGGAGCCACTAAGAAGAAGGGAAAATAACGGTTGTTATATGCAACAACAAAGCCTACTATCCTGTAAGTAGGCATTCTAGCCAGAACTGGTGGAAGCTTTTAAAATAAGCACACATGCATGTATGGAAGATCTTTTGGTCCGTTTAAAGGGGAACTTATGCAGGACATTTTCTCACCCTTTGAAGTAGTGAATCGTCATTTAAAGGGGAACTAACTTCAAGCATCACTTTCTTTTCCTATTCCAACACATGGGGATAAACTGAGTTATCCAAAAACGACTACACCATATTTTTGCTCTGTTGTTTGTTTTCTCCATTGCCCTGGGCGCTGATCCAACTTTTTTTTAGGAAATTCTTCTTCATCTACTGACGTGTGAGCATTAGGTCATGGTCCCTTATTTTATTTTTCTCCCGTTTACTAACGAAACCTATTTTTGTTCTTTGTAGTACCCTATGCATCAAGTTTCTCCTCTGTTGTCCTTCCTGGATATTATATATATAAATGGATCATGCACGATTTCTGTAGCCCTTATTTCAATATTCTCTCATTTCTTAATGCCATTCTGTAGATTTTAGCCCTAGATCAAAACCCAGTAGTTTTTCTCTAAATCAGTGGTCCCCAACCAGTGGCTCACAAGCAGCACATTGCTCCCCAACCCCTTGGATGTTGCTCCCAGTGGCCTTAAAGCAGGAGCTTATTTTTAATTCCAGGCTTGGAGACAAGTTTTGGTTGTATAAAAACCAGATGTACTGCCAAACTGAGTCTCCTTTAGCTGTCGGTCCACATAGAGGCTACCAAATAGCCAATCACAGCCCTGATTTTGCACCCTAAAAAAATGTTCATGCTTGTGTTTCTCCCCAACTCTTTTTACAAGTGAATGTGTCTCACAGGGACCCCAGGTCTAATTGCAATGGAATTACAACTGTTTATTCACTACTGACTCCTCCTGTACAACACAGGGCCCTTCTGGCTCCCCTATTCATTGGAGGCACAAGCTGATTTGTATTTGTATTAGTCACAGAAAGAAAAGATAAATTATATATCCATACAAGTCATAAGATGTGGCAGCTTTAAGGAAAACAATGGGGCAGGTTTATGAATGATCATTGTAGAACTTCCAATCCATAACAATCATCATTTATAAATCCAAATCAATATATAATAAACCAGTTTTGTTCTCAATCAATCAACTTTCCTCTGGCAGGAAAGCAGAATCGATCAATATCAATACTGATCTAATATCGAAAGTACTTGGAGAAAAACAGAGCAGCTTAGCGAATTGATGGTTGAAGTTTGAGGTCTGAGATGAAGCCGGATATAAATCTTCCCCATAGTTTTGCCATAGTAGTTTTTACAAATCAATGAAAATGCCCCTTTAAACAAGGCCGAATACAGACAGATCCCTCCAACCC
This sequence comes from Xenopus laevis, assembly GCF_017654675.1. NCBI lineage: Eukaryota > Metazoa > Chordata > Amphibia > Anura > Pipidae > Xenopus > Xenopus laevis. The sequence goes on along the minus strand of NC_054379.1, from coordinate 164,065,986 downwards.
TAAAGGGATTCTGTCATGATTTTTATGTTGTAGTTTTTATTTCTATATAACACTGCAAATAATTCACTCTAGAATATAAAGTTTCATTCCTGAACCAGCAAGTGTATTTAGTTGTAATATTGGTGTGTAGGTGCATCTCAGCTCATTTTGCCTGGTCATGTGATTTCAGAAAGAGCCAGCACTTTAGGATGGAACTGCTTTCTGGCAGGCTTTTGTTTCTCCTACTCAATGTAACTAAATGTGTCTCAGTGGGACCTGGATTTTACTATTGAGTGCTGTTCTTAGATCTACCAGGCAGCTGTTATCTTGTGTTAGGGAGCTGTTATCTGGTTACCTTCCCATTGTTCTGTTGCTAGGCTGCTGGGGGGAAAAAGGGAGGGGGTGATATCACTCCAAGTTGCAGTACAGCAGTAAAGAGTGACTGAAGTTTATCAGAGCACAAGTCACATGACTGGGGCAGCTGGGAAACTGACAATATGGCTAGCCCCATGTCAGATTTCAAAATGAAATTGAAAAAAATCTATTTGCTCTTTTGAGAAACAGATTTCAGTGCAGAATTTTGCTGGAGCAGCACTATTAACTGATGTGTTTTTTTTTCTCCCATGACAGTATCCCTTTAAGGCTAGGGCAATACAGGCAGCAGAAAACCGCTAGCGGAAATCCTCTGGCTTTCAGCCCTATGGGCAATAGCCTCCTCTCATTGAGTTGGCTCGGCGTAAACAAACTTCGGCTCAAAATGCAGAGACTCACGGTTCTTCTCCAAAACCCGCCGAGGAGGCTACTGCCGGCAGTAGGGCAGAAATCAGCCAGTGGATTTCTAATAGCAGTTTTCTGCCTTGGGCTTGGGCCAGATTGGGCAGATATAAGCCTGCCCAAATCCATAAAATCCTTGAAATGCAAGTCTGGAGACACAAGGCTTCCAGACTCGAGCAGACAAGAAGATTTGGCTATCGGTCAGAGACTAAAATCAGCCTGCAGATTTCGGCATGCTGATTTCTGCCTCGTCTGGCCCATGTAACTGAAATAGCGGTTTCTTTAGTCATCCTTGGTCATGATATACTACTTAAAATGGTGCCCCTAAAATTCATTTAGTATTAGCATCACTTTGTGCCGACAGAACATTTCTTAAAAGAGTGAATTATCAGTTCATTGAATCAAAGCATTAGCAGTTTAATGCATTGGCTGAACAGCAGCGTCTGGCAGAGAGTGATGGTACAGATAAGATTCCCCATTGCTGAGGTGTGAGCAGGATTAGAGTGATTGCATTGTGTGGCTGGGGACTGCCTGTCACATGGGAAGCTTATCTGGGAATAAAGTAACTAGATATTTATTTATTGTACAGACGAAGCCCCGTGTTAAACAGGGAAATAAAACAAATGTCTGATTCTCAGAGCAAATTGCTCCCCAAAATCATGGGGAGGTCCAGTTATGAACATTCAAATATTAGTGGTTTTAGATTTTTTGTAAAACTATGATTAAACTCTATCCCCCATATGTAATAAAAGGCACTAAGTTTGCCCAAGAGGTGACAGATGTATTAGAGCTCACTCAAATAACTGATTCCAGTACAAACAAAATCTAACAAAATAACTGCCTTTTGCACAAATCCTGCATGTAGAGAGACATGATGTCTGGTGATTTTAATAGAGTGAGCTCTAATACATCTTCTAGGCAAAAGGAGCCCTCCTATAAGATATATTGGATGTAACTGTCAGTGAATATCTGACACCCAACTGCTGCATGAAGACAGAATGAAGAGAAACAGATGCTGAGAGAGGAATAGTGAAGATAAACTTGATTATTTCAGAAATGATGCAGAATATTTAATTGATTGTATTTAGAAAGTTTCTTATTTCAGCATGATGTTTGTATTACATTTTCATTTTCGCGATAGTTCCCCTTCAAGTAAATATTGCCTTTTTACATCTCTTGTCTTGAACCCCCAATTTGTGATTGTCTGTGTGCTGCCTCAGAGATCACCTGACCAGAAATACTGCAGCTCTAACTGTAACAGAAAGTGATCACCTGACCAGAAATACTGCAGCTCTAACTGTAACAGGAAGAGATCACCTGACCAGAAATACTGCAGCTCTAATTGTAACAGGAAGAGATCACCTGACCAGAAATACTGCAGCTCTAACTGTAACAGGAAGAGATCAGCTGACCAGAAGTACTGCAGCTCTAACTGTAACAGGAAGAGATCACCTGACCAGAAATACTGCAGCTCTAACTGTAACAGGAAGAGATCAGCTGACCAGAAGTACTGCAGCTCTAACTGTAACAGGAAGAGATCACCTGACCAGAAATACTGCAGCTCTAACTGTAACAGGAAGAGATCACCTGACCAGAAATACTGCAGCTCTAACTGTAACAGGAAGAAGTGTGGAAGCAAAAGACACAACTCTGCCTGTTAATTGGCTCATGTGACCGAACATGTATTTGTGTGCACCGTAAATCATAGGATCCCAGGGAGCAGCCCTTATTTTTTAAAATGGCAATTCTCTATTTATGATTACCCAATGGCACATACTACTAAAAATTATATTATTCTGAAAATGGTTTATTTATATGAAGCAGAGTTTTACTTATGAGCTGTTTTATGCAATATATTTTTACAGAGACCTACATTATTCAGGGGTATAGTTTTCCTTTAATAAATAGGAAGAAAGGCAAAACTTAGCCTATAACAATGTCTCTGTGATGAACACCATCTAGTACTACAGGAGGGGTGACTTTGTAATGTCCCAGACATGAGTGCAAGAGCACCAAGGGGAAATGATGGGCGAATTTTGACAAAAAAATGGTGAATTTTCCGCAACATTCACGAAACTCAAATTTTGACCCCCGCATCAATTTTGACTGTTGGGTCAATTTTGACAACGACAATGGGCATCTGAATAGTGTTGCTACTCGACTTTTTCGATGCACATCTTAATTTTTTTGAAGCCGTGCTTGGCGAATTTATTCACCCATCACTACTAAGGGGTACATTTAAAGTCTGTGGGTGAAAATTTTCAATCATCACTAGGTACAACATCTCTGCAAGTTGGGGGGCTGGAAAGGGGATGTCATGTGATTTCTCCCACCTGTCCCTCAAGAATTCAAAGCTGCCTAGAGTAGTACCTTCACCCTTGTGGACCTACCAATTCAGCAGGGTTCTTGAACTTTACACACCACCCATGCATGATAAATAAACCCTGGAGAAGTCTCATGACAGGAGAATGAAGTGCAGATGCTGTAGGTCAGGCATTGTAGAGGAACATAATGGAGTGATGAAGGCAGAATGGATGAAATAATTGAACAAGGCTGGTATGCTGAAAAGGACAAGAGTCTTGAAAACAAATAGTAGTTGTTTTAGTAGTAATTTTAATGGTCAAAACTCTTAAATTTGCAGTCCTTGAACCGTGACTATGTATATTTTCTTTTGTCCTGATTTCCTTGTATTGTTTCTGCAAGTAAAAATAAAAATATATATACAAAAAAAACTCTTAAATTTGACTAGGGAATTATCCAAATTTGATTCAAGAATTAGAATTTGACAATTTGCCACCAAATTACTGTTTAAGTCAATGGGAGAGATCCAGGGATCAATTTGGAGATGTTTGCAGTCTTCCTGACTTTTCTGAGAAAAAACTTGAATCGAGATTGATCAAATTCGAATCGAATTCAATTCGAGTTTTCAGGTAGTTTAAATTATTTCGAGTTTTAAAAAAAATTGTTTAACAAGTTTCAGCCAGTTGAATTTCGAATTCATTTGAATTTGAGGGAGTTTAAAAAAACAACTCTTAATTCTTTGATTAATGTGCCTCCAACTCATTAAGGAGTCATTGCAACTCATCAATCAAATACAAATTAAAAAAACCTTTATTTTAATTTATGATTACATTCTTTCCTTTCATACATAATAAAAAAGGGACTATAAGCAACTTTCCAATATCCACTTTCCAGTTATTTATGTAATTACTATTGGAATTTTTACTTTCTTTCTAACTGACTTTTGCTAAATTGTTTCAGGGGTTGGAACTAGTGATGGGCTAATTTGGGGCGTTTTGCTTCGCCGAAAAATTCGCGAATTTCCCGCTGTGTCTGTTTTTTTGGACAGCTGCGTCTGTTTTTGGCGAAATTGTGCTGGCGTACAAAAAAACGGACTCCATTTTTTTTACATTTTCATGGCGGTTTCGCGAATTTATTCGCCAGCTGTGAATCGCGGGAATCTACGCGAATTCGCACCTGCCAACTAAATTCGCCCATCACTAGTTGGAACCAGTAATGCAGAGAATACGAATCGCCAGACATATACTGTTAAGGATAATACTGTAATTACATTTACATACATACATTTAAAACCAGTAGGGATGCACCGAATCCAGGATTTGGTTCGGGATTCGGCCTTTTTCAGCAGGATTTGGATTCGGCCGAATCCTTCTGCCCAAAAAAAACTGTATTTGGGTTTTTTTTTTTAATATCTGTCCTTAATTATTTCATCATAATGATGTCATGAACTCCTTGACATCATTTATACCAGGTTCTCTCATGTAAACATAAACCAAGGAAAATTCAATAAAAATCAACAGAACTGCACACAATGCTTCCTTTAAAGGGGTGGTTCACATTTAAGTCAACGTATGTTATAGAATGGCTAATTCTAAGCAACTTTTCAGTTGATCTTCTTTATTTATTTTGTATCGTTTTTTGAATTATTTGCCTTATTCCTCTGATGCTTTCCAGCTTTCAAATGGGGGTCACTGACACACACAAATACATACACACAAATACATACACACATACATAAACACACATATACACACCAGCTGCTGATTAGCTCTCATAATATGCAATCAAGATGTAAAGAATTTAATTGCTTGTTTAATGCATGGGAAAAGGGGACTATAATGGGCCTCATTTATTATGGCTCCAGGCAACCCAAAAAATCCCAAATCATGCCCCTTAGTGCTCATTTATACAACACTTGTACCATGAGCAGTGCTGTACTCAATGTACATCAAGTACTTAATGTACTTCAATGGATTAAAAATGGATTAAAAATCATTCTTAAGTTGTTATGGGCGAATTTGGGGAGAATGTCCAGCGAAATTTGCAAAACTGCGAAAATTTTGCGAAACTGTGCCATCTCGTTTTTGACGCCGGCGTCCGTTATTGACACAGGCGTCTGTTTTTTGATGCCAGTGTCTGTTTTTTTGAAGAGTTTTGGCGGCGGTTTTGCAGATTTATTCGCTGGTGGTGAATCGCGGGAATAAATTCGCCCATCACTATTCTGCACTGGTGGGCACAAGGCAGCCCTGTACTTAGGGGCCCATTTATTAAACCTCAAATGTATCTGGTCTGGGTTTTTAAGGAAAAACTAAAATTTTTAGACATTTATCAAACCCCAAAGCTGCTAAAATTCCGAATCCAAAAATAGGCCATCTTAAACTTATCGAGGTCATGTAGAAGTCAATGGTCCCCGAAGTTGTTCCTTGACCTCGTGATCTGCGCTGGATAATCCAATAAAGTCTGGGTTTTCAGAACGTCACTCTAACGCTTCAAAATGACGATCAATTTTGTCGGGACATTTTGTCTCTCCCACTTTTACGAGAAAAAATATTGATAAATGAGTTCAATTCGTGGAAGGGAGTTTGTTTTGGATTAAAGGGCATAATAGCCAATTTAGCCAGGGTCTAAATCCATTGTGCCCTCTTGGAAAAGAATCATAGCAAATTAGTAATCATAGTCAAGTGAGACCAAGTGATGAACTGAAACATCTGGGGTAGATGGATTCATTTCTGCAGACACATATTGTACAGGTATAGGACCTGTTCTCCAGAATGCTCAGGGCCTGGGGATTTCCATAAAATGGATCTTTCTGTAAATTTGGATCTTCATACCTTAAGTCTACTAGAAAATCCTGTAAACATTAAATAAAACCCAATAGGCTGGTTTTGCCTCCAATAAGGATTAATTATATCTTAGTTGGGATCAAGTACAAGCGACTGTTTTATTCTTACACAGAAAAAGGAAATCATTTTTAAAATAAATATTATAATCATTTTAAAAATAAAATGGGAGACAACTTTCCATAATTAGGAGCTTTCTGGATATCAGCTTTCCAGATAATGGATCCCATACCTGTACACTCGTTTTTTTTACAGAACATACTATTGCAGCCATTCTTCGTCTCTCTAGGGAAGGGGGATTGGCACAGACTGTAACTCATCGACTTGTTCACATGGTTCATTGGTGGTTGAGTCTGACCATATCCATGGCACATGGCGATACTGTAAGTGTCTGTTGTCAGGGCCTGGAGCCCAGGGTGGATTAACACATAGACAAGCCTCGGTTATAGTCTAGGGGCCCATAGTAGTCAGGGGCCCATGATTTCTTTTAGCTGATGCTGGCTGGGAGAACATTTATAGGAGAAGGAAAGCTACGGAGGCATTTTATTGCCTATAGATTAGCTGCAATAGTGCAAGCTAGAATGCTATATTTATTCTGTAGAATGTTTTACCATACCTGAGTAAAAAGCTCTAGAAACTCTCTGTTTGTTTAGAATAGGAGCTGCAGTATTAATGTGGTATGACATCACTTCCTGCCTGAGTCTCTCCCTGCTCTGGGCTCAGATTACAGTAGAGAAGGGAGGGGTGGGGGGAGAGGAGCAAACTGAGCATGCTCTTGCCCAGGGCAATGAGGTTTAAGCTGAAGACAGGAAGTCTGATACAGAAGCCCATGAGTACACAATAGAAGGAAAGAAATGCAGTGTTTCTTTTGACAGGGGACTCAGAGCAGCATTACTTTGGGGGTTTACTGGTATATTTAGATGGACCTTTCTGATAAGGCTTACTTAGTTTTAACCTTTCCTTCTCCTTTAAGCAATGTGCTGCATGTCTATAAGTCATGTGCGTGCAAATCTCTCTAAAACTGGGCTGTCTTCGGCAGAATTGGCGAGCACCAGTGGCATCACTGGTGTGCACAGAAGCAAACGCGTCACGCTCATGCGGCTTTGGAGAGTTGAGAGTGCACACCCGGTCCGAGTCTCCGGCAGAAGACACACAATCTAATCCACTTCTTGTCTAAATCTATTTAAATCTTGCCTGAATCCGGCCTAAATTGTCTCCCAGCCAGCTAGAAAGCAGATAACTTAAAAATAAAACTGTTTTTGAAATATCAAGCCAGCTATTTAGCAGCAGGTGCCAGCAGCCATTCAGGGTCTCGGCACGGTCCACACCACGGTTTTCAAAAAAACTGACTGCCGTGTAAATACGCTAGCGTCATGTGCCATTGCCTAAGCTTGAAACGGCTAGCGTATCTACGCGACAGACGGCTTTTTTATAAAAACGTGGTGTGGACCATGCCAAAAAGAACATGGTACCCTAGAAGGGGGCCCTGTGGAAAGTGTAGCCTTGGAGCCTCACGTGTCCTTAAAGGGATCCTGTCATCAGAAAACATATTTTTTTCAAAACACATCAGTTAGTAGTGCTGCTCCAGCAGAATTCTGCACTGAAATCCATTTCTCAAAAGAGCAAACAGATTTTTTTATATTCCATTTTGAAATCTGACATGGGGCTAGACATATTGTCAATTTCCCAGCTGCCCCATGTCATGTGACTTGTGCCTGCACTTTAGGAGAGAAATGCTTTCTGGCAGGCTGCTGTTTTTCCTTCTCAATGTAACTGAATGTGTCTCAGTGGGACGTGGGTTTTTACTATTGAGTGTTGTTCTTAGATCTACCAGGCAGCTGTTATCTTGAGCTGTTATCTGGTTACCTTCCCATTGTTCTTTTGTTTGGCTGCTGGGGGGGGAAGGAGGGGGTGATATCACTCCAACTTGCAGTACAGCAGTAAAGAGTGATTGAAGTTTATCAGAGCACAAGTCACATGACTTGGGGCAGCTGGGAAATTGACAATATGTCTAGCCCCATGTCAGATTTCAAAATTGAATATAAAAAAATCTGTTTGCTCTTTTGAGAAATGGATTTCAGCACAGAATCTTGCTGGAGCAGCACTATTAACTGATTCATTTTGAAAAAAATGTTTTTTCCCATGACAGTCTACCTTTAATCTGTCACTGCTGGGGCCAAAGGGCTGCTGTCTAAGGGCCCCCCACCCTGCCGCAAAGCCCCCTCTGAGTCCCCCACCGTAACCCCCTCCAGTCTGCTCCCCACGCATGTGCCTTTTTTCTCCATGTCCCACCAACAAAGTCGGAACCTGTATGTGGTATAGTCATTGCTGTAAGGGTCTGGCCACACGAGCAGATTCGGAGAGTTTAGTTGCCAGTTGACAAATCTCCTCTTCTTCGTGGCGACTAATCTCCCCGATCTGCCTTCCCCTGCCTTCCGCCAGCAAAAATTTAAATCGCCTGGGAGAAAGAACACAGATCGATTAGCTTTCCAAAATCGCCCGAAGTTTCCTCGTGACGCAAATACAGGCGACTTCAGAAAACGAAGCGCTCCGTGTACCTGTCCCCTGGCGATTTTAATTTTAGCTGGCAGAAGGCAGATCAGGGAGATTAGTCGCCACGAAGAAGAGGAGATTTGTCGCCTGGCGACTAATCTCCCGAATCTGCCCGTGTGGCCAGACCCTAACTGTGCCGCACTGTGACTATTTGTTTAACTAGGGGAGCAACTGTAATTTATTGTTTATGGAATGTAACTGTGTAATATCGATCCATCTAATACTCCATCACTCTCACAGTTCAAAGGCGCTAATTGAAATCGAGATGAGTCACGAGGAGACAGATTCTAAATGAAAAGCAACAACTCAATTACTGCAACACACAAAGAGTAACTTTTCCTATTTCCCAGATAAGATATCACAGCCTGTCAAAGATGTAATTTGTTTCTGTGACGAGTATGGGAGCACTTTCTACGCAGCTGGAAAACCATGAATTTTATTTCTTTATTTTTTTAAACCACTGATTTTACACTGATGTAAAACAAGATCCGTGTTTGTTGCACAGCAGGAAGATCAGGGCTGGGCTGTATGAATGCTATTTCTTTATGGTCCATCACTGTTTAGTATATATATATATATATTTAAAACGTATTTTCTTTGACTGTAAGGCAACTTTCCAGATGAATGTTATCTGCCCGGGTGCCATCTCTGTGACGAATGAAAGGCAGGCTGTGATGTGCATGTCACTCACGAGAAAGCTTGCGAACTGAGAGGGAATATTTCCTTACTTCCATTTACTTTTTTTTTTTCTTTTAATTTTTTGGTTTGTAAGGGCAGAGACACACGCTCAGATTCGGGGAGATTGACAAATCGGCTCGTCTCCGGAGCGACTAATCACCCTGAACTGCCTTCCCGCCGGCTGGAATATAAATCCCCGGCAGTATGGCAATCAGTGTGATTCGTTTTACCAAGTTGCTTCACTAGGAAACTTGGGGCAACTTCAGAAAACGAATCTCTCCAAGTGCCATCCCGCTGGCGATCTAGATTCTAGCCGCCGGGAGGTAGTTCGGGAAGATTAGTCGCTCCGATGAAGAAAAGATTTATCACTGGGCGACTAAATCTCTCCGAATCTTCGCGTCTGCCCTTAAGGTGGCCATAGACGCAAAGATCCTATCAAACAAATCGAGGATTCGTACGATTTTCGGACCGTGTGTGGCGAGTCCCGTCATTTTTCGTCCGGCGGAGATCGGTCGTTTGGTCGGACAGGTTTGATTTTATCCCCATCCATTGCGCTCTCATTGTAATCCGATCGTTTGGACATAGGGCCGAACGTTCAGATTACCCCCGATATATTCATGTCCGTTAGTGGCATATCGGGGAAAGATCGGCTCGATGACGATGCCAAAAGAGCGGATCTTTGCGTCTATGTCCACCTTAACCCTTAAGTGCCCAAAGCCTTTCTTGTTCAAAAAGGAAAAGAGAACTTTTTATAATACTGTCAGTTTGGTAACAACAATACATATAATATACATAATATACATAGTATATAGGGAAGCACAAGATGTTGTTTTACAGTGAGTCACTTCTAAATGACGTAATTATATTGAATATTGCCAAAAGTTAAAGCCTGTTCAATACATAGATCAAATGTAAAGGGACTTCTCATTTTATCAGTGACTCCGTTACATTATATTAGGCTTCTCTTCGGGGCCTTCGAGTGAAGGATTCGAAGTAAAAAAACTTCGACTTTCGAAGTGTTTTTTGGGCTACTTCGACCATCGAATGGGCTACTACGACCTTCGACTACGACTTCGAATCGAACTATTCAAACTAAAAATCGTTCGACTATTCGACCATTCGATACGAAGTACTGTCTCTTTAAGAAAAAACTTCGACCCCCTAGTTCGCCATCTAAAAGCTACCGAACTCAATGTTAGCCTATGGGGAAGGTCCTCATAGGCTTTCCTACGTTTTTTTGATCCAAGGATATTCCTTCGATCATTGGATCAAAATCCTTTGATCGTTCGATCTCACTATTTGCGCTAAAATCCTTCGACTTCAATATTCGAATTCGAAGGATTTTAATGTATTTATGTGAATGAGTCTGTCTTCCAGGTTTATGTTAAAATATTGTTTTCTTTGGTTCATCTGGCTTTGCTTCTCATGCTGAGCAGACTTGATAATGCAAGGCTGTCAGTAAGAGATAATTATCACTGTCACACATAATAATATAATATTGTTAAGTCCAATGCCTACAGGATCCTCCAGAAAATCAATTGTTTTCTCAGCAGAAACAGGTTTCTAGACTCGGCTCAACTGCAATTTTCATCTTGCTCTGCTATGGGAGCATGGATATATATATATTAATAGACGTATAGTGAAAGAGAGATAGAGCATGATGACATGCTACTAGTCAGAAATATTGAATAAAACCGAAATTATGGGGTTTATGTGTAAGGGTCCAAGGGTCTGGTTGGGATTTACAGACCAAGGAGGAAGCAACATTCACCAAACACAGATCGCGGTATCCAAGAGGTAGAGAAATAGCGAAGTCAAGTCCAAGCAAAGGTCAGTTCAGGCAGCAAGGTTCTAGTTCTCGTTCTAGTTCTAATAAAAAGCCGAGGTCAAGATCAGGAAATTAGAGTCAGCATTAGTAATATAGCGCACTCAGGAACACACTAAATAGAACCTATAATCAGGCAAGGTTACTAGCTACTGGTGTCTATTTAAAGGGACATTTTCACGCCGAAATGGACGCGCTGACGTTGATGTTGACCTCTGGAGTCGGAGAGGAGCCACCGGGCGATCCTTGCATTATGGCATTCAATGTGAGTGTGATGGCGAGCAAGCAGCCTTCAATTTGCGATTGTCACATTTAAAAGGCTTATAATAGAGGCTCAATTGCTACTTGAATCATTTCTTTTTTCAAGTATGGACAATCCAACAAAAAATAACGGGTGTCTGCTAACTACTACAAATCAAGGAATTGTCCTACAGGAGAAGAGCTATAGCAGCAGAAAATGTACAAGTTGTCAGTGACCAAAACTGGATCTACTATAGGGATATAGAACAGTTAGATTGTCCAAAAGGTAGAAAGTTCACTCTTGGGAAAGTCTTGAAAGTATCTTCTGTTTTGAAATAGAGAATGGGAACAAATGCACTTTGGGGATTTATACCCAATTAATCGTAATTGTGAGTGAAATCTGATTATGCACAAAGCTGCTCTACTGCTCAGTGGGACCTGCCTGGGGACACACACTGCTTACACTACATATTATTGCTACATATTATTGCTACATATTATTGCTACATATTATTGCTAGATTTAAAAAGGGATTACGATCTCAGCCTGGCAATTATAGGCCAGTAAGATTGACATCTGTGGTGGGCAAATTATTTGAAGGCTTGTTAAGGGATTACATTCAAAATTTTGTCCTAGTGAAAGGCATTATGAGCAACAATCAGCATGGCTTTATGAAGGATAGGTCATGTCAGACTAATTTAGTTGCTTTTAATGATGTGGTAAGTAAGATTCTGGACAGTGGGGGGGCAGTAGATGTGATCTATTTGGATTTTGCCAAAGCGTTTGATACTGTCCCCCACAAACGACTGCTTTCTAAACTAAGGTCTGTTGGGCTTAATGAAGTCGTTTGCACATGGATAGGAAACTGGCTACAGGATCGGGTACAGAGGGTGGTTGTTAATGGGACATTCTCTACTTGGAGTAAGGTTCTTAGTGGGGTCCCCCAGGGCTCAGTATTGGGTCCACTTTTATTTAACTTGTTCATTAATGACTTAGGGGAGGGGATTGTAAGTAATGTATCAGTGTTTGCAGATGACACAAAACTATCAGCCCAATTAATTCCATCCAGGATGTGGCACTTGCAACAGGATCTTGACTAACTGGCAATCTGGGCAGCTAAGTGGCAAATGAGATTCAATGTTGATAAATGTAAAGTCCTGCACCTGGGATGTAACAATATCCACTTATACCCTTAATGGGACTGCACTAGGCAAATCCATAATGGAGACGGAGCTTGGAGTCCTTGTAGATAATAAACTTGTCTGTAGCAAGCAATGCCAGTCAGCAGCATCAAGGGCAAATAAGACTTGAGTTGTATTAAATGGGGCAGAGAGTCACGGGAGGAGGGGGTCCCACTGTATAGAGCACTGGTAAGGCCCCATCTAGAATATGCCGTACAGTTTTGGTCTCCATCACTCAAACAGGACATTATTGTATTAGAGAGGGGACAGAGAAGGGCAACTAAGCTGGTAAAGGGAAAATCTTAGCTATGAGGAAAGACTGGCCAAATTGGGGATGTTCACGCTGGAGAAGAGGTGCTTAAGGGGAGATATGATAACTATGTATAAATATATAAGGGGATCATATAATAATCTCTCTAATGATTTATTTACCAGTAGGTCTTTTTAGCAAATGAGGGAAAACAGGGTTATGGGAAATAGCTCATAGTACAAGTTGATCCAGGGACTAGTCCGATTGCTGATGGAGAGGCTTCAGATGGGTTTTTGCCTTCCTCTGGATCAACTGGCAGATAGGTAGTTAATAAAAAGAAAAAAGAAAAAAAAAGGTTGAACTCGATGGACATGTGTCTTTTTTCAACCTTACTTACTATGTTACTATGTTACATATTATATGCCACCACTACAAGCACTGTGTTCCAGATCATTACAGAAATAGATATTAGAGAGCCATACAGTACTTTAAGTGGTCCACTCCAACGGACTCCATTACAGCCAATGTTCACAATGACGTTTTGCTTCTCAAAGCATCAAGGAAGTGGGTTAAAGTCGCCCAAACACAAATATTTTTAGACTAATGTCAATACACTTTGTTGTCTTTGTGGCACTGATGTGTAGATAACATTCTTGCTGTGGCACAATATCAAAAAAAACATGGAACTGCTGTCAATAAATCCAATCAGACTTTCTGTTTTGGACGACTGACTCCATAAATTATTACTCGGATGCTTAAGTGTTTAAGAGGGTTATTTATTAAAATCCAAATTTATCGATTTTTTTAAATAAAAAAAACCATGACCAAAATCCCATACTTTACTTTACCTTATTTATTATTAAAAAAAAAAGCTTAATATAACCGGTTCTGATAAAATCTAGCAAAAACCATGCACATTTTTTTTCCCGAACCGCTCGGATTTTTCTGATTTTTTAGGATTTTCAGGCTAATCCAGTGCAGACCAAAGAAACTTCAAAATAGGATAGAAACCTCTGCCATTGACTTATACACAACCTAGGCAGATCAAAGATGGCGGATTTTCAGATTCAGGCTATTTGCTGCATTGGACTTTTATAAATCTCCAAAAATTTGAGTTTAAAAAAACCCCAGAGTTTTGCCCCAAAAAGCCTGACCAGAGTTTATATACACCCTATATACACCCTAAATATACAGTAAGGTCCAAAAGTCTCAAACCACCACAAGAAACTGTTTTTAATTCTGCATTAATTTAAAAAAAAACCAATACAAATAGTTACCTATTTATTACTCCAAGATTTAATTATTGAGGAATGTCTGGATTTTTGTAAATTACAAAAATCGAATAAAAAAAAATTGCTTCAAGATTCCTGAGAGTGAGTGACGAGAGGCAACAGTGCATGAAAGCTGAAGTCAAACATGGCCTTAGAAATAATCAGGTTTGGGTATGTTCTACCTACTCAGGGGATAATGAATGACAAAGTATAAACTATCCATTGACCAAATACAAGTGTCACTTTCTTTACATGCGATCCCATCCGACTTACAGCTGAAGGGGGGTTTATTTTCCATCAGGACCAGTGTCAGACTGGGACACCAGGGGCCCACCCAAAAACCTTAGACCAGGGGCCCACCATAAAACCTTAGACCAGGGGCCCACCATAAAACCTTAGACCAGAGGCCCACCATAAAACCTTAGACCAGAGGCCCACCATAAAACCTTAGACCAGAGGCCCACCATAAAACCTTAGACCAGAGGCCCACTCTCAGTTCTAATATTCTTCATCTCCTCAATAAACCTCTATTCTCCTAGTCTGTTTTCTTTATACTATAATCTATTATTCCATCTTTGTAGCCTCTTTGTTCTCATAGAAATAGGAAATGGCCAGGAAATAGGCCAAAAGTTTATCAGCAGGAGGAGCCACTGACACATGGGCCCCCCGGGAATTTTCCTGGTATCCTGGTGGGCCAGTCCGACATTGATCAGGACAAATGATCCTAAACAAACAACAGACTGGGCCAAATCCAAGAAAGAACACGGTGGTCTCACTTTTCCTCTACAGTCACCAGACCTCAACCTCACTCATCATCTTTGGGAAGATTTGGAAAAGAGAAAACTTCAGAAGACACATAACGGCATTCTCTATAAAAATAATATGGATTCTCTGATTCTGCTATTACAATATAACAAGCTTTTCTAATTAGCTAGTTTTAATGTATTTTAATCAAAATAAACATTTAAAAAAAAAAAAAACCACAGCTTGTGTCATATCCAGAATATTCCCTATCTGCATGTTTCTGGCTGCCTTGGATACGTGTCAGTAAAAAACACCCCCACTGATGCCCAAAACAGGAGGATTTATTGGTGTAATTTGCCGAATATGACGCAGTACGAAACACCCTATTGTTTCCATTGTAGTGAATGGTCCCTCTGCAACGTCATCATCATGAATCATCATGCGACACTGAGGCCTGAACATGTCACTGCTTTATTAATGTGTTTGGAGGAAGCCCCTGATAAGAAAATCTATTACTGAATCCCCACTCAAGTGCAAACACTGAGACAAGGAATGTGCCTATGAACAATAAGCTTGATTCTTATATGAGACATTCTAGTTATGGGAAAATAACACTTGTTAGCATAAAATAGGGATTTGTATCAGAAATATGTTTTATTATCTTAAGTCAAGTGTCTAATTGCTGCTAAAACTAAAAAAAAAAAATGCCTGGGAAGCTTTGCTCTTCCTTTGGATAATATATTCACTCAAATTGCTAATATTCATTATACTCGTTCATTAAGCTAAAAGTAGTAAAATAAACCAATTAAAAACTTGTTACATATAAAATTGTAAAAAATACACCTTTTTCATTTCGTCTGTGTTTTACTTGTTTTGTTAATGAGGCTTTTTGTAATAAAAATACCTGTGCGGCGGGGACGCCCGCCGCATGGTCCAGCTCCGGCGCCATCTTGCTCCTCTAAGGGCGCGCGCGCTTCCGCGTTTCTTAAAGGCGCAGGTGCGCTGGCTTGATGACGCCAAGCGCAATAGTGCCAAATTCAAAGAGTTTAAATAGGGTGAAAGGGCTTCCAGAGTTTGCCCGTGATACAATTTGGTTTCTAGTGGTTTCCTGAGCCTTGTGCATCTGATCCTGAATCTGTTTGTTCTGATTATCCGTGTTTGACTCCTGCCTGTTCCTGACTATTCTGCATTCTGTATCCTGACCCTTGCCTGCCTACGACAACTCTCCTGCTTAACCCCTTGATTGACAACCCGGTTTTGACCCTTGCCTGCCTGACGATTCTTATATCCGCCTGCCTCAACCCAGCCTGTCTGACCATCCTTCTGCCTAATCCTCTTGTACTGTGACCATCGGCCCAAAAGACTCTGCTACCAGCCGTGCCCCTTTGCCAGCCAGAACATCTCGCCTTGTACATCTCGTTAAGTCCAGGTGGCACCCAAGTAAGCTGAGGGCTCCTCCCGAAGCCCAACGGTGGTCACACTACTGGTGAAGCCGAGCCGAGACCAGGGTACTTGGCACTTGTTCTGGTATTGGGTGCCGGTCGTGACACTTTTACACCTATAGGGTTAGACACAAACTTGTGCCCTGACTATAAAATACTATTTCCTATTAATATGATAATAATTCCCCAATTGGGCACCTACAAGAGGAATGAAATGACGATTGGCTGAACCAGGGTTGCCAGGTTGGCTGGCTTCCATCCAAATTGGGCTATTAATTTAAAGTCCAGGCGGATTTTGAAAGTAAAACTATCCAAGATACGGATTTGGGCGTTTGCCTTGTTTTTACTTTGGAAACCAACCAGTTTTTCTTGCCCTGATGTGCAGAGCCTGTGTCTACCAATGCATGTTGGGTAATGTAGTTTTTGTTTAACAATTTGCCGACTGCTAAGTTTAATGTAAGACTATAATACCCAGCATGCAATGGGATTGCCTTGTGTAGAAGTTGGGAATTACCAGATTTTGGTTTTCTCGCATTTCCCAGTGACTTTCCTCAATTTCCGACAATTTTGGAGCAAAAATATGCTGGCCACCAAAATATCTAAAGGTTGAATGGTTTTACCAATATTTATTGAAATTGTATATGTATTTGGGCCTCATGGGGCCCCTGTACCTCCTGAGCCCCTGTAGTTACACTCCTGGTGAAGGGGGCAAATCTTTCCCATTTTGCTTTATGGAGAAATGTGGAAATCAGCGTATTCATATATTCATTTATTTTTTAGACTTTTTTCACTGCACATGTTGTGTTATTTTGAAGTGTCTATTGACTAGTTTTGGGCTGGTTTTGTAGCTGACTTTGGCTGGTTTATTATTTATTATTATTAGACTGAGCTTTACTCCATTTTTAAAATGTCGGGAGGAAATGGCATTTAAAATGTTGTTCAAAATGTTGTTTAAAATGTTGTTTGAAAGACAAATAAAAGTTTCTGTAAACTTCCTTTCTTTCACTAAAAAATAAAAAGTGGCGGTTGATACGGAATTTAGTTGGATTTCTGTTTGTGAATATGGAGAAAGAATTTTTTTACACCAGTTTATCACCACTTTTACTCCAAAAATGGTCTCTCTCCAATTTTGTGAATTCCCCCCTTAAGGTCAGATTTATCAAGGGTCGAACTGAATTCAAGGGAATTTTCTAAGTAAAAAAATTCGAAATTTGAAGTAATTTTTTGGATACTTCAACCATCGAATAGGATACTACGACTTCGAATTTACTTCAACTTTGATTCAAAGTAAAAATCGTTTGAATATTCGACCATTCGATAATCGAAGTACTGTCACTTCGACTTCGATACTTCGCCGAAGTGCTATGTTAGCCAAAGGGGACCTTCTACAACCATTTTCTAAGTCTTTACACATTGAAATAAAATCGTTCGATCATACGCTAAAATTGTTCCAATCGTTCGATTCGAACGATTTAATTGTGCGATCGAACGATTTTACTTCAATCTTTCGATGGCCAAATTCGGTAAAAAATACTTCGACTTCGATGTATTTCAATTCGATGATCGAATTTCGAAGTATTTTACACTTCGAAATTCGACCCTTGATAAATCTGCGCCTTAGTCTTTAATACAATGGTACTTTTATTTATTATTGTATGGACCCCTGTTTGTTCTATTAATTTATGGTTCTGCTGTACAGAGCTATGTACATACGTTAATCTATATACTCTATACTCTATATATAATTAAAAATATTCACATGTACAATTGACACACTGAAGACAAAGATAATAAAATTGTCTTATGCATTAACACATAAAAGCTTGATCTTCACTTAGACAATTCTGCCTCATTTCTAAAGAGAATGTAATTTATAAATACCTTGATCTCTGCCCCAAGACACTAATAAGTTATTATCTTGTGCTTCATTCACAGCTAAGGGAATAGAGAAGAAATGGGTGGGTGTTAATGTAATAAACTGTATATAAGATCAGGCTCTCCATATCAAGTCATTAGACTAATGGAGGTTTCCAGCTCTATATATATCATTCTACCTTAAGGAGTCTTGGTTACTAGTGATGGGTGCAATACGCTTTGACGAAAAATTAGTGGATTTGAGCGAAAAATGAGAGAAACTCGAAAATTGACACCCGCATAAATTTTGCCGCTTGTGTCAATTTTGATGCCGGTGTTAAAGTCAATGGGTGTCCACATTTTTTTGACGCCGGCGAATATTCGCAGGTGTTTCACTAATTTATTCGCCGTGGCGAAACGTAGAAATTCGTTGCAAATTTATTCGCCCTTCACTTTTGTTGCCTTTATATTGTTGCGTACTCATATTTGTTGGAGCAGCAATAGTCTTTCTCATGTGAGCTTAGAAGACGGTACAACACAAAATCTTCCAGAAAATGTTTTTTAAGAGCTACCCTAGAGTTGTATAGGCTCAATTAAGCATTCTGCTTTGCTTTTCTCATAAACTATGGGGGCAAATTCACTAAAGGGTGAATTTTCGCCTGCGAAGGCTTCGTCACACTTCGTGCCACTTCGTCAGGTGCTAATTCACTAAAATACAAAGTTGTGTCTAGGCAGCGAAGTTTCGCAAGCGTAAATTCATCAGTGTGAGCATTTCATAGCAAACGTTCTCTAACGTTCATATCTGCCTAGCGAAACGTAAATACAGTTACGCTTAGGTCAATTTGAATAGGGCAGTACATATAGGTCGTACACAGTATATGACTTTATTAGAGATGTTGGTGCAAATGCTTGAAGTGGAAACTAAGGGGGTTATTTATCAAGGTCCGAATTTATCTCAGTATCTCAATTTATCTAATATCCAACTCTGAACAACTCCGAATCCCCAATTGGACCATATTTACGAAGAAAGAAGCACAAAAAAATAGGGTCAGGCAAAACTCTGAAAACTTTGGAGCTTTCCCCGAAAACTCCAAATTGTCCGGAGTTTTCCTCAAAAACTGCACCAAAACCCTGAAATCATTGGATATCGGTACAGACATCAGAGCAGACATTGGGACCTTCCCCATTGACTTATACAGGACCTCAAGAGCTTTTAGATGCCGAGATTTCAGATTTGGAGTTTTTAGATCATTGGACTTTAATAAATCTCAAAAAATTCTTAGTTTTTTTTTTTCTTTGCTCTGAAAACTATAAATTATTCGAGGTTCAGATATTCGGAGCGTGATAAATAACCCCCTTATTATTACAAATGTAAAAGGAAGTAAAATAAAGACAAAAGAGATCCTCTAATGTCCTAGACATGAGTCCACCCTAAAACAAATGTGGCAAGCCCCTCAAATGGTTGGGAAAGAAATGTTAAACCAAATTTTAACAGTCACAACTTTTAAAGACAATGCCACTATAAAATATGAAAAAACGTCAGCATTTTTTTTTTTTATAATTTTTGTGACTCCGTTATACAGGATATGATGTCACTGACATAAGATTGAGGAGGAAGTAGCTTCATCTTATCAGTTCGCCAGGTCTCAGCTGATGAAGGAAACTCTGGTGAAAGGGGTAACGGAATGGAACATTCACACTTTAGTGAATTTGCAGAGAAACGATAGTTCACCTGAGCGAAAATGCGCCTGGCGAAAGGGCGTGAAACTTCGTAATGTACTCATTTGCTAGAGAATTGTCCTCTACGCCTGTTAGTAAATTGTCAATGTTGATTTCTGGCGAATTTTCGCTAGCGACGGCAACTAAACTCTTTAGTAAATCTGCCCCTATGAATGTAACTTACAACAGTCACGATCATGTTATTTACACTTATTTATCCAAGTTGTTATTCTCTACACATTGCAAACCATACACTTCTATCATCCACTATAAGTCTCGGCTATTTTATTTTTTCTTCTTCTTGTTTTTCCAGGTATAGAGGAGCAAAGAGACCGACGCCATCGCCTGATCTTATAGTAAAGCAGAAGACACAAAATGATCAGATTGTAAACGTTCGGCTCAGGAAGGCGCGGGTCATGTAACTCATTTCAGTGTCTGTCACTGGGGAGTTATACGGAGAGTAAGAGATAAAGAGAATGTTACCCTAAGGCTACAAACTACACATCCTTTCATTTGTCATTTCATGCTTAGTAGGCTTCATATTTGCAAGAGGCCAAATCACCTGAGCTGGTTAAAATGATAATATTCTTTTAACACTTTCCTTGCCCTAAATGCTCAGTGCATAAAGGGAATGAAACATTTCAGTGACGGAGGTGGCCAGACTTTGATGCACACACAATTAACTCACTGGACGTCTATTCACAATTCATCTTCATTCACCATGTGAAGTTCATTTCCGTAGGAACTACAGACAGGTGTACTTGTAGAATAAAAAAAAAGCTGTGTGACATTCCAGCACATGACAAAATATATACTGTACATATATAATACACAAGAGCCATGATTACCCTGTAAATTATATCCTTATAAACAGTGTTTAGTGATGTCATCGGTTATAATCAGAGCTTAGTGATGTCATTTGTGTCACATGACTCACTGAAACCTGTGTATTATAATAAATAAAGTTCCCAATGCTGCAAAATATGAGGATATTAGAAGTTACCTCGGAGTTCCATCCTCATGCTTTTATATGGTCATTAAACTCCTTGAAAACATATAATATCCTTATATTTTACAAGAGGGGGTTCTTTATTCACTATATATATACTGTATATATATATATATATATATATATATATATATATATATATATAATGTCCATATAGGTGAACGCAGTCTTACCAGATTAAATGAGAGTGGGTGCGTTGGTCAAAAGATTAATGATACATCATGATAAATGGATCCGCACTCCAAGGTTTTTCATGAAAATCGTGTTGTGTTTTATTCACAAATGCATATCCAACATTTCGATCCCCCCCCCCCCCAGTGTTATACTCTACTCATCCTTGGCTACCCAAAACATAACAAATGGCGACAAGGATGGCTCTTCTACCTCTGCAGCAGCCTGCACCTTTTCATCCAAACCGTGGTGAGCCTACCATACCTTTTATTGCTTTGATCCATATGCTGACCAAGGGGAGATTTCTGCTGATAGAAAACGTGGTGCAAGAGAAGTACACTTTCAGCCTGGATCTTTAGTCAGAATTAAGAAGCCAGGAATACTGAAACAAGGACAATCTAAATTTACTACACCACTTAAAGTGAGACGCCAACGAGGACCATACACATATGAACTGTCTGACGGAGGCATATGGAATATGGAAGTCGTCTTGCTCCTGTTAGATATGACTTTGGAGAAGCTCCATTTAATGAAGAACATTTTCCTACTCCTGAAGTCAACTGCAATGGGCCTGAAGAAAGTGAACCTATAAGGCGTACTGAGAGAATCAGTAAACTACCTGCATGGACCCAGGACTATGTGATGTGAATAATGTATAATATTGCTTTAAGATATATTGTTGTTGTTAAGTACATTTACCAAAATGCTTTCCTACTATAGGGGGAATATGTGGTGTTTATACAAATGGCCTGGAGATGTCACTGTGCTCATACTTATACTGTGCATACTTCCTGGTAGCTTAAAAGTGAAAGCTCACTGATGTGTAATGCCTGCATGACTCTTCTAATAAAGCACTGCTATACTCTACTCATCCTTGGCTACCCAAAACATAACACAGTACGTAAATAAATTTCAATAATCAAATTTTTAAAAATAATTTCAAATTCAAATCGAATTTGGACTATTCCCCAGTCAAAGAACACAAAAATGAGCTTGAAGTTCAAAATTTTTTCATTCGAATTTTCACTTCGACCTATGATAATTTGGCCCCTTAGTATATGATAGAATGGTGATTTCTAGGCAACTTTCCAGTTGGTCTTCATTATTTATTTTTACAGCGATTTAATCGTTTTTTTTTCTGACTCTTTCCAGCTTTCAAATGGGGGTCATTGACCCCATCTAAAAACAAAAGCTCTGTTAGGCTACAAATGTATTTTTATTGCTACTTTTTATTCCTCATCTTTCTTTTCAGGCCTCTCCTATTCATATTCCAGTCTCTTATTTATATTAATGCATGGTTGCTAGGGTAATTTGGACCCTAGCAACCATATGGCTGATACTGCAAACTGGAGAGCTGCTGAATAAAAAGCTAAATAACTCAAAAACCACAAATAATAAAAAATGAGAACCAATTGCAAATTGTCTCAGAATATCCCTCTCTACGTCATACTAACAGTTAATTCAAAGGTGAACAACCCCTTTAAGTTATGAATAGGTTTTTCTATCCCAGATGTGAGTTTTCCCGACACTTGTTGATTGGCTCGATCGAAATTATGTTCTCATTACTTTGCATGCTGGGATGGGAAAAACAAGGCAACAACAATTTATTTTTCCCCGAGGAGCCAATTGTTAATTTAATATCTACAATTAAATTTTTTATTATAATCTCTGTCATAGCAAGTAACATCATAGAACCTTTTCCTTATACACGAGAGCAACTATGAATAATCTCTGCTTGTTGAGGATACACAGAGTCTGTCTCCAGCAGGCAACCAGCATGAGTAGCCGCCGGGCAACTAATCCTACCTGGACTCTCTGCAGATCTACCTTGAAGCACAACAGTTTGCCTGTAAGTATTGTGTATATAAATGCTGTGTAGAAGTAAAGCTGCACAGATATTATATTCTCTCATTAGTAACTAATATGTAATCGCTCTGACGGCCGGGGCTATCGCTGACTTGCCCCATTATATAATAAACATTACAGCAGAAATGTAAAGGACTTGCCTAACAGCGGGATACTGTAATGTGTCCTGAACCTAAATAAATGCATTAAATAGAAATTCTTCATTAAATCCTCCAGTGAGCCTGTGTACATCTAGCTGAGCAATTCGCCAGGATTCCTGCAGTGAACAGCGACGCAGATAATTGAAAGCGTGAGGTTTCCTGCAGTTAAATGACAAGACCTGAGCGTCGGTCTCACAGAACTTCCAGTGACATCTGCACAAAATAACAGCTTTCCTCATGATTTTTCCCAGCGAGAGACCTCCGTGCGTCCAACAGATGGTTTGCTTCCTTGTAATGTGATGTTGTGCATACAGGCAATCAGTTCTGTAGTAGAAAATGAGACAACAGGGCCCATCTTTAAAGGAGAACTAAAGCTTAACTAAAGAAGTAGGTAGAAATGTTGTACATGATGTGTTGTGCTTCTGTACCAGCCCAAGGCAACCACAGCCCTTTAGCAGTAAAGATCTGTGTCTCCAAAGATGCCCCAGTAGCTCCCCATCTTCTTTTCTGCTGATTCACTGCACATGCTCT
The DNA here is from genome assembly GCF_017654675.1 of Xenopus laevis. NCBI lineage: Eukaryota > Metazoa > Chordata > Amphibia > Anura > Pipidae > Xenopus > Xenopus laevis. The sequence goes on along the minus strand of NC_054379.1, from coordinate 164,042,618 downwards.
GTGCTGCTGTCACTTACTGAGCTTAGGGAGCCACTCACAATATACAGTACACATAGAATAGAAATGTCACAATATAAGGCTGATTAGTAATTATTTGAAACTAGATAAAGTTTTTAGGTGGACAGGCTACATATGCCTCCCAGACTTCCAGAAGACAGTTCTGAAGTAGCAAGTGGGGTTCACTATTTCCTGGTGAACAGTGAGGTTTCCCAGTGCCATATACAGTATATATATCTATTTACTATAGATAAGCCACATAAGTACCTATTTATTTCACAAGAATCTAAAAGGATACATATATTATAGAGAACTTTATTCACTAATTCCTGGTGATAACCACTCTGCTTAAAGGAAAACTATACCCCCTAAATGAATACATGAGCAACAATTTTTATATAAAATTAAGTGACATATTCAAGAATCTTATCAAACTGGAATATATATTTAAGTAATTATTGCTTTTTACATCTCTTGCCTTGAGCCACCATTTTGTGATGGTCTGTGTGCTGCCTCAGAGATCACCTGACCAGAAATACTGCAGCTCTAACTGTAACAGGAAGAGATCACATGACCAGAAATGCTGCAGCTCTAACTGTAACAGGAAGAAGTGTGGAAGCAAAAGACACTCTCAGGCCCGGATTTGTGGCGAGGCCACATAGGCCCGGGCCTAGGGCGGCAAAATTTTAGGGGCGGCATGCCGCCCTGCCGCATCCAAGGAAGCGTTTGGTGCTCCAATACTGAATAGTGCACTCACGTGCGCACAGGGGCCGGCACTTTGGACCATGCGTCTGGCGCTAGGACCGCGCAGTGAAGGGAGGGCGCACACACGAAGCGTCAGGGCACTGGCCTCGGGGCGCGGCTTTCAGAAATCCGGCCCTGACAACTCTGTAGGTTAATTGGCTCATGTGACCTAACAAGTATGTTTTGTTTTGTTTGTTTGTGTGCAATGTGAATCATAAGATCCCAGGGGACGGCCCTTATTTTTTTTAAATGGCAATTTTCTATTTATGATTACCCAATGGCACATACTACTAAAAAAAGTGTATTATTATGATAATGGTTCATTTACATGAAGCAGGGTTTTACATATGATCTGTTTTATGCAATATCTTTTTATAGAGACCTACATTGTTTAAGGGGTATAGTTTTCCTTTAACAGGTTCAATACCCATCTCTGACTTTCAGGGACATCTTCACTATTCCACAAATCTGATTTATGTATTTTATGACTACAGTTTAATGTTCAGTTTAAATACTGTGGGGCCCATTTACTTAGCTCGAGTGAAGGAATAGAGGAAAAATAGTTCAAAGGTTTTTTTTGGCTACTTCGACCATCGAATGGGCTACTTCGACCTTCGATTACGACCTTCGACTTCGAATCGAACAATTCGAACTAAAAATCGTTCGACTATTCGGCTATTCGATAGTCGAAGTACTGTCTCTTTTCTTCGACCCCCTAGTTCACCACCTAAAACCTACCGAGGCCAATGTTAGCCTATGGGGAAGGTCTCCATAGGCTTCCTAACAATTTTCCTTCGATCAATGGATTAAAATCCCTCGAATCGTTCAAACGATTATTCCTTCGCTCGTTCGATCGTAGGAATAGCGCTAAATCCTTTGACTTCGATATTCGAAGTCGAAGGATTTTACTTTGACAGTCGAATATCGATATTCGACCCTAGGTAAATGTGCCCCTGTGTGTAGAGGAGCAGTTGGGATAAAGATGACAGAAAGGAACAGGGCAGACATTAGTTAGAAAGGCCAAGACCAACTCAACTGGTTTGATGAGGAAAAGGTTAGTGAATAAACACATGTTTCTAGGGCTGAATGATAAGCAGAAGAATTTCATAGAGACCAGATTACCTATCCTGAACTAATTTAGGGAAAATATCTCCCTCTAATCACTTGTTGCTTAGCTCTAGTATTTGGGGGAGTCAAATAGGAGTCCTGGGAAAACCCAAAGTAGCATTTACGCTAGGGATGAATCGAATCCACTATTTTGGATTCGGCCGAACCCCCTGAATCTTTTGCGAAACATTCGGCCGAATACCGAACCAAATCTGAATCGTAATTTGCATATGCAAATAAGGGGTGGGAATGGGAAAAACATTTTTTACTTCCTTGTTTTGTGACAAAAAATCGTGAGATTTCCCCCCCTAATTTCAATAAGCAAATTAGGATTCGGATTCGGTTCAGCCGGGCAGAAGGATTAAGCAGAATCCTGCTGAAAAAGGCAGAATTCTGGGCGAATCCTGAACCGAATCCTGGATTCTGTGCATCCCTAATTTACGCAAACACATAGGGACACAAGCATAAAGGCCATACAGGCAACTCCCCAATAAATGACCAAAGCTGAAATAGCGTTGAAGTATCCTCATCCTCAGATGGTAAGGGCAGAGACACATGGGAAGATTTGGGAGGATGTAGTCGCCTCTTTTTCGGGCGACTAATCTCTCTGAAAAGCCTTCCCACCGGCTAGAATCTAAATCGATGGCGGGATGGCAATCGGGTCGCTTTGTTTACTGAAGTCGCCCGAAGTGGCATGACAAGGAAACTTTGGGCGACTTCGGAAAATCAACGTGCCATCCCGCTGTTAATAACATTCTAGCCGGCGGGAAGGCTTTCCGGGGGGATTAGTCGCCAGGTGACTAAATCTCTCCCCGAATCTTCCCGTCTGTATTTACCCTAAATATATGCGGCAGTACTGAGCCATGAAGCATTTACTGCACTTTTTTTTGTTCCTCCAGGGGATAAAAACATAATTTTAAAAAAAATCTGTCTCAATAAAATTCCCTTTAGCCTAGAATATCAGACAAAAACAGCTTTGTTCTCCTGTAATGCCGTTGGTGTTATCTCAAAAATATGTAAGAAATTCAAGTTTTACATATTTGAATTTGAACAGTATTTGGACTGCTCTAATTAATAATCGTATAGAAAATTTTAATGGCAACATAAAGGAATGAGAAATTAACAAGCCCATTGATTTACGTATTGTTCTGCCTTTTCGGAAAACACAAAATCATTAAATTGCTCATGCGGAAACCTGAATCAGGGAAGCGTACGTCAATGGGGCAGAAAGACAGGAATATTTTCTTGTTAAATGGGCTCAAATGAAGTATAAAATACAGAAAATGTGTATGTGTTTCACTTTAAAAAGCAATCTGCTGGATCTCTTAGGGGCACATTTACCTAGGGTCGAATAATGAGGGTTAATTAACCCTCGATATTCGACCGTCGAAGTAAAATCCTTCAACTTTGAATATCGAAGTTGAAGGATTTTGCGCTATTCCCACGATCGAACTATCGAAGGAATAATCGCTTGATCGAACGATTAGATCCTTCGAATCGAACGATTCGATGGATTTTAATCCATCGATCGAAGGATATTCCTTTGATCAGAAAATTGTTAGGAAGCCTATGGGGACCTTCCCATAGACTAACATTGGCCTCGGTAGGTTTTAGGTGGCGAACTAGGGGGTCGAAGAATTTTTTAAAGAGACAGTACTTCGACTATCAAATAGTCGAAAGACTTTTTAGTTCGAATCGTTCGATTCGAAGTCGAAGGTCAAAGTAGCCAATTCGATGGTCAAAGTAGCCAAAAAAAAAACATTCGAAATTCGAACTATTTTTCCTCTATTCCTTCACTCGAACTAAGTAAATGGGCCCCTCAGTGTTTTCCAAGAAGAAATAAAACAGGGCATATTGAAGCAGGAGGGTTCTTGGTGATGTATAATTCATATATTCCTACATTAGGGGGCCCATTCACCAAGCTCGAGTGAAGGATTCGAAGTAAAAAAACTTCGAATTTCGAAGTGATTTTTTGGCTACTTCGACCATCGAATGGGCTACTTCGACCTTCGACTACGACTTTGAATCGAATGATTCAAACTAAAAATCGTTCGACTATTCGACCATTCGATCGTCGAAGTACTGTCTCTTTAAGAAAAAACTTTGACCCCCCTAGTTCGCCACCTAAAAGCTACCGAACCCAATGTTAGCCTATGGGGAAGGTCCCCATAGGCTTGGCTAAGTTTTTTTGGTCGAAGGATATTCCTTCGATCGTTGGATTAAAATCCTTCGAATCGTTCGATTCGAAGGATTTAATCGGTTTTGTGCAAAATCCTTTGACTTCGATATTCGAAGTCGAAGGATTTTCATTCCCAGTCGAATATCGAGGGTTAATTAACCCTCGATATTCGACCCTTGATGAATGTGCCCCTAGGTATTCACGTTACATTTAAGTGACATAACAGCATATTTGTAAGAATGAAAACTGCCATTTCTTGACTTTGACCGGCAAAATGCTGAAGTGTCACCAGAATTAGTTGATTAAATCAAGTCTGAGACGGGAGATATAAGCAGAAGTTCATTTTGCTTTATAAATAGCCCATGGAATCGTCCAAGAGACTATAGCAAATTTTAGGTATTGTCAATGAAAAGTCAAGTCCTTTGAGCAAAATTTCATATTAAAAGATAAGTGAGGCGGCTATTACCACAGGTGTGTAATTCTTGGGAAGAATTGCTTTTGACAGTTCAGGAAGGGAATGGTTCTCTCATTTATTAAAAATACTTTTTTTAGACTTTCCTGGAGCAGAAGAAGAATGTTCTTATTTTTCAGTGTCTCGTTTGATCTCGGCTCCCAGACAATGCAATTATTCTAATTGTAGGAATCGATTTCAGGCTTCACGGATTGCTGGTTTTAATTCTGAAAATGGGGCTCAGGAAATATCTACAGGCTCCACGTGCAAATGAAATCAGTATAACGTGCCATTTGTTCTAAGATCTAGGGCAGGGATCCCCAACCTTTAGAACCAGTGAGCAACATTCAGATGAAAAAGGAGTTGGGGAGCAACACAAGCATGAAAAATGTTCCTGGGGTGCCAAATAAGGGCTGTGATTGGCCATTTAGTAGCCCCTATGTGGATTGTCAACCTGCATTGAGGTTCTGTTTGGCAGTACATCTGTTTTTTAAGCAACCAAAACTTAATTTAATAGGAGAAGTCCCGAAGATATCCTGATCTGCGCTGGGTTTCGTTCAAAAATCTGAGTTTTCGGGCGGAAAATCCGGAAAACTCGTACGATTCAAATTTTTGGGCGATATTCGCGATTTTTCCGAGTTTTTTCCTTAACTGGATATTTTTGGGAAAATGTATTGATAAATAAGAGTAAATAACCCATGCGGATTTGGTCAGAGTTTATTTCAGATACTAATGAGATGAATTTGGACTTCGATAAATAACCACCTAAATCAGGGGTCCCCAACTATTTTTTTACCCATGAGCCACATTCAAATATAAAAAGAGTTGGGGAGCAACACTAACATGAAGAAAGTCCACTGGGGTGCCAAATAAGGGCTGTGATTGGATATTGGTAGCCCCTATGTGGAATAGCAGCCTATAGGAGACTCTGCTTGGCACTATACTTAGTTTTTATTCAATTAAAACTTGCCTCCAAGCCTGGAATTCATAAACAAGCAACTGCTTTGAGGCCACTGGGAGCAACATCCAAGGGGTTGGAGAGCAACATGTTACTCACGAGCTACTGGTTGGGGATCGCTGTTTCTAGGTGATCTTTAAATTAAAAATAATGGCTCTTATTGTTACATATATCAGCCTAATATATTCCATTAATCACAGCAACGTAACAAGAAAGGTCAGGTCACAAAGATCAAGACGAGTGCAGGGTAAAAATAATACCCTAATAAACCGTGTAACACTTCATCTTGATTATTATATACCACGCCTACTAAATTGATTGACACTCAGAAACTGTCAGTTGCCAAGTGGAACTTGTGTCTAAGGGGGTTATTTATCATGGGTTAAATACAACTCAACCTTTAATAAATCTGCTCCTAAGCGTTGTATTTATGGCTACAAATCAGCTTGTTTATATAAACTATAGTAGTACTTATCTGTTATCTACTGTGTATCCTGTGCTTGAATGGCTGCCCCCATGGCTACACAGCAGCTTGTTTATATAAACTATAGTAGTACTTATCTGTTATCTACTGTGTATCCTGTGCTTGAATGGCTGCCCCCATGGCTACACAGCAGCTTGTTTATATAAACTATAGTAGTACTTATCTGTTATCTACTGTGTATTCTGTGCTTGAATGGCTGCCCCCATGGTTACACAGCAGCTTGTTTATATAAACTATAGTAGTACTTATCTGTTATCTACTGTGTATCCTGTGCTTGAATGGCTGCCCCCATGGCTACACAACAGCTTGTTTATATAAACTATAGTAGTACTTATCTGTTATCAACTGTGTATCATGTGCTTGAATGGCTGCCCCCATGGCTACACAGCAGCTTGTTTATATAAACTATAGTAGTACTTATCTGTTATCTACTGTGTATCCTGTGCTTGAATGGCTGCCCCCATGGCTACACAGCAGCTTGTTTATATAAACTATAGTAGTGTTTCTGATGTAAACACACCAGTTTTACCAATTCAGGGCAACACTGCATTATATTTTCATTACTTTTATTTTTAGATGTTACTGTTCCTAATTTGAGCAATTCGAGTTTTTTTTTTCTTCGGTAAAAACTATTGCATCGAGTTTTCAAGTTGTTCGAGTTTTTTCCATTCAAGTTTTTTCTTTAATCAGAAAACATTTGAGTTCATTCAAGGTATAAAAAAAAAACTCACAAACCTCTAAAACTCGACCTTTGATAAATAACCCCTTAGACACAAGTTACACTTGACAACCGTCAGTTTCTGGTTTGAGGGTTTTTTGGCAGGAACAAACCAGTATCACTGTTGCTCTAAGATTTGCTTCCACCGGGCTTTTCCTAACATCTTCTGTGCCAAATAGAAGGTAGAATTCATGATCTGTACATCTTACCAAAGAAAAGCCTTGCCCACGCTATTCTGCACTCCGTATTAAGAGAGCAACAATTTTTTGCTATTTCGAAAGCTCAGCTGCTGCAATAGGGATCTCCACTAGAGGATCTGACTTGAGATTCAGTTTAGGATTTTACTATCTCTACTGTAAACTCAGGTTCCAGAAGAATGGCCACAGACCTCACTGGTTATTAACCGTAGTTAGTTCCCAGGAGCAAACTGAACATGAATAGTCAATACAAGAAGTCACAAGGCACCAAACATTATTATCCAGATTCCAGAATGCTCAGGACCTGGGATTTTCCGAATAAGGATTTTTCCGTAATTTGGATCTTCATACCTTAGGTCTACTAGAAAATCATATAAACATTAACGGGCCGATTCACTAACTTCGAGTGAAGGATTCGAAGTAAAAAGACTTCGAATTTCGAAGTGTTTTTTGGGCTACTTCAACCATCGAATGGGCTACTACGACCTTTGACTGCGACTTCGAATCGAACTATTTGAACTAAAAATCGTTCGACCATTCGACCATTCGAAGTACTGTCTCTTTAAGAAAAAACTTCGACCCCCTAGTTCGCCATCTAAAAGCTACCGAACTCAATGTTAGCCTATGGGGAAGGTCCCCATAGGCTTGGCTAACTTTTTTTTTGATCGAAGGATATTCCTTCGATCGTTGGATTATAATTCTTCGATCGTTCAATCGCATTATTTGCGCAAAAATACTTCGACTTCGATATTCGAAGTCGAAGGATTTTAATTCCCAGTTGAATATCGAGGGTTAATTAACCCTCGATATTTGACCCTTTGTGAATCGGCCCCTTCTACAAGGTATTAATAAGTACGCCCTAATAGTAAAAGCAAACACATTTTTGTTGATCAGAAATGATCTACCGTATATACTCGAGTATAAGCCGTCCTGAGTATAAGCCGAGGTACCTAATTTTACCTCCAAAAACTGGGAAAGCTTATTGACTCGAGTATAAGCCGAGGGTGAGAAATGCAGCAGCTTCTGGATAGTTTCAATCAAAAAATTAAGGGTTTCTGCTCCCATTGGAGGTGCCGGCGTCTCGTTTTTGGATACCGGCGACCATTCTTGGAGACTATTCTTGGACACCGGCGACTATTCGTAGGCGCCGGCGACTATTCTTAGACGACGGAGACCGTTTTTGCGCTTGACCCGAGTATAAGCCGAGGTAGCGTTTTTCAGCATATTTTGGGGGCTGAAAAACTCGGCTTATACTCGAGTATATACGGTATTAGGACATAATCCATTTTAATAACAATGCAATGGTACAGCCTTAGCATAGTAATGCTGTCTGTTTAGAAATAACTGAACTACCCCATGGATAAAATTCATAATCGGAGAATAAAAACCTTTCTCTCTGCAGTAGAGTCGTGCTCCTCTCTCCCCAACTCTCCCCAGAGCTTTATATCAGCGCTGTCTGCTGCAAGACCTGGTATTTGTATTTGTTTCTTTTATAAAAGACACAGGTTGTGTTATATAACTTAGTTTTTTCTGTGGCAAAAATATTGAGTTATCCTATGTCATAACAATATTGATGCACAGATAGATGAAGGCCAAGAAGTGCTGTTGGGATAGTGGGGGGGGCTGTCTGGTGGTAGTAGTTAGTGGACTAGTAGCAGTGTCGGACTGGCCCACAGGGATACCAGGAAAACTCCAGGCAGGCCCAAGGGGCCCTCCTGCTTCTAAATATTTGGACTGTTTCATGGTCCTTACCTACTTCTGAATGGGAACAAAGACGCTAATTAGATAGAACAATATAATATAGAATAGAAAGAAAAGAGACTTGGAGAACAGGAGTTAAGTGAGAAGAGGAGGAGAAATAGTTTGGAGAGTGGGCACATGGTCTAAGGTTTCTGGTGGGCCCCTGGTATCCCAGTCCAACACTGACTAGTAGTGTCCATGGCATGGAAGAAAAGCAGGAAAGATGGCTGAACAATCCATGCAAGATGCATAAAAATGTACAAACAGCCTGCAGCCACCCAAAACATGCAGTGGAGTAAAGGTGGCCATAGACACACCAATAATATTGTATGAAACAATTTCTCATAAGATATTCAGTGTGTGTATAGTGGGAGACGAGCCGAACAATATCGGCAGACAACTTGGATATCGTTCGGCTTGTCGATTGGGCTGGCTGGCAAATTTTGAAGGCACCTGAACATTGTCCACTGTTACTGCTGAATGATCAGCTACAGGTAGAATTCTATTGTTTCTATATGTATATCTGACCATTCAGCTCTACACGTGTGTATTGAAACGAACAATCTTTCCTCGAAACATCTTTTCCAGGAAAGATCATAATTGTAACATCTATGGCCACCTAAAACCATGGTCATCTGATTGAGGATCCCAGGCCTGTAAAGATGAAGCCCACCTCTTGTCCCCTCTCCCTCTGCTCCTTAACTTTCCTGCCTGAATTCTTATAACCCCTTCCAGTCTCTCCTATTTTTAAAAGTAAGAGTGTTGCATCTGCTCATACTGTATAGCCTTTGGGCATGTACTAAATTCATCTGGGCATGTACCCAATCTCAACACATTCTCAACCAGGGATCTCCTCCCCATTGACCCCGCCATAATCTCAAATATTTTACAAATGGAAAATTAGAAGTTTTCCATTTCCAAGGGAAAGGCAAATAACTGAAAAACCATAAAAAATGAAAACCAATTGCAAATTCTCTACATCATACTTAGGGGCCGATTTACAATGGGTCGAATATCGAGGGTTAATTAACCCTCGATATTCGACTGGGAATTAAAATAGTGCAATCGAAGGATTATTCCTTCGATCGAACGATAAAATCCTTCGAATCGAACGATTCGAAGGATTTTAATCCAACGATCGAAAGGAATATCCTTCGATCAAAAAAACTTAGGAAAGCCAATGCGGACCTTCCCCATAGGCTAACATTGAGTTCGGTAGCTTTTAGATGGCGAACTAGGGGGTCGAAGTTTTTTCTTAAAGAGACAGTACTTCGATTATCGAATGGTCGAACGATTTTTAGTTCGAATAGTTCGATTCGAGGTCGTAGTCGAAGGTCGTAGTGGCCCATTCGATGGTCGAAGTAGCCCAAAAAACACTTCGAAATTCGAAGTTTTTTTACTTCGAATCCTTCACTCGAAGTTAGTGAATCGGCCCATTAAAGTTAATTTGAAGGTGAACAAGGCCTTTAAAAGCAAACTGATGTCACAATATGATATTTTGCCTCCTGAAAAATCCTAGTAGCTGTATTTTCTTATAACTTGAACAGATTCGGCCTTTTCATCTGTTGCCCAAAAAAGTCCTCATTTTCCAGGGCCAGTGAAAACGCCAATTTGTATAATGATGCCCATCTTGAGATTAAATTACTGTGCATTACATGACAGCCAGTCTTGAAAAATGTTGATTTTCTCTTTTTCATAGAGGAGAACTGATAATTCGTAATTTAAGGCAGCAAAACGAGAAATATGTTTAGTCACATAAAAAAAAAAAAGATCCATTATGGTGTCAATAGAGAGGTGGTTATGCTAATAGCACCTGTAACCTAGAAACACGACAGGTAGAAATTCACTGCAAATTCATTGACTTACAAGAACATGGATTTCTTGTTTCCTTATCTTTATTGAACGGCACCAGTTTAGGAGGGTGTGTGTGTGAGCCTTTCCTACAGAACTGGGTTTTACAATGCTTAAGGGAGGTGACACACACTAAGATTCATGGGAGATTAGTGACAAATCTCCTCTTATTCGGGCGACTAATCTCCCCGAAAAGCCTTCCCGCCAGGGGGACGGCACTCTGATCGCTTTGTTTTCTGAAGACGCCCGAAGTTGCCTTTCGTAGAAACTGTCAGAAAACAAAGCACTCCGATTGCCATCCCATCGGGGATTTACATTTTAGCCAGCGCAAAGGCTTTTTGGGGAGATTAGTCGCCCAAAGAAGAGGAGATTTGTCGCTGGGCAACTAATCTCCCTGGAATCTTAGGGGCCGATTCACTAACTTCGAGTGAAGGATTCGAAGTTAAAAAACTTTGAATTCCAAAGTTTTTTTTGGGCTACTTCGACCATCGAATGGGCTACTTCGACCTTCGACTACGACTACGACTTCGAATTGAAGGACTCGAAGTAAAAATCGTACAACTATTCGACCATTCGATAGTCGAAGTACTGTCTCTTTAAAAAAAAACTTCGACCCCCTAGTTCGCCATCTAAAAGCTACCGAAGTCAATGTTAGCCTATGGGGAAGGTCCCCATAGGCTTGGCTAACTTTTTTTGATCGAAGGATAATTCCTTCGATCGTTGGATTTAAATCCTTCGAATCGTTCGATTCGAAGGATTTAATCGTTCGATCGAAGGAATTATTATTATTAACTATCTGCGCTAAATCCTTCGACTTCGATATTCGAAGTCGAAGGATTTTAATTCCTAGTCGAATATCGAGGGTTAATTAACCCTCGATATTCGACCCTTAGTGAATCGGCTCCTAGCTGTGTGTCGCCACCCTAAAGAGCTGCTACATTTTAGAATTCTCCCACATTGTGCCCCTAACTAAACTCTACTTGTGTTGTGTGCCAAATCACCATTGCATTACAGCTTACAATGCGAGTAGTATATTGAGACTTACTATATGTTGTTTGTAGAACTCAATATTGACCGGACTCTCAGCACTTACTCGGATTGGCCATTTTAAAATGAGCTGGAAGAATATAATCTTCAGTAAGGCAGGTAACCCTACCAATACCATTTTAATTGAAGCTTGTATGTTGAGCAATAACACCCCCCTCATATAGATTTTTAAAATACAACGTAACTAGCTGGAAGGGATTTTTTTTTCTCATTCTAAGCTCAGATCAGAGTGGAAATGGATTTGGATTATTTAAATCAGAAATACCCTATAATTCAAAAAAAAAAAAACCTGCCTGGAAAATGTAAATGTAACATTTTAATTCACATCGCCAAGTAAGATACTTAGAAAACTCTTTAAAACACCTTCCTAATACGCTTGAACCCTCTCTCAGACTAACTGTCACTTTAATTACACGCATCGTAAACCTAATAATATTAAATGTACATTCGCTACTCAGGCACCCAATGGATGAAGAAAATGTCCATAAAACTACTTTAAACCCCCTGCTAACCCTCGAAAGCTTTAAATTGGTTATACTGTACAGTATATATTTATGCCTTGCCAACCAGTGTACAATCATATAAATGATATATCATACCCGATCTAACTGAGTAAATAAAAACATGCCAATTTGCCTATTTGTTACCTTCTTATATTAAAAAGAAATGTTTGTTTTACCTTTTAAGGCCTCAAGCACACGGGCAGATTCGGGGGAAATTTAGTCGCCTGGCGACTAATTGCCTCTTCTGTGGGGAGACAATCTCCCCGAACTTCAGAAGTCGACCAAAGTTTCCTCGTGAAGCAACTTCAGGCGACTTTGGAAATCAAAGCGTCGCGAGTGCATTGGCGCTAGCGTTTTGTCATTATAGCACGGGGAAGGCAGTTCAGGGCGATTTTCACCACGCAGAAGAGGCGTTTAGTCGCCGAATCTGCCCGTGTGCTCGCTCCCTAATTGCCTCCACCCCTTCTTGAACATTCTTTAACATTTCTTTCCTTTCTTAAACATTAAAGAGCTCATTTATTGTGGACAGCGCAAAATGATCCAGGCAGAAGTTCTTTTTGAATGAGTGCTAAGGGGCGAAATTTTGCACACAAGCAGGAGCAGTAACCCATAGCAACCAATCAGCTGGTAGTATTTACTGGTCACCTGTTTAAGAGCAAACATCTTATTGGTTGATAAGGGGGTTATTTATTAAAGTCCAAATGCCAAATACAAGTTTTTTGACTCTAAAATCTGAATTTTTACTGGGAAAGAAAACTCAAATTTTTGGGGATTCATTATACCCCAATGATGGAAAAAAAAAACTCTAATTTTTGGGGATTCATTATACCCCAATGATGGAAAAAGTCACAAAAGTTAATAGGAGAAGTCCCAAAGATATCCTGATCTGTGCTGGGTTTCATTCAAAAATCTGAGTTTTCTGGCGGAAAATCAGGAAAACGCGTACGATTCAAATTTGTGGACGATATTCGCGATTTTTCCGAGTTTTTTTCCTTAACTGGATATTTTTGGGAAAATTTATTGATAAATAAGAGTAAATAACCCATGCGGATTTGGTCAGAGTTTATTTCAGATACTAATGAGATGAATTTGGACTTTGATAAATAACCACCTAAGTCAGGGGTCCCCAACTTTTTTTACCCATAAGCCACATTCAAATGTAAAAAGAGTTGGGGAGCAACACAAGCATGAAGAAAGTCCCTTGGGTGCCAAATAAGGGCTGTGATTGGATATTGGTAGCCCCTATGTGGACTGGCAGTCTACAGGAGACTCTGCTTGGCACTATACTTAGTTTTTATGCAATTAAAATTTGCCTCCAAGTCTGGAATTCAAAAATAAGCACCTGCTTTGAGGCCACTGGGAGCAACATCCAAAGGGTTGCTCATGAGCTACTGGTTGGGGATCACTGATCCAAGTGTTACTGTTCCCGGTCAAGCTTTGTGCATTTTATTGCATATAGGGGTAAGTGTTCTATCATTGTATCCAGGGTCATTGTAAATGATCTCTTAGTTATCTATAGAATTTCTTGTCTTCTTCCTGTGTGAGACCAACTACCGTGGTATTATCTACAAACCCTGGCCTGTTTCTTGGACTTCTTGTTGCCTACTGCCTGCCTTCATCCACTGGCTAATTATATGGTATTTCTGTCTACTTGCCACTTATACTTAATTGTCTATTCATTCTCATTTAAGTTCATTAAATCATTTCTGTTTACTCAATAATTTAGTTCTGTATTTATCAAGACGTCATATAAATTCCCAGGTTTACACAGAACGTAAATTCCTTTCTGCCAGTCACATCCCTGAAGTCTTACCTGACAGCTGCAAACCAGAATCCAGTTCACAAAAACTATAATATTGTATTTATTATAAGGAATATTGCATCTCCTACTGTACTATTTAATGTCATTCAGAAGCTATGTGACCATGTAAAGGCAAACTGCTACAGATCATAATATAGAAGTCACTTGTATACTATGAGAATTTATCCTTTTACCATATAAAGGCACAAGGCTGCAGGCTGAGTTATACAGGGAACTCTGAGTATCACTCATGTATTATAAGGGATAATGAACCCCCTACTGTAAATGATAAGGATATTAGAAGTCACTGAGGGGTTCTGTGACCATATAAAGGCACAAGGCTGCAGGCTGAGTTATACAGGGAACTCTGAGTATCACTCATGTATTATAAGGGATAATGTACCCCCTACTGTAAATGATAAGGATATTAGAAGTCACTGAGGGGTTGTTCTGTGACCATATAAAGGCACAAGGCTGCAGGCTGAGTTATACAGGGAACTCTGAGTATCACTCATGTATTATAAGGGATAATGTACCCCCTACTGTAAATGATAAGGATATTAGAAGTCACTGAGGGGTTGTTCTGTGACCATATAAAGACACAAGGCTGCAGGCTGAGTTATACAGGGAACTCTGAGTATCACTCGTGTATTATAAGAGATAATGTACCCCCTACTGTAAATGATAAGGATATTAGAAGTCACTGAGGGGTGAATGGGGGAACCCCTCACATATTTTAAGTGACTGTGTACCCCTTATATAAATGATATCATTAGAAGTAACTAACTTGCAGTATCACAACACAGAGGCACATGTTATAGATGTTGCAACAGTCTCATTTCTATAAGGGATTACTGTATATAGTATATGCCCCACAGTAAAAGTATATCATAAATAATAAAAATCGAGGGACACTTGCGACTCGACAAACAAAACTTTGTGTGAGCCGCAAGTTACCAGCTCAATATAAAGAGGATGCAGAGCCAGGTCCCCCCCCACAACTGCGGGATCTACTTCTATAGTTAAAGGGATCCTGTCATCGGAAAACATATTTCTTTCAAAATGAATCAGTTAATAGTGCTACTCCAGCAGAATTCTGCACTGAAATCCATTTCTCAAAAGAGCAAACAGATTTTTTTATATTCAATTTTGAAATCTGACATGGGGCTAGACATTTTGTGATTAGTGATATCACCCCTTTCCCCCCCCCCAGCAGCCAAACAAAAGAACAATGGGAAGGTAACCAGATAGCAGCTCCCTAACACAAGATAAAAGCTGCCTGGTAGATCTAAGAACAACACTCACTAGTAAAATCCAGGTCCCACTGAGACACATTCAGTTACATTGAGAAGGAAAAACAGCAGTCTGCCAGAAAGCATTTCTCTCCTAAAGTGCAGGCACAAGTCACATGACTGAGGGCAGCTGGGAAATTGACAATATGTCTAGCCCCATGTCAGATTTCAAAACAGAATATAAAAAAATCAGTTTGCTCTTTTGAGAAATGGATTTCAGTGCAGAATTCTGCTGGAGTAGCACTATTAACTGATGCGTTTTGAAAAAAACATGTTTTCCGATGACAGGATCCCTTTAACTATAGAAGTAGATCCCGCAGTTGTGGGGGGGACCTGGCTCTGCATCCTCTTTATATTGAGCCCACTGGTAACTTGCGACTCACACAAAGTCACAGATGACACAAATTTTTGTTTGTTGAGTCGCAAGAATATAAAAAAATCTGTTTGCTCTTTTGAGAAATGGATTTCAGTGCAGAATTCTGCTGGAGCAGCACTATTAACTGATTCATTTTGAAATTTTTTTTTTTCCCATGACAGAATCCCTTTAAGGAGCTTCCGTAATTATTACAGGCATCAGCTGGAAACCCCTCGTCTCAAGGTTTCTGGAGAACTCATTCCGTACCTGTATCGATAATCATAAACTGGAAGGCACATTTAGAGGCAGATTTTTTAAAGGTTGAGGTGAATTTTCGAATTCAAAAAATTAGAATTTCAATTTCAAGCTATTTTTTTGTGTACTTCGACTAGGGAATAGTCCAAATTCGATTCGAATTTGAAAAAATGTAGAAAATTAGAATTTCTAAATTTATCATGTACTGTCTCTTGAAAAATGTGCTGTCTAAAAATTACTGAATTGCTGTTTTAGCCTATGGGGGTCCTCCTAGAACCTACGTGGAGTCAATTGGTGGACTTTGAAAAATCGATGTTTTTTTTGGGAAAAACTTTGATTCGAATTCGATCGAATGCGCTATTACTACGATTCGTACAATTCTAATTTGGCTGAATACGGACTTGTTCGATTGAAAACTGACCTATTCAGCCAAAAAAAACCTTCGACTTAATTTCGGTTGGTCTTTTTGAATTCGAATTTCGATGTTTTTCAAATTCGAAATTCGACCCTTGATAAATATGCCCCTTAATGCCTGGTAATTAGCAGCCCCGAAGGCTATACCAAAGTCAATGTGATACAATCTACTGCTTTTAGTGATACAAGACAAGGGCGAAATGATGGCTAAATGATTATTGTGTCGGTGAGCGAATTTGTTCCTTACTCACGGAATTATTGATTAGGCTAAATCAGTGTCTACTCAGTCTAGAATGAGACTTGTTCACAGGCCATAAAGTTTCTGTGTAATAAGAATTGTGGGCTGATTCAGCTGGCGACAAGTCATCCCAGAATGTCCTTGGAAAGGCATGAAAAGTAAATAGTGATCACAGAAGAAAAGACTCCCCTTGAATTATTGGTAAATCAGATTTCCTTCACAAGGACATGGTGAGGACCTTTTACTCTCCTGACGATATTCTGTGGATTTACATATTTTCATTACTAACAATTTAAGGACAGACAGAATATCTACCTGGTGCCTCCACCCCGAGAGAGGAATAGAAATAGAATAGTAATAAAATAAAACGTGCAAATGTATGGAACTGTGCCAAGTACATATATATATGGGGGTTATTTATTAAAGTCTGAATGCTAAATACTCAAACCATTTGAATTTTTTTTTTTACTAGAAAATCGGAAATTCTTGGTGGAAAAATTAAATTTTTCAAGATTTATTATGTACCGAGGCTGCAAAAAGTCAGAATCAAAAAATCCGCCATCTCAGACCCGCCGAGGTTTTATATAAGTTAATGGGAGAGGTTCCTATCCTATTTGGAAACTTCTGGGGTCTGTGCTCCATGGAATTAGTCTGAAAAAAATATTTCGGGGGGGAAAAGCGCGAACAATTCTGGAAAAAATTCAGAAAAAAATGTTTTTCGCCGATCAGATTAAATTGCATTTTATATAAGGTCAAATAAATAAGGTCAAATCGTGGATTCTAGGTTGGTCGGACTTTTTTAGATTACAAAAATCAGGCCGATGCACTAAATTCGAGTGAAGGATTCGAAGTAAAAAAACTTTGAATTTCGAAGGTTTTTTTGGGCTACTTCGACCATCGAATGGGCTACTTCGACCTTCGACTACGACTACGACTTCGAATCAAAGGATTCGTAGTAAAAATCATTCGATTGATTTTGAACAATTAGATCGTACTGCTGCCAATACGAACAGATGCGGCCGCGATCCGATGGGATTTTTGAACCTGCCAGATCGACATCTGCCTGACTTTCAGCCACATATAGATCGGGGAAGCCCATAGGAGGGCCCCATGCACGGGTCGATAAGCTGCCGACTCAGTCAGCGGCTTTTATTGGCTCATGTATGGGCAGCTTTAGGTTGGAAAAAGACACATGCTCATCAGTTCAACATTTTGGGAGTTATTTAATAAAGTTATTTTTCTGATTGTACTTTTAAAGGGGAAAAACACATATTTTTCCTTGAAAAAAAAACACGAAGTGGCCGATTTACTTAGTTCGAGTGAAGGAATAGAGGAAAAAAAGTTCAAATTTCGAATGGTCGAATATGGCTACTTCGACTACGACCTTCGAATCGAACGTTTCGAACCAAAAATCGTTTGACTATTCGACCATTCGATAGTCGAAGTACTGTCTCTTTAAAAAAAGGCCAATGTTAGCCTATGGGGAAGGTCCCCATAGGCCTCCTAAAAATTTTCTGATCGAAGGAATATCCTTCGATCGATGGATTAAAATCCTTCGAATCGTTCGATTCTAAGGATTTAATCGTTCAATCGAACGATTATTCCTTCGATCGTTCGATCGGGTTAATTAACCCTCGATATTCAACCCTAGGTAAATGTGCCCCGAATTGTTGATTTATTAAACCACAAAGGGGTTAGAAGTCCTGCACCTGCCGGGTTCATGTAGAAGTCAATGGCAGATATCCTGATTTGCGCTCGTTTTCCAAAAAAGTTGCGGTATTTGTGCATCAAATTGAGTTTATTTCTGTATAAGAAATTTTCTGGAAAATGTATTGATAATAGGGGGAGAAATCTGCGCATTTGGTGCGAGTACTTTTCAGATTTTGATAAATAACCCCCTTTATGACTATATAAACTTGCCTAACTGCCAGTTGATTGAGATAAAGGGGGGAAACCCTATGAAGCCCCTGCAACTTGCTCCAGAGGGGAAAAAATCCTTTCTGGTTTCACAATATGAATTGAACCAGTCCCTGCATGGACTCGTACTAAGAGACATTTTCAATATCAGAAACGGCAGATTTTACAAGTACATTTCAGCAAGAAATAGTATGCGCAATAAACAAAAGATTCCACTCATTTATTCCCTCCGTCCTCCCCAAGCCATATATTAGTACTATCAGGCAGCAAAGTACGGCAATAAACATGCACCATTACACTTCAGCTTCTAACGCATGCCCTTTGGAGCAGAAAGATCTAGAAAGATAAAGTTATTTCATTTTATTAAAGGGCCTGAAACACCATGGGATGAAGATGTCCTACAGGCACAATGTTCACTTCATCAATTCTACAAGAATTCAAATATATAGAAATACTATTATCTATAGGCTACATTGCTCTTGGGTAACACTCACCAAGGAGGTTATTTATCAAAATCCCAAAATATCTCATTATTTTCTGAAAGCTACTCCGAACAAATCCGCACAGGTATTTTCCCCTTATTTATCTATACTATTCCAAAAACTTCCTGTGCGGGAAAAAACTCAAAATAATCGTGAACATTTTTGAATTGTTTCGGATTTGACACCCGATTTTGTTCAGATTTTTGCCCAAAAACCACGAAAATCTTCGGATTATTGCATAACACTCAGCGCAGATCAGGATTTCTTTGGGACTTCTCCCATTGACTTATATACAATCTCGGCAGGTCTGAGATGCCAGATTTTTGGATTCAGACTTTTTCCATTTCCAAAATTTGAGGGTTTTTTTCCACTAAAAAATTCAGATTTTATAGTAAGTCTTTTGGCATTCAGACTTTAATAAATAACCCCCCGAATGTCTTGAAAAAGTGCCAGCCCTTAAAGTGCAGTGGGCATGAATCGGAACTTGATTTGAGCACAGATCTTCAAATACTTAGGGTTATACACTGCAAATATTCCATCATATTCCATCATCTTCTCCTACAGTTAATTACATATATAGGACATATTGAAAATGAACTGTAAAATTCCAGGCTCATTACAAATTACACTTGGGGGGTAAGTTACTACTTATTTAAATAAAATCAGACTTTTTAAAAATCATGAATTTTTCGGAATTTATTAAACCCCGAGGATGGAAAAGTTTGAATCAGAAAATCCGGCATCTCAGACCTTTCGAGGTTGCATATAAGTCAATGGGAGAAGTCCCAATGATTTGTTGATGTGCGCTGGGTTTCATGGAATACCCCAAAGTTTTTCGGGCAAAAATCAGAGTTTTCCGGTGAAAATCCAAAAAAATCATGAAATCTAATTTTTCCCAACAAATTTTCGGGAAAATTTAATAATAAATAAGCGTAAATAACCCGCGCGGATTTGATCGGAGTTTGTAGCAGAAAATGTTGAGATAAAATCAGACTTTGTTAAATAACCCCCTTGAACTACTTGCAAGGTACAAAACAGTGGTGTAACTATAGAGGAAGAAGACCCCACAGTCACGGGAG
The DNA here is from genome assembly GCF_017654675.1 of Xenopus laevis. Classification (NCBI taxonomy): domain Eukaryota; kingdom Metazoa; phylum Chordata; class Amphibia; order Anura; family Pipidae; genus Xenopus; species Xenopus laevis. The sequence continues at coordinate 164,022,809 of NC_054379.1, read as the reverse complement.
TGGGGGGACAGGGGCCTGGACAGCAGGGTCTGTTTCCTCTGTAGCGTTCAAATCCCCCTCCCCGTCAATTTCTTCTACATTTAAATGATGTGCTCGCGTCTAAGCGAGTATGCGACAGGGGAAGAGGGTTTCAGAGAGGTGCGAGCAGGAGCAGCTATGTGTGCCGGACCCTCTGATCATTTTTCTGGCGGGGGGCCCGGCAAGCTCTTGTTACACCCCTGGTACAAAGAACACCTTCCTAAGGGCTCTTACACACGGCAGTTTATCCTGCGCTCCTCCTGCGCAGGATTAGATGCAGTCAATTATTGTGAAGGAGGCTGTACTCACACAGACACATGTATGCGCCGGACGCAGGTGAAATGCAGCATACTGCGTCCCACCTGCGTTTGGCGCTTATATGCACCTGTGTGAGTACAGCTTCCTTCACAATAATTGACTGCGTCTAATCCTGCGCTCCCCTGCGGCTGAATGGAAGAAAACGCAACACAGGGGAGCGCAGGTAAAACCGGCCATGTGTAAGAGCCCTTAGGATGCAGTAGAAGTTGCAGGGGGTGCAAGCGGGCCAGGGCCCCCGGCAGCCCGTGCGCCACTGACAAATGCGGCCGTACGGAGGGGGGCGGGCCCGGCTGCGCATCACGCACCGGGGCCCGCCCCCCTCTAGTGACGCTACTGGTTGCACCTACACAAGCAGCTGAATTGCATCTAGTAAATCCCATTCTAAGAAATGCAACCATACAAGGAGGTGCCAGCGCATGAATATATGACTAGAGGTAAATAATAAGGACCACTATATGGGACTTACCTTAACGTGGTATCGTAATTATATCTTTGTAACTAAGATCCCCTGTTTTTGAAAATGTATAAAACTTGGACCAGGGAATGTGAATGACTACTCCCCTCTAAAACTGGTGCTACAAATTACACCCAATGATAAATCACAGCTAAGATGTAGTCCAGGTATAGGATCAGTTATCCAGAAACCCAATTTCCAGAAAGCTCCAAATTATGGAAAGGCGCCTCCCATAGACTCCATTTTATCCAAATTTTTACAAATACATTTCCTTTTTCTGTGTAATAATAAAACAGTAGCTTCTACTTGATCCAAATTAAGATATAATTAATCCTTATTGGAAGCAAAACCAGCCTATTGGCTTTATTTAATGTTTTACATGTTTCTAGTAGGGATGCACCGAATCCACTATTTGGGATTTGGTCGAATCCCCGAATCCTTTGTGAAATGTCTAATATTTGATCGAATGGTTCTGATCCAAAAATTCAAAGTCGATTCATATTCAATACGTACGATATGGAGTTTTACTCCAGAAGAAAACAACTTGAATATCAGGAAGGCTATTAACATCTCTAAATGGCTCAATTGACCTCCGCCATTGATTTGTACATGAACTGGGCAGGTTTTAGGTGGCGGATATTTCAATTTGGACTGTTTCCATGGTCGAGCTGTGATAAATCTCACATTTTACATTCAAATTGGGGGATTAAAAATCAAATGTGTGAATTTTGACACTCGAAAATTCGAATTTACTATTTGACCCTTGATCAATGTGCCCCTGAGCAATGAGTTGCACTTAAAAGAAATACTTTGTAAAAGTGAAAAAGAAATAGTTTATTAAAGGAAAACTATACCCCCAAAATGAACACTTAAGCAACAGATAGCTCATATCATATTAAGAGGCATATTAAAGAATCTTACCAAACTGGAATATATATTTAACTAAATATTGCCCTTTTACATCTCTTGCCTTGAGCCACCATTTCGTGATGGTGTGTGTGCTGTCTCAGAGATCACCTGACCAGAAATACTGCAGCTCTAACTGTAACAGGAATAGATCACCTGACCAGAAATACTTCAACTCTAACTGTAACAGGAAGAGATCACCTGACCAGAAATACTGCAGCTCTAACTGTAACAGGAAGAGATCACCTGACCAGAAATACTACAACTCTAACTGTAACAGGAAGAGATCACCTGACCAGAAATACTGCAGCTCTAACTGTAACAGGAAGAGATCACCTGACCAGAAATACTTCAACTCTAACTGTAACAGGAAGAGATCACCTGACCAGAAATACTGCAGCTCTAACTGTAACAGGAAGAGATCACCTGACCAAAAATACTACAACTCTAACTGTAACAGGAAGAGATCACCTGACCAGAAATACTGCAGCTCTAACTGTAACAGGAAGAGATCACCTGACCAGAAATACTTCAACTCTAACTGTAACAGGAAGAGATCACCTGACCAGAAATACTGCAGCTCTAACTGTAACAGGAAGAGATCACCTGACCAGAAATACTGCAGCTCTAACTGTAACCGGAAGAAGTGTGGAAGCAAAAGACACAACTCTGTCTGTTAATTGGCTCATGTGACCTAACATGTATGGTTTGTTGGTATGTTTGTGAGTACAGTGAATCCTATGATCCCAGAGGGCGGCCCTTATTTTTTAAAATGGCAATTTTCTTTTTTATGATTACCCAATGATTACTACTAGAAAAGTATATTATTATGAAAATGGTTTATTTACATGAAGCAGGGTTTTACATATGAGCCGTTTTATGCAATATCTTTTTATAGAGACCTGCATTGTTTGGGGGGTATAGTTTTCCTTTAAATCGCAGGACACACTGCTGCTACGGAGCCATCACTGCAGATACTCAGATGTTCATTCCAGTCGGCACAAGCCAAAAAAGTGTCATTAAATGACGAAATTATCAGCACAGCTAAATGGTTTTGTCTCCTGCTGCTAAAGCACATAACCCCGTCTCAGCATCAGCTCATTTCATAAATTCATGCTCAGTTAAAATACTTATTTGGTTTATTAATTAGATATTTTATGTGTCATTGAGATTTACATGATGATTTTTGTGCCTGTCCAAAGCAAATTCCCTTTGGAGCAAATTATTGTCATTGTTAATTCAGTGCATGCCCCAAAGATCTCAAATCCAGGGCTGGGTTTCTGGGGTACAGGAGGGCCATTCCCCCTTCTCTAATTCGCTGGTCTAACTAAGAAGCTCATGAATCATTGGGCAAATAGAATTCAGCCCCTGAATAAATCATTAATTGGCCGACACCTTGAACACAAGTAAAAAAAATTTGCATCAATCTAAAAACAGACATGAAAAAGAGAATGGGTGATACTGAATGAGCTGAAACACATGAATTTCGAAGTTAAAAATAATTCACAATTCGACCATCAAATTGAAATACTTTGACTTCGAATATCAAAGTCAAAGTTTTTTTCATCAAATTTGGGTATCCTGCGGTCGAAGTAAAAACGTTTGATCGAACGATTTTACTTCGACTTCCAAAAACGTAGAAAAATTCTCTAGAAGGTCCCCATTGGCTTAAGCTGGCCATAGATGTTGAGATTTTAAAAAGATCAGATCCTCATTGTGAGACCACGATCTTCTCAGAACGATCGTACGAATTGACCATCAACTAAAAAGACCAATTTGGCAGGAAAACAAAGGGGAGCTGCCTGCTTGGCCCTGCAAACATAGATACATTGCACTGGGACCGACAAAGATTCTTTGACCTGGCCAATCAATTTCCTGACAGATGTCGGCCGAAAAATCATAAGATGTACGATCGTTCGAATCCCACTAACCGCACGATTGTTCGGGCTTCCCTAAAATCGGTCGTTCGGCAAGAAGAATCGTCGCGTCTATGGGGAGATTGACGTAGCACTTTAATTTGGCGAAGTATAGAAGTTGAAGTTTTTTTTAAAGAGACAGTACTTCGATTATCGAATGGTCGAATATTAGAACCATTTTACTTCGAATCGAATTTGAATTCGAAGTCGAAGTCGTAGTATCCTATTCGATGGTCGAAGTATCCATAAAATTACTTTGAATTTCGAATTTTTTTACTTCGAAAATTCCCTCGAATTCACTTCGACCCTTGATAAATCTGCCCCTTAGAGTCCTGCAGCAGGTTGGGTACCCTGTGGGTTGCAGGTAGAAATTTCGAGAGCAGGTATAAATGCGGGTCGGCAGTTCTCCGGGTTTGCGGGTCAGACGGCAGGTCTTCTCAATAGCGAGTTTTATTCCTTTTTTCCTGATCACGACCACTTCTAATGATGTCACTTCCGGTTTACAATGACAGCACTTCCTGTTTCTGGATGGTCAGTGGGTCGTGGATCGGGTTGTGGATAAGGTACTTGCGGGTTGGGTAGCGGGTCCAAGCGGGTAAGTATGCGGGTCCCAGATCGGGTTTAACAAATTGGTTCCGCACAGGACTCTAGTTCCCGTAGCTCCCCTATGTAAAGTTATTTAAGGGGTGATTCACCTTCACATGAACTTTTAGTACATTTTAGATTGGCTCAATTCTCAACCACTTTTTTTTTTTACAGTTTTTGTGTTATTTGCCTTCTTCTTCTTCTTCTGACTCTGTCCAGCTTTGAAATGGGGGTCACTGACCCCATCTAAAAAAGAAATGTTCTGTAAGACTACAAATTTATTGTTATTGCTACTTTTTTAAAGGCTTTTATTAATGCATTTTGTAACAACAAAGCAAAGACAATAAACATTGCAGGTTCTATCCGGCATTGATTGTAACAGAGTTATGCAGATCTCATGTTAGTGGATTCACTTAATTATTCCTCATCTTTCTATTCAGGCCTCTCCTATTCATATTCCAGTCTCTTATTCACATCAATGTATGGTTGCTGGGGGAATCTGGACCCTAGCAACATATTGCTGAAATTACAAATTGGAGAGCTGCTGAATAAAAAGCTAAATAACTCAAAAACCACAAATAATAAAAAATGAAAACCAACTGCAAATTTTCTCAGAATATCCCTCTCTTTATCATACTAAAAATTGATTTAAAGGTGAACAAACCCTAAAAGAATTAATGCTATTTCCAGAGTCGTCGCACTTTCAGCCTATCATCAAAAAACATTTTCAAACTTGAAACAGTATATTGACAGAGGTATCAAAAACAATGGAGCATATTTACTAAAGTGTACTTTTTCTCACACCTGTTAAATGCTAAAATAACAAGATAGGGAGGCCTAGTTATCAAAATCCAAACATTGCAGCTTTTACAGCATCTCATTATTTTCTGAAAACGACTCAGACCAAATCTGCATGGGTTTTTTCCCCTTATTTATCAATATATTTTCCCGAAAAACTCCAATTCGAAAAAAAACTCGAAAAATATTGAACATAGTCCGAAAATTCAAATCGTACGATTATTTCGGATTTTTGCCCAAAAAAGACTACAGGGGTTATTTACTAAACTCAGAATGCAATAAAATAGGACTTTTAAAAAAAATCACAATTTTTTTTGGAATTTATTAAACCATGAGCATGGAAAAGTCCGAATCAGAAAATCCGGCATCTCAGACCTGTCGAGGTTTCATATAAGTCAATGGGATGTGCTGGGTTCCGTGCAATACCCTGAAGTTTTTGGAGTTTTCAGGCAAAAAGCATAAGAAATCAGAGTTTTCGGGTGAAAAATCTGAAAAAAAATCAAGAAAATCAGTTTTTTTTCCCGCAAAGCAAATTTTTGGGAAAATGTAATGATAAATAAGTGTAAAAAACCCAGGCGGATTTGATCGGAGTTTGTAGAAGAAAATGTTGAGATAAAATTGGACTTTATAAATAACCCCCTACATCTTTGGACGAAACCCAGTGCAGATCAGGAATATCTTCGGCACTTTTCCCATTGACTTATTTACAACCTCGGCAGGTCTGAGATTCTGGATTTTCCGTTTCTGACTTTTTCCATCCTCTGGGAATAATAAATCACGAAAAATTCGAGTTTATTTTTTTTTTTCACTAAAAATTCAGATTTTATAGTAAAATCAGACTTTACTAAATAACCCCCGTAGTGTGACATACAAAAACGGACCAATTTGAATACAAATACTAAATAAGTATTCTGTACAGAGCGAGTTATAATGTTTTCTTTTCGGCTGGAACATTTATTATTTTATGTAGAGGTGATGCGCAGACCTGTCATCTCTGTACGAGTTAAATACAGCTCATTTGATGCTTAACTGCAGGTAATCTGATTGCTTCCTATAGGTGATTACACCTGATAGCATTCCACTTCATTTAGAGTTGGCAGGGAAACCCTTCTTATTTTTGCAAAAAAAATCACAAATTGTAATTATACACCTGTTGTAGGTTCGGATATATATATATATACACAGTACAGGGCAATTTCCATTTACGTAAATCCAGGGCTTCCCGGGGCCATTGTGCACAAATAGTGCGTCACTCCCTGATTGTCAGGTTAATGCTGAACCTTTGGAACACAATGTGGGCTGTTGTTGCTCATCTCTCACATGTCCAGTGAATGACTAGTGACCAGACTGATATTGGAGAGCAGAATGCTGAAACAGTCCATTGTGGGTAGCTATTAGTTATGTGCAGGTCAGGAGAAACTTAACCCACCCCCGATCCTAACCGCATAAAACCTTAACCCAAACCTGACCCTAATCCGCAAAATGTTGCCATTGTAGAACCTGCGGCCAACCCATACCTGTATCTTCTCAATCTGTAGCTACTTCTGTGCCTGGTCCTAACCTTTCGAAGAAGTGGAGGAGTGAAGTTACCCAGTCTGACCCAACCCTAACCCGCAATGAATGTCCAAATTTCAACCAGAACCCACCCAGCTAGAAACCTATGGGTCACCACAAGACTCAGGTCAACCTGCATATGACTGATACTTGTGTTAGATGGACACAGACACAACCTGATCAAGTTTGGGGAATCCTTTGCATTTGTAAATTGGGTCAGTGATCTGATCATCATTTAGGGGCCCATTTACTTAGCTCGAGTGAAGGAATAGAAAAAAAAAATACTTAGAATTTTGAATGATTGAATATTGCTACTTCGACCATCGAATTGGCTACTTCGACCTTTGACTACTACTACGACTTTGAATCGAAAAAATCGTTCGACTATTCGACCATTCTGTCGAAGTACTGTCTCTCTCTAAAAAATACTTCGACCCCCTAGTTCGTCACCTAAAACCTACCGAGGCCAATGTTAGCCAATGGGGAAGGTCCCCCATAGGCTTCCTAACAATTTTCTGATCGAAGGAATATCCTTCGATCTATGGATTAAAATCCTTTGAATCGTTCGATTCGAGGGATTTAATCGTTCGATCAAACGATTATTCCTTCGATCGTTCGAGCGTAGGAATTGCGGTAAATCCTTCGACTTCGATATTCGAAGTCGAAGGATTTATATTCAGCAGTCGAATATCGAGGGTTAATTAACCCTCGATATTCGACCCCATGTAAATTTGCCCCTAAATGTTTAGATAATCCACACTGCCTGGGTGCACGGCACCAACAGCTCCCTCGATATTCCCATGAAGAAGCCGCACTCTCAGCTTTGAGAAACGTCAGATTGAGATGTAAACCTGTTTGAAAAATAAAAGCAACTTTTTTCACTTCAACAACAGTGAGTGCTGATCCTCACTATATATATATATATATATACACTATACACTATATATATATATGTATATATGTATATATGTATATATATATAGTCCAAGAATGAAAGGCAGCACTCACATCATAAATGTTATTAAGAAGTCCTTTACTAAATCATACAGACATCTACGCGTTTCGGTACCTCAAGGGACTGTCATCAGGATATCTATATAAATATAATAGGTGAAGTCAGGAGCACTCACGGGTATCGTGAAATGAAGTTTTACAAACTACCCCACATCAGTATTTTACAAATACCCCACAATCAGGCATTTAAATAAAGCCTTGGTATGCCTGATTTAAATGGGCAATTAATGATGTGGCACTTTGGAATGTATGCCGTCATATTTGGCGCCAAAAAACAAATATATGTATATCTTTAAGAAACTATACATTCAGGGCAGATTTATCAAGGGTCGAATTTCGAATAAAAAAAAAAACGTCGAAATTTGAAAAAAAAAAAAGACCAACTGAAATTTATTTTAAAAAGTTTTTTTCCCGGATGAATAGGCCGTAAAAAAGAAACTTTGATTTTTCAAATTGACTCCAAATAGGTTCTAGGAGGTCCCCCATAGGCTAAAACAGCAATTCGGCAGGCTGTAGATGGCGAATGGTCGAAGTCTAATTTTATCAGTACATTCGATATTCGATTTTTTTTTCAAATTCGAATCTAATTTGGACTTTTCCTTAGTCGAAGTACTCAAAAAATAGTTGAAAATTTGATTATTTTTTTTTTATTCGAAATTTCACTTCCACTCTTGATAATGTCAATGTGAAATATAAAATAGAATATTAAAAAGAAATTAAAGCATTATTGAAGCCAACAAGATTCTTTGTTTCTGCATAATCCTTATACAGTATGGGGCAGATGCATCAAGGGTCGAATATTGAGGGTTAATTAACCCTCGATATTCGACTGGGAATGAAAATCCTTCGACTTCGAATATCGAAGTCGAAGGATTTTGCGAAAATAGTTCGATTGAATGATCGAAGGAATAATCGTTCGATCGAACGATTAAATCCTTCTGAACGAACGATTCGAAGGATTTTAATCCAACGATCGAAAGATTATCCTTCGACCAAAAAAACTTAGCCAAGCCTATGAGGACCTTCCCCATTGGCTAACATTGGGTTCGGTAGCTTTTATGTGGCGAACTAGGGGGTCGAAGTTTTTTCTTAAAGAGACAGTACTTCGACTATCGAATGGTTGAATAGTCGAACGATTTTTAGTTCGAATCCTCCGATTCGAAGTCGTAGTCGAAGGTCAAAGTAGCCCATTCGATGGTCGAAGTAGCCAAAAAAACACTTCGAAATTCGAAGTTTTTTTTCTTCTATTCCTTCACTCGAAGTTAATGAATTGGCCCCTATGCGTTTCTTCTATACTTTAAAAGCTGTTCTCTGTATTTTTTCTATGTTTCGCCGCTTCAAAATAATTGCACAAGGATTTAAATTGCTGTCAGCAGCCTAATTTACTAACACAAAATCCACAGGCAATTTGTAAGCAACAAATGGAAATTCTGCCTCCTCCGTATGAAATATAATCCAAAAACCAAACAATTTCGTGTTATCTTCTGGCAAAATAGTCCCCCTTCCTTGTGATACATTTGTTTCCCGATGAGTAGCGGCGTTATCAGGAGCAGCGCTGCGGCAATAACGGAGAAGCCGCCTGTCCCTTGTTTAAAGTAATAACTTCAAGCAGAGTTAATCACCTCCTGGCGGGGAGCAATTGGAATCACTGTCATTTAATTTGATTTGCAATTAGAATTTTGCTCCCCCTATTAACAGGAACAGTTCATCTATGGCAGGAAGACAATAAACATTTCCTCGAACCACATTTGAGCACCGCTGAGCGTTACTGTCCATTAAGCTATCTAACAATATTCTAATGTTACAACTACTAATATATCATACGATTAAAGGGCACCTATTACTGAAAATATTGTTTCTTCCACTGCAAATGCGAGTTTACATACATGGCCATACTCCAGATGGGAGGAACAATAGTATTTAAGTTTAAAGATGAATTACTAGCCCCCTGCTAAATACTGTGGCCCACACTGGGTACCTCGACAGGTCTACCTTGACTCGTATTATGATCTGATCATTGCTGCAGATCATTGGTGTGGTCTAGTGATGGGCGAATTTATTCGCCTGGCGCGAATTTATTCGCCAGGCGCGAATTCATATATATATTTCACATTGAGGGGCAGATTCGCCGCCAGCGAATAAATTCGCGAAACGCCCGCGAAAAATCGCGTCAAAAACGGGCGCCGGCGTAAAAAACAGGCGCCGGCGTCAAAAACGGGCGCCGGCGTCAAAAACGAGACGCCGGCGCCGTTTCGCGAATTTCGTGCGAAATTTCGCTAATTTTTCGTCGAAGCGAAACGCCGCAAATTCGCCCATCACTAGTGTGGTCCAATTCGGAAAAGATAGGCTTGTTTGGAAACCTGCCAGTTTAAGGGCTCTTACGCACGAGCGTTTTTACCTGCGCTCCCCTGCGTTCTGTTTTTCGGTGTTCAGCCGCAGGGGAGCGCAGGAATAGACGCATTTCATTATTTCCAATGAGGCTGTACTCACACAGGCGCATGTAGGCACCGAACGCAGGTTGAGACGCAACATGCTGCATTTTTCCTGCGTTCGGCGCCTACACGCACCTGTGTGAGTACAGCCCCATTGGAAATAATGAAATGCGTCTATTCCTGCGCTCCCCTGCGGCTGAACGCCGAAAAACAGAACGCAGGGGAGCGCAGGTAAAAACGCTCATGAGTAAGAGCCCTTAGGCTGATTTGGTGATCCCTTTCCAAACTGAATAGCAGAACCTGCCACTCTATGGCCAATTTCAATCTTTTCGAAGGCAGAGAGAAAAGGGGAATCTGTCAGCCAAATCTCTTTGCTTTACTAGAATTCTCCTGATAAAGGTGTTTTCTCTCTAAGGGAGTTATTTAATGAAACCAGAATTTATCTCATAACATTAAGGGGCCCATTTACTTAGCTCGAGTGAAGGAATAGAATAAAAAAAACTTTGAATTTCGAATGATTTTTTTGGCTACTTCAACCTTCAACTTCGACTTCGAATCGAACGATTCGAACTAAAAATCGTTCGACTATTCGACCATTCGATCGTCGAAGTACTGTCTCTTTAAAAAAAACTTCGACCCCCTAGTTCGCCACCTAAAACCTAACGAAGTCAATGTTAGCCTATGGGGAAGGTCCCCATAGGCTTTCTAAGTATTTTTTGGTCGAAGAAAAATCGTTCAAAGGATTTAATCGTTCGATTGAACGATTTTCCGTTCGATCGATGATCGAAGTCGAAGGATTTCAATTCGGCAGTCGAATATCGAGGGTTAATTAACCCTCGATATTCGACCATAAGTAAATTTGCCCCATATAAAAAAAAAAGAACAACCAAACTCGATTTCATCGGATCATGAAAAAACTCCACAACAAATTGTGGTACGCACAATGAGCACACGGTTTTTAAAATGCACTCACACATTTAAAAAGTGCACACAAAAGAGTTTTGTGCCCATAGAGAAGAAGAAATTCAAGGGAACATCGCTTATGACTGCTTGACATTTGACAGATCTGCACCAAATAAAGTCCAATGTCCAGGGTTTGAGTTAACTGTTAGTATGACGTAGAGAGGAATATTCTGAGACAATTTGCAATTGGTTTTCATTTTTTATAATCTGTGGATTTTGAGTTATTTAGCTTTTTATTCAGCAGCTCTCCAGGCTGCATTTTTTGGCCTACGGAAACTTTATTGTAGCCCAGTACATAAGATAAACTGGTTATTTTTGAAACACACATTGTTCTTCCACTGAAATAGCCTCTTAATTTAATGAGAATAGCCGGATGATTCGCGGATTCAGTTGCAAAGTTTGTAACCCTGGTGTAACTTTATGTAGGTCGCAGACTTGGGTCTCAGTAACGTGCGCCAAGGAAATGTAAATATAAACCAGTTCCGTCTCTCTTCAGCCTGTGGGTCGGGTTTGTACTTGGCACCAGAGGTTTATGAAGGTCGTTACACTACAAAAGCGGATATTTTTTCACTTGGTGTTATTTCTTGGGCTACGATTAAATTCATTACCTTCAGGAAAACAGACTCCTTAAAGGAACTGCTCAGTATGTCAATTGTTTTGAACAGATCTGAAAAAATCCAGGCCAAAATCAGTTCATAATATTTGATTTACACATAAATAGCTCAGTAACTTGCAAATAAGGGATAAAGAATACAATGAAATCCGAGGAACCGCTCACAGGCGATTACAAAGCTTTAAATTTCTCAAGATTGGGGTTTATTCCTGGTCTGCCTTGTGTTTTACACCCTGTAACCATAGCGATCAATGTTTTTGTGCAACTGCTGTGAATTGTTGGACCAGGATGAATTTAGTGCATTCAGTGTCAGTCCAACACAGGCAGGTAAGAGACGTCTGGGGAAAGACAAGGATAAGAACAAAGGGGCAGATTTACTCGAGGGTGAAGAGGCTAACGCTTGCCTCAATTCACCAGGGAAATTGCAATCACTTCGCTAGCGAAATACATAGACGCTAGCGGTCATTCATCACCAGGCGACAATTCTCTCTGGCTAATGGACGTTACTCAATGAAATGCGGATTTTACTGAACGTTAACTCTTTCACCAGATTTGCCTTCTCCAGCTCAGACCAGATGAAGTGCATTGGAGTGTATAAATCTTCCTCAATCTTCTGTTACTTACATCATATTTTTTACTGGAAAAAGCTTCTAAGTCCAAAAAAAGATGGCGTCTTTTCCTTATTTCAGATTGACAGCCTGCAAAAGTCCTTAAAAAGTTTTTTTTGGGTGACCGGGTTCCCCCGTACATTTTCTAACATATGGCACAGAAGCTCATGTGAAGGGCAATATAACAACTTTATTTTATTAAGGTTCCCAGGCTTGTGTAATGTAATGTATTTGCTGCAACATATACGTCCATTCAACTTTAACTTCCCGCCAGTATGTAAATGAATCTGAGCGCAAGACCTGTAGTAAATTTGCGCTAGGCAGAGATGAACGCTAGCGCATCTTCGCTTTCAATTCCTCGCATTGCCCAAGTAACACTAGTGAAAATTCGACAGCGTTAGGTGCCCACAATGAAACTCCGCATTCCAGTGAATTAGCTCTGTCTAAGGGAATTTTCGTCTTGCGAAGTGTAGCGATGAGTGCTAAGCAGACGCTGGCAAATTTTCGCCCTCAAATAAATCTGCCCCCCAAAAGCAATGTTCTGATGCATAGATGCAAGCTGGAAAAAGGAGAAAAGGCACAGGATACACAACAGATAACAGATAAGCTCTGTATTATACAATGGGAGTCTTCAGATAGTATCTGTTATCTACTGTGTATCCTGTGCTTGAATGGCTGTCCCCATGGCTACACAGCAGCTTGTTTATATAAACTATAGTAGTACTTATCTGTTATCTACTGTGTATCCTGTGCTTGAATGGCTGCCCCCATGGCTACACAGCAGCTTGTTTATATAAACTATAGTAGTACTTATCTGTTATCTACTGTGTATCCTGTGCTTGAATGGCTGCCCCCATGGCTACACAGCAGCTTGTTTATATAAACTATAGTAGTACTTATCTGTTATCTACTGTGTATCCTGTGCTTGAATGGCTGCCCCCATGGCTACACAGCAGCTTGTTTATATAAACTATAGTAGTACTTATCTGTTATCTACTGTGTATCCTGTGCTTGAATGGCTGCCCCCATGGCTACACAGCAGCTTGTTTATATAAACTATAGTAGTACTTATCTGTTATCTACTGTGTATCCTGTGCTTGAATGGCTGTCCCCATGGCTACACAGCAGCTTGTTTATATAAACTATAGTAGTACTTATCTGTTATCTACTGTGTATCCTGTGCTTGAATGGCTGCCCCCATGGCTACACAGCAGCTTGTTTATATAAACTATAGTAGTACTTATCTGTTATCTACTGTGTATCCTGTGCTTGAATGGCTGCCCCCATGGCTACACAGCAGCTTGTTTATATAAACTATAGTAGTACTTATCTGTTATCTACTGTGTATCCTGTGCTTGAATGGCTGCCCCCATGGCTACACAGCAGCTTGTTTATATAAACTATAGTAGTACTTATCTGTTATCTACTGTGTATCCTGTGCTTGAATGGCTGCCCCCATGGCTACACAGCAGCTTGTTTATATAAACTATAGTAGTACTTATCTGTTATCTACTGTGTATCCTGTGCTTGAATGGCTGCCCCCATGGCTACACAGCAGCTTGTTTATATAAACTATAGTAGTACTTATCTGTTATCTACTGTGTATTCTGTGCTTGAATGGCTGCCCCCATGGCTACACAGCAGCTTGTTTATATAAACTATAGTAGTACTTATCTGTTATCTACTGTGTATCCTGTGCTTGAATGGCTGCCCCCATGGCTACACAGCAGCTTGTTTATATAAACTATAGTAGTACTTATCTGTTATCTACCGTGTATCCTGTGCTTGAATGGCTGCCCCCATGGCTACACAGCAGCTTGTTTATATAAACTATAGTAGTACTTATCTGTTATCTACTGTGTATCCTGTGCTTGAATGGCTGCCCCCATGGCTACACAGCAGCTTGTTTATATAAACTATAGTAGTGTTTCTGAAGCAAACACAGCAGTTTTACCAGTGCAGCACAACAGTACATTATATGTTCATTACTTTAAAACACTTTCATTTTTCTGGTGTTACTGTTCCTGTAAGTGTTTTACCTGCAGTGATTGGCACTGTCTGTACCATAATTGGTAGTAACACTATTTTAGGTGTATATAGATATATGCCAAGGTAAGAATCCTATTTCTGTTGGAGAACCCTAATGTGGAACTGCAAATACCTTTAAAGAATAAGAAGTCAGTAGCACATGAAGTTTACAAACTTATATTGGACACGTTAACTCTGAATTGCAGAGAGAGACTGGATGCATTCCAACTTGAGATTAGAATTAAACATTTGTCCTACGAAGAAAAACTGCAAAGATCTGGGTCATAGTGTCTCACGTCAGTATCAGACAAATATACTGTTTTTTTTTTACTGGATGTTACTATACCGGTTATTAAATCTGACCAGTGTTGAGAGCGTGGGTAAGTTATGCACCATTGTTATACACTTGTTTGAGTCTAGACACACTACCCTTTGGCTCAAAGTGAGCGGATATTAACTCGGTGGATGAGTCTGACAAGAAATGGCTGAGATTTAAAAAAAGTGGAAACATTTCTCTTAAATTAACATTCAGCGGGAATTGGATTTTAATCTATTAAAATGAATTGAATTCCATCACTGAAACGGCTGTTCATTATTAAGAAATGTGATGGTCAAGGAGAAAAATGAATTACTCTGGATCAGTATTGCGCATGATGGAAATTGAAGATCTATACTAAAGGGTGTGAAGCATTCGTCTTTTAAATTCCTCGTTTTCTCTTCTCGTTCACTTTCAGTCCCGTTATTGCAATTGATGCAACACCCTTTTCAACATGCGTTACAGCTAATGCACTTAAACTAATACTGCGAGAGCCATGCGCCATTGGTTGAATGTTTGTGCTCTGATTGGTGGTGTTTGACATCACAAGAACCAAAAGGTCAGATACATTTTACCAAGAAGTTTCTGGATATTTGATATTCCTTATGAGTCGTCATGCAGTTGTATAGCCTTATCTAATCAAAAACCTATATATATATATATCTCCATCAGTGACAGCACTCCATAATCAACCAAACTGGACAAAGAAAGGTCCCAGTGTGGACCGCAACGTTGGATATGCATCTGTCAATAAAATTCATCACTTTTTTTCACAAAAACATTGGAGTGCGGGTCCATTTAATATTATGTACTAGAAACCTTGACCAACGCACCCACCTTGAAAGAAATCCGGTAAGAGTGCACTCACCAAATTGACTTTGTATGTATATATATATATATATATAAAGAGTCCAAAGAGGTGCACACCTTCCCTGTAAGTAACTGCCCAGGTGCTGGTAAACAAATAGTATTATATTGTAACAAAAAAAACGCACTCACAGGACTTCAAAAGAAAGCTGCAAAGGCTGTGATTTATTGATCCGACGTTTCGGCTACAACTCTAGCCGTCCTCAGGATAAATCACAGCCTTTCCGGCTTTCTTTTGAAGTCCTGTGAGTGCGTTTTTTTTTGTTACAATATATATATATATATATATATATATATATATATATATATATATATATATAGTGAATAAAGTTCCCCCTTTTGTAAAATATAAGGATATTATAAGTTACCGAGGAGTTTCATGATCATATAAAAGTACGAGGCCGAAGGTCATGGTTTTTATACAGGTCATGGAACTCCGAGGTAAATAAACGTTTCAACCCTCAATGGGGTCTTTATCAAGATCTTGATAAAGACCCCATTGAGGGTTGAAACGTCGATTCAATAAAGCTTTTTTATTGCATAAGCCCCTAGAGTGCAACAGCATTTTTTCAAAGTTTATTAACTAATTTACTAACTCTTATTTAGGATCCTTGATAAAGGCCCCAAAGTGGGCCGAAATGTTGGAGACACTGTGATATTTCAATAAATTATCGAGTTTTTGGTCCTCTTTACAATTTTTATATATATATATATATATAACACACATCTTCTAAACACAAAATAAAGCAGGTGCACAAATAATACATTTATTCAGTCCATGTAAAGTTTGCCCAAATTCATCTTAACTGATGATTAAAATTATAAGGGAGAAGTTTACAGGGTCATGGAGCAGAGACAGCTCATTTGGCATCAAGTAATTATGTATTTGGATTAAGTTAATATGCTTAAACCATTGTGTTATATACACAGAGCAGTCAGGGTTCTTCTATAATTCAGCCTCAGGCCCTGGAGTGTAAGGGTTTTAGCACACGTTGCTACATGGGGAGATTAGTCGCCCAGCAAAAATTGCCTCTTCTTCAGGCGACTAATCTCCCCGAAATGTCTTCCAGCTGGCTAAAATGTAAACCACAGGTGGGATGGAACTCAGAATGCTTCTTTTCCGAAGTCGCCCGAAGTTGCCTCATGAGGAAACTTCGGAAAGCCGAAGTGATCCGAGTGCCATCTTGCTGGCGATTCACATTGTAGCTTGTGGGAAGTCATTTTGGGTAGATTTGTCACTGGGCAACTAATCTCACCAAGTAGCAGCGTGTGCCAGCACCCTTAGGGCAGAGACACACCTTGCTATTTCGGGAGATTAGTCGCCCAGCGAAAAATCACTTCTTCTTCGGGCAACTAATCTCTCCAAACTGCTGGCTAGAATTCGTCCGAGGTTCCTCGTGAGTGCTAGAATGTAAATCACCGGGGGGAAGGCACTTCGCCCGAAGAAGAAGCGATTTGTCGATCGGCGACTAATCTTCTGAAATAGCAGCGTGTGTCTCTGCCCTTAGGAATAAAATTATTGTACAATGTTGATTTAAGCAATCAAGCACGGCCATTCCTTGTACTTCAGGTCAGTGTCCTGATGGAACCAGGGGCGCGCCACCAATGAGTTGAGTTGAGAAGCTTGTCTCAGGCGCATGCCAGAGAGGTTTCCAGGGGCACCAAAAAGCCACTCCTGGTCCCTTTAAGAGATAAATTTCTGTTTTCCTTTACTAATGCGAGAGAGTGCAATTGCGCTCTCCACATTAGTGTTCCTGCCCGACAGGTAAGCCGGTGACGGGGGGGGCGGCATTGCAGGAGCCGTCTCAGGTGGCGCTTTCCTTAGAATCGCCGCTGGATGGAACGTCTATGATCTGCAACAGAGACCCGTTTTTTTTGGCACTGGGTTTAATATTAGGTTCTAAAATCACTTTGTAATCTCTTGTTTTAATGGTTCCGAGGACATATTCAAGGCACCCAGTTCCAGGGACCCCAAAGCATCCCAAAAACATCAGCCAACCTCATTCATGTTTGCAGGGATTGTGTTCTGGTTTTTTTTTCTCTCTTCCCTGTAAACAAATGTTGTTGTGCTTAACCAAATTATTTTCTACTAATTCTTCTTGTAATTTACAAATTATCTGTCCACAGGACATTGTTTTGACATTTGTTTTTGCAAATTCTAGTCAGGCTTTTGAAACTATTGTAGCTTGTGCCTAAAGCTGACCTTGAATCTGTCTTGAAGGTTCTTTCATCTCAGTCTGAACACTCAACGTTTCTCTTGCACCAACATCCAGGGAGACTTAAGATCCTGAGCTTGTCCTTGTTTTGCTTTATTACATCATTGTCACCTCCTTACCGTTCTCTTAATATTGATAAAAATTGGTTGAATAAACGAGAATCACATGCAAATTTTTGTTTTGGTTTTGTGTTTCCATTGCAAGCAAAAGAAAGACATCTGTGAATGTCATTGCACTGTTATTTTCTGACAGAACTGCTGCATTTTGAAAGAGCAAATTAACTAAGAGTTTTTGGTACAAGTCTGTAGTCACCTAAGGTTCTGACTGTGGTTTAAGTCATGTCTTGCCTTTATTGCATACTGGTAGCCATGTGCACATGGAAGATACAATTACTGAAGTTGCTGCAATTCCAGGATTCCCACTGTGGGTTGTGTCAATAGCCACAAAGAATCATGTGCCGACGTGCTGGAAATGAGGCAAAACACACAGTTTAACACATGCTAAAGTGCTGATCTCCCTGACCTTCTGTTGACTGTGATATGCTTTGGTGCTTTTATATGCATCATCTGCTCCCCACTAGTGTTCCCGGCTAATTCACTCTCAGTGCAACACCTTTGAAACTTGTGCCTTACTGAGTACGTACTTTTTTCGCACCCACTTCTACTCCAACAAACACAACTCTTGTGACTTCTGAGAAACGGTTTTCAATTCTGCTTCTCTATCTCTGCAGGGGTGGCTCTATAAAATTGCTTCAGCAGACGACTCCATAAAGGATCTCGGAAGGCTATTTATGTCTCTGTTTGGCTGCATCTTTTGTCTTTCTCTGTGTTACTAACTGGGCCAGCATGAAATGGAACCCCACTAAGTCACAACTGCCCATGCGGGGTAAAAAGTAACACCTGGAGCACAGACCCTGCTCCAACTCCTGCCAAAATACCTAGCAAAAGGTCCCTTAAGACCACAATAACATCAAGCCAGAGTTAGATTCACAAACTCCTAAATTGTTCTGGCCTTTTCAAGCACTTCTGATCACTGTCAGCTGCTGTTGGAAAGTCTGCAACCCCATAAACCCCCCACCAACTCACAACAATCTCTGCTGTTCCTCCACAACTCCAGCTGCCCCTTTGGAGGATGAAACCCCTTATTCTTCCACAGAGGAAGGGGCCATGAGAGAAGAAGGTGACTGGGAAAATCTGTTTTGCACTCTCCATATCTAGAAAGACCTGAAAGAGACCAAAAACTTGAATAAGCTTTTTGGGAAGAAGAAGAAGAAGAAGAAGAAGAAGAAGAAGAAGAAGAAGAAGAAGAAGAAGAAGAAGAAGAAGAAGAAAGTTTTTCATGTGCATGAGACAGTAGACGACATTATTAAGAAATATAATGGAAGACTCCAGATCAGAGACTGATCAAGGACAAAAGAATGGATGTCCTCTATCCTTATGATCCTATGGATCAGAAAACATAAAACCTTTTAAAAAATGTGTTTTCATCCTCCACAGCGGCCTTCAAACCCACAATTGCATCAGTGTCTCGCGCCCCGCTGGCTGGAATAAGCCTTTTCCGCATTTTCTGATTCAAGCATATTATATGTGCAACCACCTTACCAAAGTGCTCTTCCTGTGTGATTCTTCTGTGTGAAATCCCCTTTCAGTGGGAGCCAAGTGGTCTTTATGACTAAATTCATGAAGTGTTGACTCTGCCTTCATTTCTTTTTACTTTCTTCTGTTAATTCACTATTTGGCCCTGAGCTGGATGCCTTAATCGGCAATATTACAGAAGGCAAGCCAAAAAGCCCACATCTTCCAACACCCAATCTAAACAGCTCTTTCACTTATCAGGTCACCATGGGGAACAAGACAGCAGATGCCCTACATTAGCTCTTCTAAGAACTTACATCCATCCACGAAATCCAACTGGAACTATTAGAGATGTACTCCCAAGGTGTCCTGGGATACCAGCGTGCTCTCCTACATGGTACCATCATAGCATGCATTCTGACCAACAGGTCTATGTTGTGATGTCACTTTGTTACTAATTCCTTTTGTATCCCTTGCCCAAGCTGGCTCTGTTTACTACAGTTCTGCTTTATTTCTGGTTTCTGATCTCCTGCTTGACTCCTGTATGATCCTGACTCTGCCAGCCCTGATTCCTCACGTGCCTTCATTGCGACTCTTTTTAATCATTCCATCAGGACCACTCCTTGTGTCAGGGGGCCTAACGGCTCCCAGCGGGTGAAGTCCGGACCATGGAGGAAGCACAGGGCCAAAAGTCCAGATCGCAGTAGCCAAAGGGTTAAACAGGAGACTTGGTCAATTCTGAAATAATCAAGTTTATCTTCAATATTCCTTTCTCAGCATCTATTTCTCTTCATTCTCTCTTCATGCAGCAGTTGGGTTTCAGATAATCCAATATATCTTATAGGGGGGCTCCTTTCCTAGCAGATGAATTAGAGCTCACTCAAATAACTGATTCCAGTACAAAGAAATTCTAACTTTTGCACAAATCCTGCATATAGAGAGACATGATGTCTGGTGAGTTTAATAGAGTGAGCTCTAATACACCTTCTAGGCAAAAGGAGACCCCCCTATAAGATATATTGGATCTAACTGTCAGTGAATATCTGACACCCAACTGCTGCATGAAGAGAGAATGAAGAGAAACAGATGCTGAGAGAGGGTTAGTGAAGATAAACTTGATTGTTTCAGAAATGATCTAGAATATTTAATTGATTGTATTTAGAAAGCTTCTTATTTCAGTATGATGGAGCTTATATTACATTTTTATTTTCCCGATAGTTCTCAAGCTCAGAGCCATCTTCCTCTCCCTCACTCACAGAGGACAACCGATAAAGATCAAATTGGACAGAGCCACCATGGCCTACTGGGTGGAAATGAACTGTTGTTACTCAGTGTCGGACTGGGGGTCCTGGGCACACTGGGACTGTTACCTCGGGGGCCCCCTCACAGTGTCGACTGGGAAACCAGGGGCCCACCCAATGACCTTAGACCAGGGGCCAACTCTCAGTACTATTATTCTTCCTCATATTATAATCTATTATTCCATCTATTTATCCTCTTTGTTCTCATAAAAATTGGAAATGACCATGAAATAGGCCAAATGTTTATCAGCAGGAGGGACCACTGACACCTGGGCCCCCGGGAGTTTTCCTGGTATCTCAGTGGGCCAGTCCGACGCTGTTGTTACTTGACGGCATTTTTTATACTGGGACAAACCTTAAAATAAAACCTTACTGCAGTCACAGACAGGGCCGCCATCAGGGGGGGACAGGGGGGACTGTTGTCCCGGGCCCGGATGTTTTGGGGAGTTAAGGGGGGCCCGGCCGTGCTGCACTTACTTGCACAGCCGTTCCCCTGCATCCAAGCTCCGAATGACTTCTTCTTGTGTTCTGATTCGGCAGTGAAATGTAAGTCCCGGTAAAGCCACATGCTGATTGGTTGGGAGAAGTTTGAACCTCCCCTCAACTTTATCCAATCACCATGCGCCTTTACCGGGACTAACATTTCACTGGCGAATCAGAGCACAAGAAACTGAAGATACCGGCATCTGAATTCCCTGGCTAAGGTACGTGCAGTTTTTTTTTTCTTTTAACTTGTGGGAGCCCTGACCAATTGTTTTTTGTGTGTGGGGGCCCTTTGCTGTTTTTTTTTTTTTTAAAGATGTGTGGGGGCCCTGGCTAATAGTTTTTTTTTTTAAATGTGTGGGGGCCCTTTGCTATTTTTTTTTTAAGATGTGTGGGGGCCCTGGCTAATTGCTTTTTTTTTTAAATGTGTGGGGGCCCTTTGCTATTTTTTTTTTTTAAGATGTGTGGGGTCCCTGGCTAATAGTTTTTTTTTTAAAAAAAAATGTGTGAGGGCCCTGGCTAATTGTTTTTTTTTTTAAGATGTGTGGGGTCCCTGGCTAATTGATTTTTTTTTTTAAATGTGTGGGGGCCCTTTGCTATTTTTTTTTTTTTAAGATGTGTGGGGTCCCTGGCTAATAGTTTTTTTTTTAAAAAAAAATGTGTGAGGGCCCTGGCTAATTGTTTTTTTTTTTAAGATGTGTGGGGTCCCTGGCTAATTGATTTTTTTTTTAAATGTGTGGGGGCCATTTGCTATTTTTTTTATTTTTTTAAGATGTGTGGGGACCCTGGCTAATAGTTTTTTTTAAAAAATGTGTGGGGGCCCTGGATAATTGTTTTTTTTTAAATGTGTGGGGGCCCTTTGCTATTTTTTTTTTTTTAAGATGTGTGGGGGCCCTAGCTAATTGGGTTTTTTTTTGGAAAAAAAATGTGTGGGGGCCGTGGCTAATTGTGTTTTTTTTTTAAATGTGTAGGGGCCCTTTGCTATTTTTTTTTCAAGATGTGTGGGGGCCCTGGCTAATTGTTTTTTTTTAAAAAAATGTGTGGGGGCCCTGGCTAATTGTTTTTTATTTTTTAAAGATGCGTGGGGGCCCTGGCTAATTGTTTTTTTTTTTTTTTATGTGTGGGGCCCTGGCCACCAATGTTTTTTTTCTTTAACCACCACCTGACCACCAAAACTTGTAGGAGGGGTCTGGGCACCAAAGTTATTTTTTTAACTTGTAGGGGGGCACTTCATGTTTTAATGCCTGTGTCTTGTGTGGCCTTCATACTGAGGGAGGGGTGGCGAGGGGGGGCCCCAGAAAATTTTGTTGTGCGGGGCCCCGTGATTTCTGATGGCAGCCCTGGTCACAGATAAGATGTACAGTTTACTGCAGCTGTATATTTGTCACAACTATATCAGACTTATCAACTATTAGAGGCAAAGTACAGTTGTAGGAAACATAGTTGAGCCTATGAATAAGTGTTTGTTAACACGAAACGCGTAAGGCTGTGGACACAATAGAACTTTTTCACTTGGAAAACTATACCTGGTGGAAGTTTGCCTTTTTGGAGTTCCTGCTTCAAAGAATTTCCGGTTGTCCGCTCCCTATGCTGAGGGTTTGGGGCAGAGCACCTGGACCACTTCCCATATGTGGTGAGTTATTATTTACACACTTGAAGACCCTTATCTTACATATTCTGTAGTAAACATACAGCCTGGTCTGAATAGGGTTTTTTTTTTGTTTTTTTTGCAGTAGCATTGATTTTTATATGCTGTTTTTATTTATTTATTTTTGCATCCCTCTAAGTAGGTTGCATGAATACAGCCATTATTAAAGCAATTGCCTCCTACTGGCCTGTCCCTATGAGCAGATCTCCCTACTTTGCCTAATGTAGGCTTCAAGCAGAACTCATCATTAAACCAACAGGAGGGTTAGTACACTCTGCCGCCACTCTGCTAATATGTCTCATAAACTGTTCAATGTACTTGAACTGGTGAGTAACACAAGCACAATCATCAGCAGTAAATAGGAGCGTTTTTTTTTTCCAGGAACCTGTGTGCTTCAGGAATAACGAGGGAAAAACAAAAAAAAAACAGATTTGAATGTATTTCAAAAACAAGTTTAATCATTTCTACAGAAATGTACAGGAAGAATTGGTCTGTTATCTGTGTTGAAATCCAGACTCAGTTGAGGATAGACAAGACCCCCATAAAAATCATTTCCATATACAGTTTCCTGTTTAAATCCTGTATCTGCCATTTGCTTATGTCACGGAGACCCCCAACGGCCTTATCGTTTCAATCCCAGACTAGAAAGCTGCAGCATGAAAAGCGAAATCACTTTAAAACAGTACAAACATTAACAAATATACAACACTGTGGGGCAGGTTTATTAAAGGGCATGTAAAGGCAAAAAATTAAAATGCCATTTTTACTTTCTTTAATGAAAAAGAGACCCTTCTCCAAAATACTTTAATTAAAAAATTTGCACCATTTTTATAAGAAACCTGACTGTATGCAGTGAAATTCTCCCTTCATTTACTGCTGTGGATAGGAATTGTCAGACGGTCCCTAACTGCTCTGCAGGGAAACAATCATACTTATGAACAGCAGGGGGAGCCCCCGCCTTACTTCCCAGCCATGCAGAACTCAAGCAGCTTTGTTTGTTTCCCTGTTTTGATCATTTATGACGATCCCTAAGCTGCCCAGACCACACTGAGCATGTGCACAGTCTTGGTCTTGCAAAGATGTATAACAAAGTTACAAGATGGTGACCCCCTGTGGCCAACTTTGAAAGCATAAATCATTTGTTTGATTAGGCTTGTGGTGCAGTAAGTTCATGTTTATATTTAGTATACAAAATACAGCATTTCTAGCCTTATTCTATTTTACACTTTACTTACCCTTTAAGGGTCGAATAGGAAAATTCAAATTTGAATTTTTGTTTGGTAAAAACTCTCAAATTCAAATTGTGAATTATCGAAACTCGATTTGAATTTGAATTAGAATTTTCAGATTTATCAAACCTATACCCTGGGAATGATTCAAATTCAACTATTCGCCACATTAAATCTGCCGAGTTCACGTATAAGTCAGAGAGAGTTTCTGCAACCAGTTTGAAGATGTTATTAGTATTCCTGATATTTGAGTTTTTTTCTCTGAAAAAACTAGAATGTCAGGAATTCTAATAACATCTTCAAATTCGGAGGAAAAAACTTGATTCAAGTTTAGTTGAATTCAATTCGAATTTGATTCAAGTTTACGAGTCGGTAACATTAGTTCAAGTTTTAGATATTCAATTTTTTTCTTAAATAACCTCCCAATTGAATTTCAAGTATATTCAAATTTATTAGAGTTAAAAAAACTCACATGAATTCGAAATTGGTCTGGATTATCTCCTTTCCCTAATTTATTAAAGGTCAGGTATTTTTCCGAGTCAATTTTGACTCCAAATGAGGTTTTCTTTGGATGTTATTTTTTTTCATATTCATGAATTGTGAAAATATTTTTTAAGCATTTATTAGTGATTTTTTTGGGGAAAATAGATGTTTTTGCTCTTTTTTTTTGACCAATATTTTTTACCAGAAGTTGGAGTCTATGGCAAAATTGTTGGACCCCAGTGAAGGTAAAATGTGCAAAAAAAAAATAATAATTTGCAAATGAGAAATTCTTACCAATACTCCAGTGTATGGGAAATGCAGGTTAGCGATTCAGCCGACTGGAGAGAAACTGCACAGTAAATAACTTCTTGCAGACATTGTCATCTGTTTTCTGGGTGACCTGTTTCTGTGCTTATTACAAACGTAATACTCGCTGGTAGGTTCACTGGGCCACGAATCTCTCATTTGGCTCAGCTGAAAAGTCCGGAAAACAAGTCTGATCCAAGGTTGGTTTGTACTGTTCTCCAGCCTGCGGCCATGGAGGCAAACATGGATGAATTGGTAGATGTGATGCACCGCTAGAGCCCATAATCACTAACATCTTTTACTATCCTTCATTGGAACATTCTAACATCCCATTTGTCCTTATTAAACAGAAGAGAAGGACTGGCGTATTAATTCAGGATTTACTAAGGGCAGAGACACACGGTCAGATTCGATGACTAATCTCCCTGAACTGCCTCCCCACTGGCTACAATGTAAATCGTCGGCAGGGTGGCACCTGCGCTTCGTTTTCCTAAGTCGCCTTACTAGATAAATTCAAGCACAGGATACACAGTAGATAACAGATATGTTCTGAAGAATCCCATTGTATACTATACAGCTTATTTGTTGTGTATCATGTGCCTTTTCTTGTTTTAGCTTTGAATGGCTGCCCCCATGGCTACACAGCAGTTTGTTTATATAAACTATAGTAGTACTTATCTGTTATCTACTGTGTATCCTGTGCTTGAATGGCTGCCCCCATGGCTACACAGCAGCTAGTTTATATAAACTATAGTAGTACTTATCTGTTATCTACTGTGTATCCTGTGCTTGAATGGCTGCCCCCATGGCTACACAGCAGCTTGTTTATATAAACTATAGTAGTACTTATCTGTTATCTACTGTGTATCCTGTGCTTGAATGGCTGCCCCCATGGCTACACAGCAGCTTGTTTATATAAACTATAGTAGTACTTATCTGTTATCTACTGTGTATCCTGTGCTTGAATGGCTGCCCCCATGGCTACACAGCAGCTTGTTTATATAAACTATAGTAGTACTTATCTGTTATCTACTGTGTATCCTGTGCTTGAATGGCTGCCCCATTGCTACACAGCAGCTTGTTTATAGAAACTATAGTAGTACTTATCTGTTATCTACTGTGTATCCTGTGCTTGAATGGCAGCCCCCATGGCTACACAGCAGCTTGTTTATATAAACTATAGTAGTACTTATCTGTTATCTACTGTGTATCCTGTGCTTGAATGGCTGCCCCCATGGCTACACAGCAGCTTGTTTATATAAACTATAGTAGTACTTATCTGTTATCTACTGTGTATCCTGTGCTTGAATGGCTGCCCCCATGGCTACACAGCAGCTAGTTTATATAAACTATAGTAGTACTTATCTGTTATCTACTGTGTATCCTGTGCTTGAATGGCTGCCCCATGGCTACACAGCAGTTTGTTTATATAAACTATAGTAGTACTTATCTGTTATCTACTGTGTATCCTGTGCTTGAATGGCTGCCCCCATGGCTACACAGCAGCTAGTTTATATAAACTATAGTAGTACTTATCTGTTATCTACTGTGTATCCTGTGCTTGAATGGCTGCCCCCATGGCTACACAGCAGCTAGTTTATATAAACTATAGTAGTACTTATCTGTTATCTACTGTGTATCCTGTGCTTGAATGGCTGCCCCCATGGCTACACAGCAGCTTGTTTATATAAACTATAGTAGTACTTATCTGTTATCTACTGTGTATCCTGTGCTTGAATGGCTGCCCCCATGGCTACACAGCAGCTTGTTTATATAAACTATAGTAGTACTTATCTGTTATCTACTGTGTATCCTGTGCTTGAATGGCTGCCCCCATGGCTACACAGCAGCTTGTTTATATAAACTATAGTAGTACTTATCTGTTATCTACTGTGTATCCTGTGCTTGAATGGCTGCCCCATTGCTACACAGCAGCTTGTTTATAGAAACTATAGTAGTACTTATCTGTTATCTACTGTGTATCCTGTGCTTGAATGGCAGCCCCCATGGCTACACAGCAGCTTGTTTATATAAACTATAGTAGTACTTATCTGTTATCTACTGTGTATCCTGTGCTTGAATGGCTGCCCCCATGGCTACACAGCAGCTTGTTTATATAAACTATAGTAGTAATTATCTGTTATCTACTGTATATCCTGTGCTTGAATGGCTTTCCCCATGGCTACACAGCGCTTGTTTATATAAACTATAGTAGTACTTATCTGTTATCTACTGTGTATCCTGTGCTTGAATGGCAGCCCCCATGGCTACACAGCAGCTTGTTTATATAAACTATAGTAGTACTTATCTGTTATCTACTGTGTATCCTGTGCTTGAATGGCTGCCCCCATGGCTACACAGCAGCTTGTTTATATAAACTATAGTAGTAATTATCTGTTATCTACTGTATATCCTGTGCTTGAATGGCTGCCCCATTGCTACACAGCGCTTGTTTATATAAACTATAGTAGTACTTATCTGTTATCTACTGTGTATCCTGTGCTTGAATGGCTGCCCCCATGGCTACACAGCAGCTTGTTTATATAAACTATAGTAGTAATTATCTGTTATCTACTGTATATCCTGTGCTTGAATGGCTGCCCCATTGCTACACAGCGCTTGTTTATATAAACTATAGTAGTACTTATCTGTTATCTACTGTGTATCCTGTGCTTGAATGGCAGCCCCCATGGCTACACAGCAGCTTGTTTATATAAACTATAGTAGAGTTTCTAAAGCAAACATCCGTTCCAACAATGCATACAATTATATTTTCATTACTTTACTTTTATTTTTTGCTGTTACTGTTCCTTTGAAGTTCAAGTTGTGTTTTACATGAGTTTCAAGGGTTTAAAAAACTAGAATTTTGATTAAAAAAAAAAAAAGAAAACTAGATTTTTTTCAGATTTATTATACCCCAACCCTGGAAATAGCTAGAATCCGGAAATACATCATGTAAAACCTGTCGATGTCATGTAGGAGTCGATGGCAGAGGTCCCTTGAACCGTTTGAAGATGTCAATAGCCTTCATGATGTTTGAGGGTTTTTTTTTGGAGGGTTATGTCAGAAATTCGAGATTTTTCTCCCCAAAACTCTATCAGTTCGAGTTTTTGGATCATTATCACCAAACTCGCCGACCTTTTTCTTAAATTAGAAACCATTCAAGTTGTAAGAGGTATAAAAAAAAACTCTTAAATGTGACCTTTGATAAATAACACCCTTAGTATTTAACCTGCAGTGTCCTGCTGCTACTGCTTGGTGTGTGTATATATAATACACTAAAGCCATGAATATCCTGTAAATTATATCCTTATAAACGGTGAGTTCTGATGTCATCAGTTATAAACGGTGAGTTCTGATGTCATTTCTGTCACATGACTCACTGAAATTTGTGTATTATAATAAATAAAGTACCCCCAGTTGTAAAATATGAGGATATTAGAAGTTACCTCGGAGTTCCATGACCTGTATAATAACACTCGGCCTTCAGCCTCGTACTTTTATATGGTCATGAAACTCCTCGGTAACATAATATCCTTATATTTTACAAGAGGGGGTACTTTATTCATTATATATTTAGCTTGGTTAATTAGAGACATACCAATTCTAGTCAACCAACAAAGCCTGTGCTTGTGAGAATTTATTCCCTGAGTTCATTTACGTCACTTACATTCCGCACTTAATTCTCATCCCCTGACCTTTCTTCTTCTCAAGGTTATTGATCAAAGCCCATTTATTTAATGCATTTACTGCTCAGTTACTTGGGGATGTGTCCCACTATAAATAGTTTGGTCTATTCACAAAAATATTTCTGGTTATTATTTATTTGAATGCGTCAAACCCACTGAGTCAACTGTATCAAGCACAGGTCACAGTGGGTGAGATCTACAAGTATGTGACCCATTGAGCCAAAACAAGAAACAGCAATAATGCAGGAAATATGTTTTGTGTACAAGGCAAAAAGCAATTCAATACAGTCACCGATGAATGAAAAATGGTGCTAGTTCCACAAGGGACGGTGCAAATGAGGACTTACTATAAATGGGCACATTTATAAAAACATGTAAACACAAAAGCATCCCAAAAATTCAATTTTCTACCTTTTGTTACCCAGGTCGTTGCCATGTAAACCAGTGTGTAAAAAGGTTACTCAACACGCTGTACTACATGATACATTTAATTGGCAAATCTACATTTCACTAACTATTCCAGTTTCTATGCAAGTTTACTAGAATTGGCAGCATAGTATTTTGAAAATAGAAAAAGGGCCAAAAAAAATTTGCCAACTCGGAGCGCAGCAAATGTTTTGACCACGCTCATTTTGTGGCCACACCCCCTAATTACCATGTACATTTTTCAAAAATTGGTAGGTTATCAAGTCTGTTGGGACAGAAGCTGCATTTAATGAATATAAACACTATAATAAATGTTGTAAATTAGCAATCCGGAAGGCAAAGAAAAGAAATGAAGAGTGCATTGCGGCTGAGGCTAAGACTAACCACAAAAAGTTTTTTTAAAGTATATTAATATAAAAAATATGCAGGTTGAGAGTGTTGCTCCTTTAAATAATGGTACCAGGATGGTTGTAACAGATACAGAAATGTGCTAAATCAGTTCTTTTCTTCCGTGTATACAATAGAGGAGTCTGAGTTCCCAGGCTCACTTCATAGCTGCACTAATGGCTCAGCTCAATCTAGTCAGTGGCTGACTCAGGATATGATCCATAAAGCTTTAATAAAAATTAATGTAAACAAGGCTCCAGGGCCTGATGGCATACACCCCCGGGTTCTAAGAGAGCTTAGTTCAGTTTTAAACCAGCTGATTTTCTCAGATTCACTTTCATCTGGTATGTTACCTATGGATTGGAGAAAAGCTGATGTCTTTCCAATATTTAAAAAGGGATTACGATCTCAGCCTGGCAATTATAGGCCAGTGAGCTTGACATCTGTGGTGGGGAAATTATTTGAAGGCTTGTTAAGGGATCACATTCAAAATGCTGTCCTAGTGAATGGCATTATGAGCAACAATCAGCATGGCTTTATGAAGGATAGGTCATGTCAGACTAATTTGATTGCTTTTTATGATGAGGTAAGTAAGATGCTGGACAGTGGGGGGGGGGGGCAGTAGATGTGATCTATTTTGATTTTGCCAAAGCGTTTGATACTGTGCCCCACAAACGACTGCTTTCTAAACTAAGGTCTGTTGGGCTTAATGAAGTCGTTTGCACATGGATAGGAAACTGGCTATAGGATCGGGTACAGAGGGGGGTTGTTAATGGGACATTGGAGTAAGGTTCTTAGTGGGGTCCCCCAGGGCTCAGTACTAGAATATGTCATACAGTTTTGGTCTCCAGCGCTCAAACAGGACATTATTGTATTAGAGAGGGTACAGAGAAGGGCAACTAAGCTGGTAAAGGGAAAATCTTAGCTATGAGGAAAGACTGGCCAAATTGGGGATGTTCACGCTGGAGAAGAGGCGCTTAAGGGGTGATATGATAACTGTGTATAAATATATAAGGGGATCATATAATAATCTCTCTAATGATTTATTTACCAGTAGGTCTTTCCAGCTGACACAAGGTCACCCATTCCGATTAGAAGAAAAGAGGTTCCAGCTAAATATTGGGAAGGGGTTTGTTACAGTGAGAGCTGTGAAGATGTGGAATTGTCTCCCTGAATCAGTGGTACAGGCTGATACATTAGATAGGTACAAGGAAGGGTCGGATGCTTTATTCACCAGTAGCTCCTCCCAGCAGACAGGAGGGAGCCAATGAGATTAGAGGAGGGAAAGGGGTGTTACAGGGAGAGCTGGGAAGTGAATCAGTGGTACAGGCTGATACATTAGATAGGTATAAGAAGGGGTTGGATGGTGTTTAGAAAGTGAGGGAATACAGGGATATGGGAGATAGCTCATAGTACAAGTTGATCCAGGGACTGGTCCCATTGCCATTTTGGAGTCAGGAAGGAATTTTTCCCCCTCTGAGGCAAATTGGAGAGGCTTCAAATGGGGTTTTTTGTCTTCCTCTGGATCAACTGGCAGTTAGGCAGGTTATATACAGACTTAAAAGGTTGAACTTGATGAATGTGTGTCTTTTTTCAACCTAACTTACTTACTATGTTAAAGTTTGACCACATTTCTGTGGTTTTTATGTGTTATTACAGTTTTGCTAATGAAGGTGAATTGCCCTTTAAGCCCTTTTAGTCCAAGTTCTCCCACAAGACCTGCTTATCTTAAATTGTTACAAAAGTATCTAAGTATCTATTCTGGACTCTGATAAGAACCAATTAAGAAACTTTGTATCTTTTTCTGGCTGTTCAGTGCAGCAGATCAAAGAGAAAGTTGGGACATTTCAGTAAAAAACTCGGGACCCGGGTTGAGATGCCAAAATCAGGACTGTCTCGCAAAAAACTGTTGGGAGGTATGGTATAGACATGAGATCTGTTATCCAGAAAGCTTCAAATTATGGGAAGGCCATAGATTCCATTTTAAGCAAATAATTCAAATTTTGAAAAAAGATTACATTTTTCTCTGTAATAATACAGCATTACATTGTACTTGATCCCAACTAAGAAATAATGAATTCTTATTGGGGAAAAACAATCCTATTGGGTATATTTAATGTTTAAATTACTTTTTAGTAGAGTTAAGTTATATAAATCCAAATTAGAGAAAGACCCCTTATTCGGAAAACCCCAGGTCTTAAATGAGCATTCTGGATAACAGGTCCCATTACTTTACACAATTTGAGCCATTAGTTTGTACAGGTATGGGACCCGTTATCCAGAATGCTTTGGACCTGGGGCTTTCCAGATAATTAATTTTTCTGCAATTTGGATCTTACCTTATGTCTACTAGAAAATCATGTAACCATTAAATAAAGCCAATAGGCTGGTTTTGCTTCCAATAAGGATTAATTATATCTTAGTTGGGATCAAGTACGAGCGACTGTTTTATTATTACACAGAAAAGGGGAATCAGTTTTAAACATTTGGATTATTTGCATGTAATGGAATCTATGGGAGACAGGTTTCTGGACTTTACTAGACTTCTGCGTTGTTTCCAAAACCATTATATAAGTTGCACCCTCAGAGCTTTTACATATGTAGTTTACGGGGAAGGAAGAGCTAGGGGTTTTATACAACACAGCTTTATAAATATCCCATTCATTTAATGAAAGTTTTTATTGTTTTATTTTTTTCAATAAAATGACTTATTCTTTATAAATATGCCTTAAATGACCATCCATAGCACTTAGCATCTAGCACTTTGCTGGTTCACACCCTCATTCAAACC
This sequence comes from Xenopus laevis, assembly GCF_017654675.1. NCBI lineage: Eukaryota > Metazoa > Chordata > Amphibia > Anura > Pipidae > Xenopus > Xenopus laevis. The sequence goes on along the minus strand of NC_054379.1, from coordinate 163,990,886 downwards.
CTGTGCCCCCAACACTGCCGTCTAATCAAAGCAAGTGGTACTGCCTGATGTCCCATGATGCCTTGCCCCAATGATGCCTTATAAAAGCTTTAATGTATAGAGATGTTTTATGGGCTGATACATTTTGCAAGTAAACAACCCATCCGAGCACTTTCAGTCCAGTCTCTTCACCATGTACGGCCCTTCTAATTCATAACCAATTTTTCTGTAATAGTTCCTTGTCCCGACACCTAGAGAGAAGTAATAAAACAACATCAGTAGCCAGTTACATTCAGTACAGCAAATGCATCACAAAAGTAAAGGAAAAAGTCAGAGAAATTATTATAATTATTGAATTCACACTGTGGGGAATGTAGCCCTTAAAGGGGCAAAAAAAAAATAAAATCCCATTTTTACTTTGTTTAATGAAAAAGAAACCTAACTCCAAAATACTTTAATTAAAAAACATGTGCCATTTTTATAAGAAACCTGACTGTATGCAGTGAAATTCTCCATTCATTTACTTGCTCTGACTGAGGATTGGGAACTTCAGACAGTCCCCAACTGCTCCGCAGGGAAACTCATCATTCTTTCATACAGCAGGGGGAGCCACTGCAACCTTACGTCCCAGAACTCAAGCAGCTTTGTTTGTTTCCCTGTAGAACAGCCAGCGACTGTGTAGAGATTGGTATCCACAGACCCAGTGCAGTCTGCATTTTATGATTATTATTCAGTCTGGCTGTATAGACTTCTATGGCAGAAATGTTTTGATCATTTATGACCTCCCAACTGAAGCCCAGACCACACTGAGCATGTGCACAGTCTTGGTTTTGCAAAGATGTTTAACAAAGTTACAAGATGGTGACCCCCTGTATAGAGATATCATTAATTAGGCTTGTGGTGCAGTAAGTTCATGTTTAGTATACAAAATTATTCTATTTTAGACTTTTATCCCCTTTAAAGGGGTGGTTCACCGTTAAAGGAATTGCTCGGTATAAAAATAAAAACTAGACTAGATAGGCTGTGCAAAATAAAAAATGTATCTAATATAGTATCTAATATACATTACAAAAATGTATAAAGGCTGGAGTGACTGGATGTGTAACATAATAGTCAGAACACTACTTCCTGCTTTGCAACTTTCTTGGCTTCTACTGATTGGTTACCAGGCAGTAACCAATCAGAGACTTGACAGGGGCACATGGGTCATAACTGTTGCTTTTGAATCAGAGCTGATTGCTGAGGATCAATTACAAACTCACTGAACAGTTATGTCCCATGTGGCCTCCCTTATAGCCACTGACTAACTCAGAGTTAGAGAGCTGAAAAGCAGGAAGTAGTGTTCTGGCTATTATGTTACACATTCAGTCACTCCAGCCTTTATACATTACATTTTCGGCTAACTAACTATATTAGAAATGTTTTTTATTTTGCACAGCCTATTTATTTACCCCATTTTTATTTTTATACTGAACTGTTCCTTTAAGTTAACTTTTAGTATGTTATAGAATAGCTTTTATAGTTTCTGAATTATTCCCCTTCCGACTCTTTCCAGCTTTCAAGTGGGGGTCACTGACCCCATCTAAACACAAATGCTCTGTAAGACTACAAATGTATTGTTATTGCTACTTTTTATTCCTCATCTTTCTATTCAGGCCTCTCCTATTCATATTCCAGTCTCTTATTTCAGATCTTAGGCAGGCGTGGGCCCCCTGGTGTATTGCCTGGTACCGCAAAAGGTATATGCTCAGGGGTGTAAGCACTCTACTATTACTTTTGTGTCTTATTCAGAGCAATGCATGGTTGCTAGGGTAAAAAAATAAATAATTTTAATCTATGTCTGCTTGCTAAATTATAGAAAACTCCCTATCTTAATCTGATCTGCATTGGGAGCCCTGGAAGTACTGGCAGCGAGGCAAGGTGGCAATAGCTCCAGTGTACAATCCGGAACAGGTTGTGGGACAGACTCACTATAAGGAAGAGTAAAGAGCATCTTTGAACAAAAGTACCTGTAATGACGTGTATAATGGCTGCAGCCATTTTTTTTTACTGAGGTTGATGAGCCCTATTGTTTTTGCCCCATACACTGTATAAAAGGCTGCAGTCTCATGAACCCCTCATGTATGAGCAGCGTTTATAAAAACCAACTATAGAAATGCATTGCTGTGTGACATTAGGAGCTGGAATTCATTACAACTGCGGCACACACACAGCGACACACACAGCGGCACACACACAGCGACACACACAGCGGCACACACAGCGGCACACACACAGCGGCACACACAGCGGCACACACAGCGGCACACACAGCGGCACACACAGCGACACACACAGCGACACACACACAGCGGCACACACACAGCGGCACACACACAGCGGCACACACACAGCGGCACACACACAGCGGCACACACACAGCGGCACACACACAGCGGCACACACAGCGGCACACACAGCGGCACACACAGCGGCACACACAGCGACACACACACAGCGGCACACACACAGCGGCACACACACAGCGGCACACACACAGCGGCACACACACAGCGGCACACACACACAGCGGCACACACACAGCGGCACACACACAGCGGCACACACACAGCGGCACACACACAGCGGCACACACAGCGGCACACACATCGACACACACAGCGGCACACACAGCGGCACACACAGCGGCACACACAGCGGCACACACAGCGGCACACACAGCGGCACACACAGCGGCACACACAGCGACACACACACAGCGGCACACACAGCGACACACACAGCGACACACACACAGCGGCACACACACAGCGGCACACACAGCGGCACACACACAGCGACACAAGCACAACAGACTTGTGATACAAATACACACGCAGGGAAAGTGTGTCACACCTGCTGGGAAATCCACATGAGACTAATGAGAGCACAAGAACCACAGCCCCAGTGTAAGTGCTGTACTCTGAGCTGCAATAAATCCCTATTTCATGGTTATTATCAGCTTTCAGCTCTGTGCTGGATGACATTGAGCCAATACATGCAGATTCCTTAAATGCTTTCTGTCTGCTACTGTTTGTAAGCGAGGAGTAAGTCTATGGTATAGCGTCAGGAATCTTTGCTAAAATAGCTGCCACATTATTTTTCATTTCTTTCCCTTTTGTTTTTGTTGTGATGAATCATTTCAGCACCATTTTTCTTATTTTACCATGACATGTATATACTAGGGATGCACCCAAAGCCAGGATATTGGACTTTTTCAGCAGAATTCGGGCGAATCCTTGCGTATGGCTGAACCGAATCAGAATCCTAATTTGCATATGTAAATTAAGGGCGGGGAGGGAAATCACGTGACTTTTCATCACAAAAAAAGGAAGTGAAAAAAAAGGTAAAAGTATGCGATAGAGCAGAATGCAAAGAAAAATGACAAGAAAAAAAAACCACATATATAAAAATATAGAATTGTAACAAAAGTAACAATTTTAGAAAAAAAATGGATGAACTATGTACAGAATTTTTGTTTTTATTTTTTTAGAAAACGGAAGTAAAACAACGAGAATAAATAAATCTATGGTTTAAATGAACACATAATTATGCACTAGCACAGTGATCCCCAACCAGTAGCTCATGGGCAACATGATGCTCTCCAACCACTTGGATGTTGCTCCCAGCGGCCTCAAAGCAGGGGCTTATTTTTAAATTCCAGGATTGGAGGCAAGTTTTAATTGCATAAAAACTAAGTATAGTGCCAAGTAGAGTCTCTTGTAGGCTGCCCGTTCACATAAAGGCTACCAAATAGCCAATTGTAGCCCTTATTTGGCACCCAAGGGACTTGTGTTGCTCCCCAACTCTTTTTAAATTTGAATGTGGCTCACGGGTAAAAAAGGTTGGGGACCCCTGTACTAGCACTTTAAATTTATAAAAAAAAACAAAACCATATGGAACCAAATCATGTTCATTTATTTAATTAATCATATACAGCAATGGGATAAAGTTTTAACAGGCTTACATCTATGTAAACGGAGAATAGAAGGAACCAGGAGAAATATATGTCCAGTAAGAACCATTTTTTATAGGCAGTGAGCGTTTAAAGTTGGAACTGTAAGCTGAAAGGGTTGAGCAAGCTTCAGTTTGAATGGCTGCACAGCTGGGCTGGACTCCACGAGCGTTTTTCATCGGATCAGCGCCTGGCGACAAAACGCAGACGACAAGCCGTACGGAGTCAATAATTGGAGTGAACGAAAAGTCGCAGGTAAAAACTTCATTACATTCGAGTGACACGACTGTCAGATGTGAACGCAGAAAGCAGCGTCTTCATCCGACAGTCTGACAGTCTACCTTTTACCTGCGACTTTTCGTTCAGTCCAATTATATCTTGACGCCTGCGACTCCGTCCGACTTGTCGCCTGCGTTTTGTCGCCAGGTGCCACTCCGACAAAAAAAAAAAAACGCTTGTGGAGTCCGGCCCTTACGCAAACACGGAAGTAGCATAAAGCTTGAAAAGGAACTGTGAGACGCAACCTTGGAACGCATGTGCAAATTATTATTTTGTATTTGGCCAATTCTTTCACAAAAGGTTTCGGGGATTCGGCCGAATCCCAAATAGTGGATTTGGTGCATCCCTAGTATATACCACATACATGTATATATCACACAGTCAAATTTTAATCCCCCAATTCGAATGTAAATTAATATTGTGAGATTTATCACACCTCGACCATGGAAACAGTCCTTATTTTATTCTAATTAAAACCTGCCGAGTTCATGGACAAATTAATTGCAGAGGTCCGTTCAACCATTTCAATATGTTTATTGCCTTCCTGACATTCATGTTTTTTTTCGGAGGAAAATCTTGATTGGAATTCAATTCAAATTCGATTCGAATTTTCGGGTCAAAACTATTCGAAGGATTTTAATCCATCGATCGAAGGATATTCCTTCGATCAGGAAATTGTTAGGTAGCCTATGGGGACCTTAGGTGGGGAACTAGGGGGTCGAAGAAATTTTTAAAGAGACAGTACTTCGACTATCAAATGGTCGAATAGACGAACGATTTTTAGTTCGAATCGTTCGATTCGAAGTCGAAGGTCGTAGTCGTCCATTCAATGGTCGAAGTAGCCATATTCGACCATTTGAAATTCAAACTTTTTTTTCCTCTATTCCTTCACTCAAACTAAGTAAATGGGCCCCTAGACATTCAGATTTTTTCTTAACCTCCCATTCAAGTTGTGAGTATATTCGAATTTATTAATAAAATTTATTAAAAAAATGCACAAATTGAAATTCAGCCTTTGATAAATCCGCCCACAAGTGTTATGCAAGTAAATACCCAGTGTAAGTTTATCAATACAAACATTTTCCTTCTGGACTTCAGGCTACTACGCAAAGCATATGTTTTACATTAATCCCAGTGGGAAGGTAATTCGGCCCACAGCCTTTAGTCTAACCCATGCAGTGTCGGACTGGGCCAGCGGGACACCGGGAAAAAACCTGCTGGGCCCCAGTCTCTTGTGGGCCCTGCCGGCCCAGATCCGCTTCCCAGTGGCCCGCGACCCCTCTTTGTAGGGGGTTGCGGCAAAATCAAAATTTTAGTTGATCCAGTTCTTGTGTTTTTCCCTGTTGAGCAGAATCCCAGAGTTTCATTACAGACAGCTGTTAGACTTGATACAATAGTTACTGATACTCCAGAGATGCTGCTGAGAAATGATCAACTTAATGTTGTAAAATTGTATCAGAATCTGCACCTGCACAGGAACGTTCAACTTTAAACTTAGATTTTGGGAAAACGATAAAAAATAAAAAATGGAAAGTAATTGAAAAAAGTATTTTTGGAATTTGGAAAGTGAACAAGCCCCTTTAGGACACAGTAATACGCAGCAATTAGGGGAGATTAGTCACCCGTCGACAAATCTCCTCTTCTTTGGGGCAACTAATCTCCCCGAACTGCCTTCCCGCCGGCTAGAATGTAAATCGCCAGCGGGATGGTGCCTCATGAGGAAACTTCAGACGACTTCGGAAAACGAATCGCTCAGAGTGCCATTCCGTCTGTGATTTTCATTGTAGCCGGCGGGTTTGGGGAGATTAGTTGCCCCGAAGAAGAGGAGATCTGTCGCCGGGTGACTAATCTACCCGAATCTCAGCGCGTCTCTGCCCCTTAGGTATGGAGGTACCAATTACGGAAATTATCTAGAAAACCCCAGGTCCCAAACATTGTGGATAACAGGTCACAATACCTGTACTGCCATTAAATACCCGAGCATTGACTCTCAGCTGTTATATCTGTAAGGCTCTTGGTATTTCAGACTTGGCAGGGGGAGGATGACAAATCAATATAATGTTAGTACAAGTTATTATCTTAGCAGTAATAGACAATATAAATGAAATATACTAATTATCAAATGCCCTTTGAATAGGTCACAACATAACAGATTATTGCCCTTAATTCTCTGAAGTATCTGTTTTATCATGTCAGTCTCGCTGCTTTGTATTGACAACCCCCTGTGTCTCCTCCCTGGCAAATCACATACTCAATAATACTCATCCATGGCAAGAAAAAAAAATTGGATTTAGGGGGAAATAAATATATATATATACTTTTTCATTAGCCAAAATAAATCTAGGTGATTGTGTGTATAGTGTACGTATACTCTCATGCCTAATGTTACTTCTGCGGAACAGAAATGGTCTGTGTGGTCCAAAAACCCCACTTTTGCAGTTTGTGCTGAAATTCAATAAGCAGGAGCATATTGTACTTTACATGGTGTGGGACGGGGTATTTAAAGGAGAAGGAAAGGTTAAAATGAAGTAAGCTTTATCAGAAAGGTCTATATAAATACACCAGTAACCCCTCAAATTAATGTTGCTCTGAGTCCTCTGTCAAAAGAAAAAACACATTTCTTTCTTTCTATTGTGTACTCATGGGCTTCTGTATCAGACTTCCTGTTTTCAGCTTAAACCTCCTGGGCTAGGGCTTGAGCATGCTCAGTTTGCTCCTCTCTCCCTCCCTCCTCCTATCCCTGCTGTAATCTGAGCTCACAGTTATGAGTGAGCAGGGAGAGACTCAGGCATGAAGTGATGTCATAACAAGCTAATATGGCAGCTGCTATCCTAAACAAACAGAGACAGCATCTAGAGCTGTTTACTCCAGTATGGTAAAGCATTCTGCAGAATAAATAAATAAAGTGTTCTAGCTTGTACTACAGTATTGTGGCTAATCTATTGGCAATAAACTGTGTTGGAGCTTT